>NC_052307.1:28666736-29022986 GCF_016432855.1 Salvelinus namaycush | reverse complement strand
TAGACTGCATCCAATTTGTTGAGTAGAGTGTTGGAAGCTATTTTGTAAATGACATGGGCGAGGATCGGTAGGATGGTCAGTTTTACGAGGGTATGTTTGGCAGCATAAGTGAAGGATGCTTTGCTGAGAAGTAGGTTTATTCTAGATTTAAATTTGGATTGGAGATGCTTAATGTGAGTCTGGAAGGAGAGTTTACAGTCTAACCAGACACCTAGGTATTTGTAGTTGTCCACATATTCTAAGTCAGAACCGTCCAGAGTATTGATGCTGGACGGGCGGGCAGGTGCGGGCAGCGATCGGTTGAAGAGCATGCATTTAGTTTTACTTGCATTTAAGAGCAGTTGGAGGCCACGGAAGGAGAGTTGTATGGCATTGAAGCTCGTCTGGAGGTTAGTTAACAGTGTCTTAGGGGACCCTATAATCTTTGGCTACATTAAATCTTTATTCATATAGCCAACATATTCATGCTTTGTCTATTCCTCTTTGATTTAGAAGATACTGTTGCACAAACGACATGCTGATTTAAGCCTCCACCAGTACTGGTATCAGGCTGTATTAGCTAGCTACGTTTGCTCTGACTCAGTACTTTTTATTAGCTAGTATAGCTAGCCAGCTAACTAGTGATTAGCATTAGTGGCTAACACGATTTAGCTTAACTTGCTAAGAAAATACAAACTAGCTGTTTGCAAATGTAAGAAACACAAACTAATATTGTAATTATAGAACACTTGTGGATTTATATTTAGATCACAGTGGAAACAACATCGTTGTCATCAGCATTGTTGTATGTGCTGTATTGACCATGCAGACTGAACGACAGTGTCTCGTGGTCAAGCAACAACAAATGTGCTTCTTGAGTGACGGGGTGGGTCTAGGTCTGTGGAAAGCGGCATGGAGAGAGAGCGCGGAGAGGGATGACTGAGTAAACTATAAAAATGGATGTTACACACAGCGTATCACATTTAACAAACCAAACATTCAAATACCGTTATAGAAGGCAAGGTAAAAACCCAAACCAGTTCGTGCATAAATACCGGTGTATAGTAAAATACGGTATATCGCCCAGCCCTAGTGTAAGGGGCAATTACTTTTTCACACACGGATATTGGGTGTTGGTCAACTTTGTTCATGAAATAAAATACATGTTATTTGTAAACTCATTCCCTTTATCTAATATTAGGTTTTGGTTGAAGATCTGATAACATTCAGTATCAAAAATAGAGAATCAGAAAGGGGGCAAACCCTTTTTTTCACGCCACTGTATCTGAGAGGTTGAAGATGCCCTTTAATCCCTGTCAAGCCAAGACTTATCTCTTGGTTTTATTAGACTGTGATTACACTTTAACCTGTGTGGTTAAAGTTTACAGAAGGGGTGAAGGAGACGAGACCAAAAATACATACACGTAAAAATGAAAAAGGAAAGAAAATTGTTCTTGCGATAGACATTTGGAACATCGCGCTAAAACATGGAATTTGAATTTATCGCCCAGCCCTACTCTCAGCGCTCTGCAAGTTTATCCTAATTATCTGGTTCCTCGTTGCCAGTGTATGAGGAAGTACACAACAGCCAATGTAGGCGTAGTTCTTGTATTTCTGGTGGTGGATCAAAGGAATGATACAGTTATGCTCATTGCTCAACTCTAACTTTCCCACGCTGGCTCGTGTCTGCTGAATGTCAGCCTGGTCGTATGACAGAGGAATGGGGAAGGAGTGTTAGTCTGATCTGCCACATGGTTCCTCTGTCTGTACTGTAATGCTGCTGGAGAACATTACATTAGTTTCCGTCCCAAATTGCACCCTTTTCTCTATATAGTGCACTACTTTTGACCAGGGCCCATGGAGAATAGTAATCATGGGGGTGGGATCAATACGGTTACATATCGGGATATCATTTTTTTACTTTATCGTGTCTCGTTTTTTTACTTTATCGTGTCTCGTTTTGACTATCACAATATTATTTTTGCGCTAGTTGGCTGTACCTGCACCAAAACTCCAGTATTTTTCCTTCATAGCTTGTTCTCCATCTTCTTTTGAAATAGGGAGTCAGTTTGTTTTCAGCACTTTTATTTATTTATTTCCATAACTGATCAAAACTTTTTTTATGGCTCCCCTTTGTCCATCTGCAGTATATGAGTAATATGTTTGGAACATGGAATCTTAATAAAATTACAGTATAGAATCGCAATACATATTGTATCGGCACCTAAGTATCGTGATGATATCATATCTGGAGGTCCCTGGCAATTGCCATCCCTAGAGATTAGGGTGCAGTATTGGATGCATATGAGGCTGAGCCTCATATCTGGGAGGGGAATGGGGCTCAGAGTAACCAGGGGAAAGAATTTCCATTTCATGTGATTAGATTTTATAGGCCTAGATTCTTATCCTAAAATAATTTGCTTGGTTTTGTCTTTTATATCCTTGACTGTGACCACTGAATCTAAACCCCAACTTTCTCTCTAACCCCCCCTTCCGTCCACTGCCCAGATATGTTCAGGCGAGTCGTGCGAGCGAGCAAATTCCGTCATGTCTTCGGCCAGGCGCTGAAGAATGACCAGTGCTACGACGACATCAGAGTGTCGAGGGTCACATGGGACAGCTCGTTCTGCGCCGTCAACCCCAAGTTTGTCGCCATCATCATAGAGGCCAGCGGAGGCGGGGCCTTCCTGGTCCTCCCTCTTCACAAGGTGAGTCTGGGATTATTGACTATAAACACTGCATTGTGTGGATCTATCAGTGGGTTTCACAAGGAAACTTATGTCAAGCGACAGAGGGTTTCTACATTCATATTGTAACGGGCGTCTAAGTCGTTCTCCTCCTCGGACGAGGAGGAGCAAGGATCGGACCAAAATGCAGCGGGTGATGAATACATGATGAATTTATTTAGACAAGACGAAACACGAAGTACACTTGAATAAATTACAAAATAACAAAAACGACGTAGACCGACCTGAACATGAGAACTTACATAAAACGAAGTACGCACGAACAGGAACAGACTAGACAAAACGAAACAGTCCCGTGTGGTACAAACACTGACACGGAAGACAATCACCCACAAACAAACAGTGAGAACAGCCTACCTTAATATGGTTCTCAATCAGAGGAAACGTCAAACACCTGCCCCTGATTGAGAACCATATAAGGCTAATTAACCATGAACCTAAACAAGAAACAAATAACATAGACTGCCCACCCCAACTCACGCCCTGACCATACTAAACAAATACAAAAACAACAGAAAACAGGTCAGGAACGTGACACATATGGGCATGTGCACTTGCTGCCTGAACAGATTTGGACTATGGCCTAGTTTGACCTATCCTCACTGTCTGTGGCTTTGAAACATACTTCAACCCTGCTCCATCCCACACACTTTGGCCTGGGCCAGGCTTTCAACGCTCCCTGGGTTTCAACACGCCCTGTCTGCCGGGAACAACCAGGCATGTCACACACAGCACAATTTACTGCTGACATAGACACTCACACACCCAGGGGAAATCACACATTGGCCACCTACAAATTCCAACCATGCAGTTTACAAACACAACTTTTTGTGTGCGGTCATATTTTCCTTAATCATTCATGAGGAAGAAGTAGCAGCATCACGGAGGCATGTTTCAGGCTGTGGTTGAGGACAGGGAGGACGGGGGGATTTCTAGCTGCGTGACTGTGGTCTCTGGTGGCCTGGCTGAGTGGGTGAGATGAAGATGGATTTTGACAGGCTGGGTTGCTAAGCAGTGCAGGCAGCAGTACCTGCTTGTGGTGGTCAGCGGAGAGAGACTACAGACTGACTGGCCCAGATGTGGGAGACTGACACTTTGGTACAAAACTCTATATTCTGGGGAAGATCCTATAGAGACATTTCTGTGTTTACAAACATTGCCGCACGAGGGGGATGCGTGCAAGTTGGTGGCAGAACACAGGGGAGTTCTTGTAGAACGCCAGCAAAAAACAGCCTCTGTACATGTTGCTTATGAGTGTGTTTCCAACTACTTTTGGATTTTAAGGTGCGTATGAATGTCCTGCTTAATATAATGTTTGTCATCGTAAACCAACTGAATTATACTTGTGGGGCGGCAGGTTGCCTAGTGGTTAGAGCGTTGGACTAGTAACCGAAAGGTTGCAAGATCGAATCCCCGAGCTGACAAGGTAAAAATCTGTCGTTCTGCCCCTGAACAAGGCAGTTAACCCACTGTTCCTAGGCTGTCATTGAAAATAAGAATTTGTTCTTAACTGACTTGCCTAGTTAAATAAAAAAATATACACTTCACCCAGTCAAATGGCTCTTTGGCTAGCTTTTGCTACAGCCTATGTCAGTGAGCGTTAGCATTCTAGCTAACAACTGCTGCAGCCATCATTTATTTTGCAAAGATCACAAGCAAATTATAATCTTAGACTGTTCAAGCAAGAATCAGAGCTTCATTGTAAGCGTATGAGACCCCAAAAAGTGATTTTTGTTTAGGAGTAATAACGTAAATCTAGTCTATGTTGAATGGGCAGAGATGGCTTTCTTACTGCAGCCAAGAGTCGTGCGTGACGTAAGCGTACTGGAAAGGGGTCTATTAGTGCTGTCTTTGTATCAACTCATTCTCTTAATAGTGACAAGTCTTTTTTTCACCTCTTCTACATTTTGAACAGAAAGAAGCTCCTGTCAGCCCAGAGGCAGTTCAGCTTTAATGACGGGACTCTAAATGACCCAGTCTTAAAAGATTCACAGTTCATTCTCATATCTCATTTATCGTCTTTGCTCAGGGAGGGACAAAACAGTACCGTAGGATGCTTTAGCAGCTATCATCCACCTTTATTCTTCTTTTTGCCTGTTGGCTTTCGCCTACGTCCTCCGTGGCGGGATGACACGTGTCATAGTGTCGTTAAAGTGGCGATGATGTAAGAGGATCATATTACTTAAGGGGTGTTAGGGTATTTTCAGAGGAAAGCATCCAAACTGGCGTCAGATATTTGATACAAGCAGGATGAGGAGGAGATGACGTCTGAGACATGGACACAATATGAATGCATACATGGGGACCAAGGAGGACAGGGCGGGGAGTGTTACAGTGCCTTTGGAAGCTAGGGTACTCCACATGGACACCAAAGGCCATCCAGACAAGCTTTTGCTTTCAGCTTTGCCCTTTTGTAGCAGCAAGGTGGTTTTCCAGTGAAAATGTCTGTTTTGCATACAGGGAGAACAATGTTAGTGTCTGTACCACTGGGATGATTGTCAGCTCTCCCTGAGTTGAGGGTTAGGAAACCTCACATAGGCTGGCTGGCTATCTCATTTATCATAGCGTTGTGTACAACACAAACTGAACCAAAGGCCTCTGGGGACGGAACCTCCCTGTGCTGCTCACCTCCATATAAGGGTCCTTGAAGAGCTCAGACCACTTAGGTCAGACACTCGTTGAACCCAACGGGGGTAGGGGGGGGGGGGCACTCTGGTCTGGAATGTCCCGCAGTAACCCCATTAGGTGTTATTACATTGTCATTAGTGTTTAGTATATGTCTGGCTGCACCAGACATACACGCACACACACAAACATGCGCGCAAACACACTGCTTGGTGGTGTTACTATTTTTCTGGTCCAGCAGTGCCCCAGTGTCAGCCAGCCAACCAGGGCTTGATATACCCTGTGTGACATACAGCAAGTGATTTATGTGTCTGTCTGTCTGTGATGTTGACAGGTCTGTGAGCAAGGCAGTGGGCCTTGTCATCTGACTCTGGCTTTGACACAGCTTTACAATACAGCTTCCGCCTGCCTGTCCCACTCCCAGGTCCCAGATCTGCTTCTGATTCTCTGTCTTCTGACAGATGATTCTGCTGTGGGCTTGTCTCTGACTTTGTACAGTAAGTGTGTGTTGGCAGAACATCGTCTGCTTTGACTGGTGGATTAAAAGTGGACGGAGAGCGTGATGGCTTTATGCGCAGATTAAAGGGTAATTTCCTCAGGCTATGTGTAAAAAAATAACTCTTGTTTTCAGATCTGCCTAGATACTGGCTGGCAGTGTAACTGGTGTGAAATGGCTAGCTAGTTAGCGGTGCGCGCTAGTATCGTTTTAATCGGTAACGTCACTCGCTCTTAGACCTCGAAGTAGTTGTTTACCTTGGTCTGCAAGGGCAGCATCTTTTGTGCAGCGATAGGTAACGATGCTTTGTGGGAGGCAGTTTGATGTGTTGAGGGTCCTTGGTTCGAGCCCAGGTTGGGGCGAGGAGAGGGACGGAAGTAACACTGTTACAGCTGCATGGACTAATCTCCTTGGAATCGTGTGGGAGATTTTCTTTTAATGTCCTATCAACAGGCCATGCTCTGAAACGCTAAGTAAGAAGAGTTAATATTGTTTCAAATTGCCATTTTGTGTTTTGAAATATTTGGCTTGTGGCTTTTGTTTCCACAATATGTCAAAATGAAACGGGACAGTAATCTTTTAGAGAAAGGACGGATCCATCTGGCTGCTATCTCCATATAAGCTTAGAGAACACGAATCTCTATGGCAGTGTGGAAAATATTACTCTGCCAACAGAGAAGTTAGACTGCATTAATATAAACACTGCAGTTTCAGGGTTGTAAATGGCTGTTGGGCTGGGACTCAACCCCTACACACCATGATGTTCAGAGGTAGCCTGTAACCTCTCAGCCTCATTGCAGGGTTCAGATCAATGTCTCTACGTGTATCTGTCCGACACACACACTGCCTTCTCTGCTCTTTTGCTGGGTCACACACCTACTCACACTATAGCCCATGTGACCGTGCGGCTGGCTGGCCCATCTGCCCGTGCTGTGCTGTTCCCAGTCTGTGTGGGCAGCCAGCTGCTCCGGGCCTTTGTCCCAGGCCTACTCCCAGCCAGGCCCATTCGGACTAGAACTGTTAAAAGACAGTTATTCAGACGTATTGAGGCAATAGGTTTAATCTGTCCATTCTGGTAATCTTTTGGGCTAAAACTACAATATGGGCACTCCTTTGTATATGGGCTCATGTTCTAAACCAGTGGTTCAAACACTCATATTTGACCATGTTCTGTTTGGACCAATCATCAATCTTTTAGCATCAGAAATCCCTGGGTGTGTGGACTGTGCTCACACATAAGTACTTTTTCACACACACACACACACACACACACACACACACACACACACACACACACACACACACACACACACCCTAAGTCTTACACATGCAAAGGGTGGTATTATAAGGGTCTTCCCCCCACTGCTCAATCTTTATTCCAGGATCCCTATTCTGCTACTGCTGTCACCACTGCTGCCGCTGTCCTGCTGACTGCAGATTTGACCATATATGGCCATTCACTGCTCCCCGCATGACGGCCTACCAGGACCATTTCCTCTCTGCCTTTCCATTGGCTGCTAGCATTGCCAGTTCTCTGATTTCAGGGATAGGCTGGTGAGGTGAGAGGGACCTAGATGAGAGATTCTTGAATCAAGTGGTGTCTCATTGCCATGTTCTGTTGGTTAGTAGGGACTATTAGTGTCATTGGTTTTCTAATCGAAGGTTTAGGACTATGCTTGCTTGTTGCAAATTTGTATTATTAGTAAGAGTTTCCGAATTGGATGACAGTTAAAAACATATTTTTTTCGAGCTCCCAGTTTTCTTTAACGCACTGAAATGGGAAGTCGGAGATTTCAGAGTTCCCAGTTGTTTTGAACATGGCATTAGTCTCAGCGGAGAGAGGGTGAGAGCAGCAGAGGGTCCGTCTCTCACGGTCCATGCTCTCTCCTTTCCTCCGGTGAGACAGACCAGAGCGAGGGGACAGTCTTCCACCTTATGGTGAAACTCAAGTAGCATCTGCCTCGGGCACAAATTCACATTGTTCCTTTGACCAGATACTTTGACAAAATACTCCTCGAACTTAAAATAGGCAGAACAAGCTGCTAATATTAAAAACACAGGGCTATCGATACACTTGGCTACTCATTCATTGCAAGTAGAGAAGCGTGTTATATTTTGTAGTAGTGTTGAATAAAAACAGTGACCGTGCTGAATTAAACGTGGACATGAACTCACTCATAAAAACAGCTCTTAGCTGTATTCTTTGAGTCTTTCTCTGGTCATGGGTTTAAAAGTTAAGAAATCTCACGTCGGCTAGTATCAACATTTGCTGTGGCCGGGGTCGTGGAAACTGTAGGTAGGCACGGTGATTTGAGCTATCCGATTGGCCAGTGCAGTAGGCGCTCTCGATTTAGCCACACATCTCCCGGTCCGCCGTGTAGGCAGATTTGGTCTTTTCAGACAAATGTAATGGTTAAAAATGGGAACACTTTGTTTGCCTACCCGGTGCACAGGACTTCTGAGTGCACCTAGCAGCGGTACCACCAACAGCGGTAGGTGATCAACTAGGAATGCCTTAAAGATCGCAATCGACCGGTTGGTGACCACTGCTGTAAATATTTTTGTTAGTGGGCTTTGTAAGAATGGTGGGCCCAGGAGTCGTTCCTCTTTTGATCTCTATGACAAACACTTTCCATAAGCAATAGATGTCCAGTTTCTCTCTCTCACTCCCTCTCTCTGTGTACCTGCAGGCTCTCTCCCAACCTGACTGGGACTGGGCAACCACATGTTGGTCTTGGCTCCTACCCTGCCGTCACTCATGCCTGGCCAGCTGTCCTCTGCTTTACCCCTCCATTACTGTGTTAAAGCTGGAGCAGACTTCCAGCCATTTAGTCAGAGCAGAGAGAGGGCCCAACTGTGGTGTCCAGCCTGACTGTACTGTACCCTCCCCTCTGTGCTGCAGTAAATCATGGAGACCAGCCCGGGGTCTGACTGGTCTGCAGGCTGTAGACTCAGCTGTGCTTTCAAGGCCATAAACTCACAAAGGGAAGTGGAAAAGTAAAAATATCCATGGTGCTCTGAGGGAAGCATGCTCTAGGAGGGCTTTTACACGCGTCACATGTTCTGCTTGTAAGGATGCGCTTGTGCGTGACGCCTCTCTTTGATTTAGTTATTGAAAGTGTTATTTTTGGTGTCATTGTCCATAAAAAATGTGTATCTTGTTATGAGGTTCAAGCACATTTTGTGCAGCTTCACTTGTTGCTACGCAACAGGTCTGCTTGCTTGACACACGTTTTCTCACAGGATATTATAGAGCACAGAGCCTAGTCCAGGTCCCTGGGTGTTCTGGTCATTAACATCAAAACACGTGTAGACCGTTAGGGACTGAGATTAGTCTTGAATGCTTAATTCAATCTAGCCTAGGCTTTATTTGATGGGTTGCCTCAATTTCGCATCAAGATTGACTGCGCTATTCAGCCCCGTTCTACTCATGTCGGTGTTTTGCTCAACAGGCTGTCAAATATCTCCACTCCCACATCGTCTACATGAAGCACACTCCTTCCCTGTCTCCTGTCTCTCCCACCGGGCTGGTTGCCATGGAGATGATGATCAGCGGTCTTGGCTAACCGTTCCTTGCTCTGCGGGTTTGGTCTATTTCAGGAGTAACTCTGTGTTCCTTGTGTCGTGGAAGTGTTATGTGATGTCACTTTAACAGGCAGGCATGTAAAGGGGCTGTTCACTGTGTTCCTAAATGTAGGGATTCTTACAACTCTGCCTGGTCTCTAGCTTAGAGCACTATTCTCTCTATCAGCGCCTATCCACTCACCTTAACTTCAACTTTGGCAAGTGCTCACCTTGCACCTTCCTCTCCGGACTGTTTCCAGTTGCACATAGTTGCTGTGGTTACTGGATGACATGGGGGTAAATATTATGACAGTGTAATAAGATTCAGGGCTGGCTGTGTCTTTGATACTGTACCTGCCAAGGTAGGTTGCCACAGGCCAGTCCTCCTTACTGCTCCTTATTATCTCAATGATAATGTAGTGTAGTTACCTGTTAACCTGAATTTAGCAGTGGTGGGAAAAGTATCCAATTGTCATACATGAGTAAAAGTAAAGATACCGTAATAGAAAAAGACTCAAGTAAAAGTGAGTCACCCAGTAAAATACTGCTTGAGTAAAAGTATTTGGTTTTAAATGTACTTAAGTGTAAATAGTTTCAAAATCATTATATTAAGCAAACCAGACGCCACCATTTTTATTTTGTATTTACGGATAGCCAGGGGCACGCTCTCACCCTCAGACACAATTTTCAGATCAAGCATGTGTTTAGTGAGTCCGCCAGATCAGACGCAGTAGGGATGACCAGGGATGTTCTCTTGATACGTGTGTAAATCTGACAATTTTCCTGTCCTGCTAAGCAATCAAAATGTAGCGAGTACTTTTGGGTGTCAGAGGAAAATGTATGGAGTAAAAAGTACAGAGTTGTCAAAAATATAAATAGTGAAGTAGATACCTAAAACCAACTACTTGAGTAGTACTTAGAATTTAGGAGGTTGATTTGTTTACTCTAAGCCTGTTTTTCATTATGCGTTGAACAGTCGTGGTGTAAAGAGTAAGAGAGCCTACGTGTATGTGTTGTGCTCTTATCAAAAAAGGCAGCATGGTGGTGCCCGTACCTGCCTTAGAAATGTTGAAACATTTTTGGCTGTGATCTGTTGATTGCCAGTTCTTTCCTAACCATCCGTGACCTCCCCGTTATCCAGCCTTATGTAGATAATCACAACGCTATCAAATAATATTTATTCAGGCTTGAAGCGAGATCCTCATGTACTTCCCTCGGACCGTGGAATTCCTTATTGTGTATAGCAGACACAAACAAGATTAACACCCCTGGTCCCTCTCGCTCTCATTAGTCACAGCCATACCAGAGCTGCCTGTGGCTGAGGTGTGGAATGTCTGGAATGACAGGCTCTCAGGCCCGCTGGACGGCACTGTCGGCAGCCCTGTGAACCCGGGGGGTTTAACAGGCCTACAAGCAATCCTGTAAACCTGGGGACGGTAACAGGCCTGCAAGCAACCCTGTGAACTGTGGTGGTAACAGGCCTACTGCAGTCCTAGAGCAAGTTTGGCCCGGCTAACTCGCACTCCAGTACACTCACAGATACCGAACACACAGGGCTGCCATCACTGCTGCTGGGCTCAATGTCCTCTCTTCACAAGCCAACCATGTAGATGATTATGTTGGTTGGGTGAGAGCCTGTACTGTACTGCTGTGTTTTTTTTGGTAAAGAGCAACAAAAGAGTGTTGACAAAAGTGTATAATTTGAACACGGGTGTGAGATGTCTAACAGCCAGAGTTTATATGTGAAATGTTCTGAGGAATATGAGTCTGGAGTAGAGTGGTGATGTTCTCCCCAGACCCTGTGCACATGGCACCCTATCCCATATCTAGGGCCCATAGGGCTCTGGCCAAAACAAGTAGTGCACTATAGGGAATAGGGTGCCATTTGGGGCACAGCCTTAATCTCTCTGGGGTCTGTGGACCCGGCAGGCAACTGGAGGACACAACATGACTATTTCAAGCAGGAAATACCAGTGAGCCAGGTAGGCAGAACTACAGCACTTATTGGATACTACTGTATAATATAGCAGTGTTTTGTCATTCACAGTCAGCACATATAGGCCAATCTACTGCACACACCCAGGTCATAGTCTGCCATCTCCATACCGTTGTTCCTGTAAATAAACAATCAGATCTACTGGCAGCTGCAGGGCTCTCTTGCAAAAATGAGACCTTGGTCTCAATGGGGTTCCGTGCTAAAATAAAGGTCAAATAAACTACTGGAAATCTGCAGCTCAACATGAATGACCCGCTAGGCTGTTTACTTTCTGCGTCTACATTATATTGTCTACCTGGGCAAGGCCTAAGCAGGAAAGAAGAAATGGATGTACTGAGCAGTGTCCTTGTATAGGCCTAGCCTATATCCCTCTGTCACTCCTGGTCCTCTGCTGATAGAGGTTTAGACAGCCCTTTTCCCTCACACACCCCAGCAGCCTACGTCCCTCCACACTGGAGTTCTGGCTTTTGTTGCTGCACATCCTGCTGCTTACAGGCCACCCCCCCACCAAGGGGAATTTGAGAACCACTTTCAGGCCACTGCTGCAATATGGGCCACTTTGCTTGGAACCATGCCAACCTTTCTCTGATTCCACAACCGACTCCCTCCCTGCTCTGCTTGTCTTCCTTCCTCTCTGGCTAAGTATTCAGAGAAGCGTATCCCTGACATGCTGACCACACCGCCCGCGTTGCACAATAAATGTACACGTTATTCAATAATTTCATCCAAACTGCCCACGCGTGTCAACGAGAGTCTGCTTGATGCGCCTAGTCCCGCCTCTCATCTCCTCGTTTGGTTTTTAGGCGCATATACCCACGTGGGTGATTTGAAAGATGAACGGAGGTCCTAAAGTTGGTTGCCAACTGCCATATGAAGCCCAAAGAAGGAGAGATTACTAGAAACTAACTCGGTTTACCTTTTTATCTGTGGATTAATTGTCAGAGTAGGGAACACACGATTTTGTGACTCAATGGGTCAAAATTCGATGAAGATCCAGGAAAAAATGTACCTTGTACATTTGATATAATAACAACTAAATGTTTATCCCAGGACAAATTAGCTAGCATCAGCAGGTTTCATGTTTCGACCTGTCCCCAAATGAATCTAGTTGGTTCAGAGTTCGTTTTGATATTTCAACCTGCGTGTCCTGACTGCGTCTGGACGCGTGTTTCCCGGTCTAGTCAGCATGTTACTCACAGGCCCAGAACAGGTGCGGAGTATTCTGTTGTATTATTTCCGGGAGTGTTCTCTGGACAAGGCGAGGCATGGAGGTCTTGAAATTTTAGACGCATGTATGGCAAACTCCCGTAGACTGGACTTTGGTCGCTGAGCTTGGAGTTTGAGTATGTGTCATAGCCCAACTCTGTCAGTCAGGTGAGGTTGTGAGGGACTCTGAGCTGTAGGGAGGACTGTCCGTCATCTATGGACTAGGTGATTTGTCCCCATTATGTCCATCTCTGGCACTCCCAACATAAAATCCCTTTCTCCAAATTAGTGGTTGAACTACTGTGACACACTGACCACTTGTAATCACGTTTTAACCTAATAGGCTCATATGGTTCCTTTATTTGAGAAACCTTAATAATGCCTGTGACTAACGGAGTTAATATATATTTATTTATATAGGCCAGTTTAACAAAACTACCCACTGTCATATAATCTAGTCCTTGCCAAATCGGACAGTGAGTCAGTCATGTTGCTTAGTAATATCAACAACAGGACTGTATTGGGACATGTGAGCAGCAGAGTTGAACTGGCCAGTCCTTTGTTTTCCTCAGTGGCACAGTAGGCAGGGAAAGGATGGTGGAGTCCTCCGACAACATACTGACTCATATCCTGGTATGGAATGGCTGTCTGAGTCCTAGTGGCCTGTCTACTGCCTGCTATTACACAAGCGTTTAGACATAGGGCCTAGACCGCCCACTCATTGTTTGTAACCTCTCTCTGTCTACTTCCGCCTCTAGTACAGCTCCATGAGGACAGAGCTTCTTCATACTTGAATCTGTTTGTTTTGACTTCACACTCTTAACTTATCTGAATGGTCATTCTAAACATTCGTCTTGACTTTTGACGTTAAACTAAAGGCTCTAGTATATAACTAAAAACAGGGCCTGTAAGAATTGTCTAATGTCTACAGAGAACTGGAAAGCTCCTCTCTTCCCGTGAATATGTAGCACTTATATTTAGCCCCTCTGAAATCATTGTTGTCATGGTGCTAGAATGGCTGTGGGCAGTGAGTGATATTCATGAGGCAATCCATTGTACTTTAAATAGGGCTGCAGCCATTACAGCAGGGCTCTCTCTGCCTGTGACATCATCTGACTGTCAGGCCCTATGGTGGTCCAGCTGGGGATTCTACAAACGGGAGCAAAGAAAAGGGCGTGTCAGTCTCCCAAATCCAACCCTAACCTCCACAGCATTTTCAGAGCTCACGCTACTCAGACTTCACACTGTGGCGAGCACCGGATCCTCCAATCACTTGGGGTCAGAGGTCAAGATAGAACCCGCCCTCCCAGGCTAGGCTGATGTAGTCAAAGTCAGCTGGGTGGCCAGGAAAGCCTTCTGTTTGTCTGGCTCCTTTTGTTGTGTGTGTTGTATGACAGCTGGTTGTTTCTGGTCATCTGGCCTGTTGTATAAGGGTGTTTATATAAGGGCTCAGATTCAAGGTTATCTCAGGGTTTCCTTTTAAAGAGCAGAAACGAAGCATCTGCTGGCATGTCTATGAGGACGTTATTACCAACAACATGCCTTCATTTTAGGGCTGTTCCCAACTAAAAATAAATATTGTTCAACCAAGAGTCGTCCTGTTCTTTAGACCAATCGATTTGTCGAAATGTTTAAATACATTTTTCCATATACAGTGCTCCCGGAAAGTATTCAGACCCCTTGACTTTCTCCACATTTTTATGTTACAGCCTTATTCTAAAATGTATTACTTTTTTTTTTTTAAGTCCTCGTCAATTTACACACTAACCCATAATGACAAAGCAAAAACAGGTTTTTAGAAATCTTACCAAATGTATTAAAAATAAAAAGGAACTTATCATGATCAGGTGCATCCTGTTTCCATTGATCATCCTTGAGATGTTTCTACAACTTGATTGGAGACCACCTGTGGTAAATTCAATTGATGGACATGATTTGGAAAGGCACAGTTGACAGGGCAGGAATTGTCTGTAGAGCTTTGAGACAGGATTGTGTCAGGGCACAGATCTGGGGAAGGGTACTAAAAAATGTATGCAGCATTGAAGGTCCCCAAGAACACAGTGGCCTCTATCATTCTTAAATGGAAGTATGGAATTACCAAGACTCACAGCCCAGACTTGAACCCGATCGAAAATCTCAGGAGAGACCTGAAAATAGCTGTGCGCCCCATCCAACCTGACAGAGCTTGAGAGGATCTGCGGAGAAGAATGGGAGAAACTCCCCAAATGTAGGTGTGCCATAATATTGTAATGTCACACCCAAGAAGACTCGAGGCTGTAATCGCTGCCAAAGGTGCTTCAACAAAGTACTGAGTCAAGGGTCTGAATACTAAAGACAGGTTTTTGTTTTGTCATTATGGGGTATTGTGTGTAGATTGAGGGGGGACAATTTAATCAATTTTAGATTAAGGCTGTAACGTAACAGTGGAATAAGTCAAGGGGTCTGAATACTTTTCGAGTGCACTATAGACACACACCCTAAGTGTTTCAATAAAATTAACTACATATGCACTGAGCCTGTCTGATGCTTTAAGCACACTGTTTGTTTGATTTAAATAATTAATACACACAAATGAATCAAGAATGACCCCGATGGCCACACTGTTAAAAAGAAAAAAAGACTGAGTGCCTTTGACTGGTGCATGTTGTCTCGCTCTCCTCCCTACTGCAGCAAAAAGGCACCAGAGAAAAGCAAGTGTTTATTGCGCTGTACGTGCTGAAGCAGCATCATCAATTTGGCGATTTTAGTTTCTATCATATTTCTGAAAAGTTTTGTTACCGAAATCCCTCATTTGTTTACGAAAAACATGACCTATTCCCTCAACCCTTGCTCTCTTTGTGAAACATGTAAACATTGCATGCATGTGACCAATAGGCTATAGGTCAGGCCATATCATAATCACATCAATAAATTGGTTATAACAAACAATGAACACGGTAATGTCGACCGCAAATGGATGCGGAGGATGTGGAAAAAAACTTGAAACGGGGGAATGTTTACTGGTTGCTCAGGCGGGAAAGTGGAAGTCAGATCTGTGGAAGACATTTGACTTAGTTGTGGAAACGACTGAAGATTAATAAAAAGGAGGATATATGAGCGAGTGTTGTGTGTATTATGTGCCAAACAGTTGCTGTTAGATTACAATATTTTTTTCTGACCATTTGGAACAATGGTCAGAAATGGTCTTAATCCCAATAGGCTGGTTAACTTTGCTAGTATGCACATAGCGACATAGGTAAAGGTGCTAATTCTAGGGCTCGCTAAAGTTTTTTTTCAGAACCGTGGACAGCGACTGTGAGAATCACTACATATTGGCACCTAAGTATCGTATCATGAGGTCCCTGGCAATGCTCAGCCCTAGTCAAAATGTCTGGTTTGTACCTGATGGAGCGCCGCTTCTTTTGGTTGGAGGGGTATTCCTGTTTTCCTCGCCTCAGTCACTGGCCTCCTTCACACAGCAACACAGTCACAGGGCTATGCATGGTTTCTTCACATCCGCGCCATCTCTCATTCTCCCTCTTTTGTGGAGGTTGAGAATTCAGTCCCCCATGCCCCCCCCCCCCTTTTCAGGCTACGCCACAGTTGTATTTGTCTAACAATGATTCTGCCCAAGGTTTGAATGATGGGGAAACTCATTTTCTAAGAGGGAGAATGTGAATGTTGTTTCTCTCTGTCTCTCTCTTTCTTTCTCTCTCTGTGTCTGTCTCTCTCTGTGTCTGTCTCTCTCTGTGTCTGTGTCTCTGTGTGATTGGAGTGCCAATTGGTTTGTACATAGTCTCTGATTGGTCACTCTAACCCTGTGATTTCATGGTTCCAGTTCAGCTGAGATCAGGTTGTTTCCTCAGATCCCCGTGGATCATACACCTCAGTGTTTCTGGTGTTTTAATCTCATGTCTCTGTGTGTGTTCTCCACAGTCGGGCCGCATTGACAAGGCCTACCCCACAGTGTGTGGTCACACGGGCCCTGTACTGGACATCGACTGGTGCCCCCACAATGACCAGGTCATCGCCAGCGGCTCGGAGGACTGCACGGTCATGGTAAGGTTTACAGTCACACGCCTCAGCAGAGACTGTCCTTCTCAGTGGAGTAGTACAATAATGTTTGTTTACACTTTACCTGCATATGTACAGTGTATACACCGACTCCAACTGACAGAGGACCAGTTTTGATTGTGAAAGGCCAGACACTGACAGCGTAGGGATGGGTGCAGAATTAGACGGTGATAGGGTAGCGAAGGGTACGTGCAAGCAGGGTTTGCACTCTAGTCTGGATTAGATTAGACCCAGAGAGATGTGGGGAATGATTTAGCCTTTTTATAGGGCTGAGGTCACTAACTTGTTTGAGGCTGGTGCTATACTATATGTCCTTATTTGGGCTGTGAATGGCAGTGATCAGAGTGTGTGCTATGTTCTTAGGTATGCTTCTATCACTTCCCCACCTGTAGGCATTGGCTTCCCCATGCAACTCTCTGAACGGTGTTCCAAGTGTATTTACAGAAGTTGAACCGTCAAAGGTTCCTCTTCAGAACATTTGCGGCTAGAAAGGCACTCTGAATAGGTTCTCTAAAAGTAATGTTGACTTTAGATTAAGTGCTGTGATGAACTGTGTTTCTGAGATTTCTGTATCCATAGTAACCTTTTGCAGCGAGAGTAGGAGCTCTGATAGTGTAGCAGTGCAGCGGTGTGACTACTGCCTTCATACTGTCTGTCTACTGCTGTCAGGGTTCGTAGAGATAATGATTTTAAACTTTAGTCTTCATTTCCGTAGGTACATTTTCTGATTCTGCAATGTTTACCATATTTGAGTAGTCTCTCCTGGCTGTATTCTCACTAGGAAGTAAGCTACTCACTATGTACATAAAACGTAACTGAATTAAATGACTATCGCCCCGTAGCACTCACTTTTGTCGTCATGAAGTACTTTGAGGTGCTAGTTCAGGACCATTATCTCCTCCACCTTACCCATCTCCCTCAACATCAACAAAACAAAGGAGCTGATCGTGGACTACAGGCGACAACACGGAGAGAGAGGGCACATCCACATCGACGGGGCCGCAGTGGAGCGGGTCACAAGCCTCAAGTTCGTCGCCGTGCACATCACTGGACCTGAAATGGTCCCTTCACAGAGACGGTGTGGTGAAGAAGGTGCAACGGCACCCCTTCATCCTCAGAAGGCCAAAGAAATTTGTCTTGGCCCCTAAGACCCTCACGAACTTCAACAGATGCATCATTGAGAACATCCTATGGGTTGTATCACCACCTGGTACGGCACCGTCCGCAACCGCAGGGCTCTCCAGAGGGTGGTACGGTCAGCCCAACGCATCATCAGGGGCACACTCCCTGCCCTCCAGGACATCTACAGCACCAGTGTCACAGGAAGGCCAAGAAGATCATTAAGGACCTCAGCCACCCGAGCCACGGCCTGTTCACCCGCTACCATTCTAGAACGATGATACTGTACATCAAAACTAGGACCAAGAAACTGAGAAACAGCTTCTATTTCCAAGCCATCAGACTGTTAGTCACCACTAGCCGGCCTCCGCCCAGTACCCTGCCCTGAACTTTAGTCACTGTTCTAGCTGCCTACGACCCGGTACCCTGCCCTGAACCTTAGTCACTGTTCTAGCCGGCCTCCACCCAGTACCCTGCCCTGAACCTTAGTCACTGTTCTAGCTGCCTACCGCCCAGTACCCTGCCCTGAACCTTAGTCACTGTTCTAGGCGGCCTCCGCCCAGTACCCTGCCCTGAGCCTTAGTCACTGTTCTAGCCGGCCTCCACCCAGTACCCTGCCCTGAACCTTAGTCACTGTTCTAGGCGGCCTCCGCCCAGTACCCTGCCCTGAACCTTAGTCACTGTTCTAGCTGCCCACCGCCCAGTACCCTGCCCTGAACCTTAGTCACTGTTCTAGCTGCCTACCACCCAGTACCCTGCCCTGAACCTTAGTCACTGTTCTAGCTGCCTACCACCCAGTACCCTGCCCTGAACCTTAGTCACTGTTCTAGCTGCCTACCGCCCAGTACCCTGCCCTGAACCTTAGTCACTGTTCTAGCTGCCCACCGCCCAGTACCCTGCCCTGAACCTTAGTCACTGTTCTAGCTGCCCACCGCCCAGTACCCTGCCCTGAACCTTATAGACTGCTTCCTTATGTACATCGAGTCATTGAACACTGGTCACATTTGTTTTACCCACTTTATATGTATGTACTGTGTTGTGGTCATGGCTCATCCTATAGAACTGCTATACACACCTTTTCTATTCATAGACTGTCTACATACACCATTATATTTATTTATATATTCCGGACTCTGGCATTGTTCTTTCTGATATTTCTTTATTTAAACTTTTTAGATGTGTGTGTATGGCTAGGTATTATTACTGCACTGTTGAAGTTAGAAACAGAAGCATTTCGCTGCACCTGCAATAACATCTGCAAATCTGTGTACATGACCAATAAACTCTGATTTGAAAACATCAATATGATGAGTAACCTTGGGTCTCTGTTTCCCCCTTCAGTCTCTTGGTTGTAAGTGTGATCTACTGACTTCATGTCACAGTGATGCCAATCTAAAAGACAAGTTAGTTCATGTGAATGTACTGCTTTCTGTGGTCCAGCATTTTAGAGCTTCATGACACAGGCTAACAGCAGGGAAACTGCAACCATATGTCTGACCTCAGTATATGATCCTATGATGACCCTAGCTATGTCCTGGTCCTGACCTTTGACCCGTGTCTGTCTGCAGGTGTGGCAGATCCCTGAGAACGGGCTGGTTACCGGCTTGTCTGAGCCTGTGGTGGTCCTGGAGGGACACTCCAAAAGGGTTGGCATCATCACATGGCACCCCACGGCACGCAACGTCCTGCTCAGTGCTGGTGAGTGGCGTCCTCCTGTCCATTTTAAAACCCTTCTCGTAACATGTCATGACTGGATGACTTGTGTGAGGTGGACATCTTACATGTTATCATTTATAGTTCTGGTTCAGCCTCTGTGCCTCTGCTTTTGTGGTTGTAATCTGTGGCGTCACCGGCCCCCTTGCTCTCTGCCCCCTCTAATCTTCTCCTCGCTCTGAGAGAAGTGGGCAACCTGCTGTGAGCTTGCGTCATTTCCCCTAAACACTGATGCCTGATCAACGCACATCTGTCCTCATTGACTTTAAAATGACCGTTTACCCTGTTTTTATCCTCCATGTCAAAACAAAACCAGAATGAGCTACGACTTGTAGATGGTATTATCTTGTCATATCAGTGCTATTTGGCGTTGTCCTTTTTCTTTTGTGTAGTATGTGTATATTAATGTGTGTATATTAAATGTGTGTGTTCCTCTCTTCTCAGGCTGTGACAACCTGGTCATCATCTGGAACGTGGGGACGGGCGAGGCCATGATCCAGTTGGAGGACATGCACCCTGACGTCATCTTCAGCGCCTGCTGGAACCGCAATGGCAGCCTCATCTGCACCGCCTGCAAGGACAAGACCATCCGCGTCATCGACCCCCGCAAGGAAGAGATTGTAGGGGTGAGCACCACTGACTAGGTTTGAGTATTTTACCCCAAAAAATTGTTGAGAAAATTGCAACCGTCCTGGATCCAACCCGGTATTCCCGTTCATAAAGGAAATTTAAAGGCATATAATACCAGCGAAAATGATTATACCACAGTCATTGGTGAAATATAGACTAGAATCTAAAGGCTTCTTGTTGTAGGCTATTTGTCACAATTTAATCAACTCAGTTGTTGTAGCCTAGTTTAAATGAAGGCCTAAAATATTGAGGTTATTACCCTACAACCTAGTGAAAACTACATTTTGAGTTAGTGTACCTTTGACTGAAAGATGTCAGCCAGTTGGCCCTTTTCGCTCCCTTGCACCTGGCTATCAGGGGAATTTCGGAAGATTGTGGCTGTTTTTACTTTATGATAACCAAATCAAAGTTAATTTGTCACGTGCGCCGAATACAACCGGTATTACAGTGAATTACCTTACAGTGAAATGCTTACTTACAGGCTCTAACCAATAGTGCAAAAAAGGTATTAGGTGAACAATAGGTAGGTAAAGAAATAAAACAACAGTAAAAAGACAGGCTATAAACAGTAGCGAGGCTATAAAAGTAGCGAAGCTACATACAGACATCGGTTAGTCAGGCTGATTTGAGGTAGTATGTACATGTACATATGGTTAAAGTGACTGCATATATGATGAACAGAGAGTAGCAGTAGCGTAAAAGAGGGGTTGGTGGGTGGCGGGACACAATGCAGACAGCCCGGTTAGCCAATGTGTGGGAGCACTGGTTGGTCGGCCCAACCCGCTTATTGTGGTGACTTTGTCACAGGGAACATATCCAATTCTCCTCTAAACAAACAAGTGAATAGGCCTAGTAGTGGAGATTCAGCGCCATGGATAGCGCCACGATTGATCAAATCCCACGAATCTGATTAGTTAAGATTCGTTCACTCGCTTTCGTTATTGGGTAAGTACATTTGAATTCAATCACTTTTTGACAGCATCCCTTTTGATTTAAACAACTTTCCATATATGTTTGCCCATGGAAGAAGTGGTCAGTGACTTTAGACCTGAATGCTAAAACATTCAGGAGAGAGAGGTGCTCAAAGTTGACCCATTTTGCATACCATACCATGAGACATCCATGTCCTCATCGCTGGAAAAGATTAACAGTTGCGTTTGTCATTTTAAAAGCTATTTGATAATTTCTTGAATTACATTTTTTTATACAAAAATATGTAATTGTTTTACCTTTTTAACGTAAATTATCTTAAAAAAAACATTTGAATGTTGAAATTTCAATGTTATTCCCATTTTAGTACATTTATCAGCCAATCATGATGCCCACCCTTTATTAAAGAGTATGCTGTGTCTCAACTGATGTTGGACACAACACAAAAACCTCAGATGTAAAATAGGTTCTAAGCTACAACAAATGCCAATATGAAAGTTCAGACATTTAGATAATTGACGTTTAAGGCTAAAATAGTTTGACAACCCATGTTTGTAAGCTTACTAAGGACTTAATTAACATGGTCCACACACATCCGCACAGTCGTGAAGAGGGCACGGCAGCGCCTCTTCCCCCTAAGGAGGCTGAAAAGATTTGGCATGGGCCCTCGGATCCTAAAAGTTGTACAGACACTACACACACTCGCAAGACTAAATATACACACTCGCAAGGCTATATATACACACACTTGCAAGGCTATATATACACACACTTGCAAGGCTATATATACACACACTTGCAAGGCTATATATACACACACTTGCAAGGCTATATATACACACACTCGCAAGGCTATATATACACACACTCGCAAGGCTATATATACACACACACAGTTACATACACTACATATGCACACCTACACAGAACACACACATACAGAACATAAGATATGCATGTATGCTGATGTTCTGTAATTCCTTAAAGACCCAGGCTCATGTGTACCAAGATTGATGGATGTTTGACCCTGAATATGTTCCAAATGTTTGTGTGTGCTAAATGTACACAAGACCCTAGTATATAATTCTACCCCACAGGAAGAGCTGAAGAGGAGGTATAACTTCCACTGAACCTCTTCATCCATTAAATATCTTGGCATAAATTTACCAAAAGATACACCCAAACTTTATGACATGAATAACGATCACATCAACAAGACAATCTATGATGACCTGGACAGGTGGAATTCACTTCCCTTGGATCTTAGTAGTAGAATTGAAACAATCAAAATGAACATCCTGCCAAGGTTACTGTATTTGTTCCAGTCACTGCCCATAGAAATCCCACCTAAACAGTTTAGGGATAAACGGATATCAAGGTTTATCTGGAACAGTAAGAGATCAAGAATTAGATGCACAACATTACAATTACCAAAAAACTATGGGGGTATGGCCTTACCAAACCTAAAAGACGATTATTTTGTGTCAGCCCAATTGAGACCTCTGGTGTGTTTGCAATTCAGAATACGAATCCAAATGGAAAGACGTGGAGAGTACTTTGACAGAGACACCCATACAGAGACACCCATACAGAGACACCCATACAGAGACACCCATACAGAGACACCCATACAGTCAGTTTTGGGTAATAGAAATATACAATAGACAAAATCAGTGGATTAATTTATCTTAAGACATGGTTTAGGGTAGTTAAGCAACTTCATTTAGACAGAGAGGTCAAACTGCTGAGTTGGCCCGTATACGACCCCAGCTTCATCCCTGCAAGTCAGGACAGCAGATTTAAACAGTGGACGCAGAAAGGCATCATCATTCAGTACATTTATAAGGAATGGGGACCTAGATAACTTCCAGGACCTAAGAAAAAAAAACTTGGCTTAGATAAACAAGATTTTTACAGATGCCTACAAGTTTGACACTATTTCTTAAGGGAGATAAAAGTGATTGACCCTCGAGCACCTCAAAAATTAATCCAAGTATTCACTAACTCATACAACTTGGAGTATCAAAAAAAAAACATTTCCAATTTTTACTTGGGTATTCAATCCTCAAATAAAAATCTACAAACTATATTAAACAGAAATGGGAGGAGGAACTTAACATTGAAAGAACTGATGAAACATGGTTAAACATATGAGACTCAACAAAGCTCTACCAACTCAAGGTCATGGAGAGAATTCTGTTGGAAGAATGTTATGTTTCTTCATAACACCTCAACTGAAATCAAACCGGACCGGCTCCCTACACCCTTGTTGGAGAGAATGTGGGCTGTCAAAGGTGAACGTATGATGTGTGCTGTAACTGACAGATCATTTTTGGTTCTTTTACTTTATTTGTACTTTCTTTGTGTTCCTCAATAAAAAAAGTGTGTTTGTGCGTGTGTTTTTTTTTTTACTAACACTAATCATATGCAGCTGCTAATGTGTTCTATATTTGACTCTTATGTATCCTGATGCCTAGCCACTTTACCCTGCCTTCATGTACATACAGTATCTACCTCAGATACTTTGTTCCCCTGCACATTGATCTGGTACTCCCTGTAGATGGCTCCATTCTTGTGTATTATTCCTTGTTACTATTTTTCATTTTTATTATATATGTTTTATTCTGCATTGTTGGGAAGGGCTCGTAAGCAAGCATTTCACGGTAAAGTCTAAACCCGGTGTATTCGGAGCAGATGACAAATAACATTTTGATTTGAATTGAAATGTTATCAATCTCAACTGTTTATATTTTTCAGTGACGTCCCATGGTATCGTGGGGAAATCAGGTCCAAGAAGTCACTTTCCCAAGCACTTCTTCTATAATGGGCAAATATGTATGGAAGGTTTCGTTCAATTCAAAAGGGGTGCTAGAGTTGTGATGACTATTCTGATGTATGAAGCCAGAGACTTGATATGTCTGGTTCATGCAGTTATTCGCAAGTGCAAATGTTGTATTTTTGCATTAGTGCGGCATAAACATTTGAGATTATTGGTCCACGGGACTGCGATAATTTTTCGAGGGAAACTGGAAGGAGTTGGTCGGGAAGTCCCGGGATACCGCTTACCGGTATTCAACTCTACCACTGACAGGACTTTTCACTAACAAACCTGCTGCTCTATAGGGTGATCAAATTCCCAGCGTTTCCTGAAATCCCGGTTGGAATATTCCTGGAATCAGGACGGAATAAGTAGGAAATCCGGGAATCCTACTGGGAATTCTGATAAACCTGGACATTTTGGGAAAGTTACTGGAATTTTGCAATCTTACTAATGTTTCCACTCATCTCAACAACTTGTTACCATTTCCTAGTTTAGTAAACCCAGGCCTAGGCAACAGCAGTGACTAGGGTCTGGTAGATATGACGGACTCTTTTGGTAACTTTGAGAGAGCGAGAACAATTCTGGGGTGAGTCCTGCCAGAATGTCGTGATACGAAACTAAAGTTAGCAGGCAAAACCTTTTGCGGTGGTTTTAGTGAAGGTAGTTGATTCGAACAAGACACTTTCAAAATGCACTCATTAAAAAATAACCTCCGTAATCTCCATCTTGCTAGCTACTATTTTGTGTTGGGATGTGGGTTCCTCTATGCCAAACTGACGTTTTATTACAGTACGTGCTGACGTGTATGCTGGAACATTGGAAACATTGTGGGAGGCGACCCATCTGCCTAGGGAGACTACTCTTTTCCTAATTTGAAAGGGATCTCTTTGAGGAGATGATTTAGGATGTATCCTCAGTATGTTGACTGTTGACCCTCTGTCACAGGAGAAGGAGAAGGCACACGAGGGGGCGCGGCCCATGAGGGCCATCTTCCTGTCGGACGGGAACGTGTTCACCACAGGCTTCAGCCGTATGAGTGAGAGACAGCTAGCCCTGTGGAACCCGGTGGGTCACCTCGTCCTCCTCACCATCACTACTCCTGGGCTTCGTCCCAAATGACACTGTATTCCCTTTATAGTGGACTACTTTTGACCAGGGCCCATAGGGGCACTATATAGGGAATAGGGTGGCATTTGGGACGCAGCCCCTGATTTTAAAGATTTTATTGCACTGCTCAGTAACTGACTATGTCGATGTTTCATTTACAGCAAGCTATGGATGAGGCGATCTCAGTGCATGAGATGGACACCAGCAATGGAGTCCTCTTGCCCTTCTATGACCCAGATACCAATGTGGTTTACCTGTGTGGTAAGGTGAGTGGAGTTTCTCCGGCAAATATTACATACACATCCATTTGATCTGCTGTGCATGTAACTTACAACAAGCCTCTGATCCATGAAGTTAGGCATGATGAAGTGTTAGCCGTAAAGGCACTACTAAAACGTTGTACTGTTCCCAACACAGAAGGCTGTTATCTTGTTTCTGTGGTTTGTAGGGTGACAGCAGCATTCGCTACTTTGAGATCACGGACGAAGCCCCATTTGTCCACTACCTCAGCACCTTCACCACCAAGGAGCCCCAGAGGGGAATGGGATATATGCCCAAGAGAGGCCTGGATGTCAACAAGTGTGAGATCGCCAGGTACGGCTCGCTGGATAAAGAAACAGATCAGCCATTTTAGGGCTGCTCATCTGGTTATTATGCTTTGACGGGCACACCCCTGATTCATTTCAGCAATGTCTAGTTGATTAGTTGAACCAGGTGTTTTGGTGCTTGGCTGGGTCTATGATGAGGGTCTAAGAGGAAGACCTGACTTGTGATGTGAAGCTATTGGCCAGCTATGTCCACCAGGAGGCAGTACAGAACCAGATGTTGAAGGGGAGCTCTCATCTGTTTACCTCAGGCCCTGCCAATCAGAATCATGTACCATGCCTTTATACAGCTCCATGTTTACTGAGGCTGCCCTGAGAGTATTGCCAGTGTCATGGAAGTAGAAGTGCATTGGGCTGGGCTGCAGTGTGTGAAAGGATATTAGACCGGTCTGTTATATGATGTTGTGGATAATATGCTTCTTTGTACTTCTATGTTGACAGGTTTTATAAACTGCACGAAAGGAAGTGTGAACCGATCATTATGACTGTGCCAAGAAAGGTGAGCTTCTTCATTCTGATCTAGAGACACTCAATATACGAATGATTTCAACAATCAATGCCACATTTAACTCAAACTCTGTTTTGAGGCCAGGCTCTATTATATGCATTTGGTCCAGTGTTCTCTAACAGCCGTCTCTATACCCCTCTTTCTCTCTCCCTGCAGTCTGACCTGTTCCAGGATGACCTGTACCCAGACACGGCAGGACCAGACTGTGCCATTGAGGCGGAGGATTGGTTCGAGGGGAGGAACGGCGAGCCCATCCTCATTTCCTTGAAGAACGGTTACGTCCCTGGCAAGAACCGCGACCTCAAGGTGGTCAAGAAGAACATCCTGGACAACAAGCTGAGCAAGAATGCGGAGAACACGGGCACAGTCAACAAGTCTGCCTCATCCACTCCATCCATAGTGAGTACTGCTGTCTCTCTTGGGAGGACTATGCCTGGGTTGTATGCTAGAGACTGTTACAATCTCTTGTGTGCATACAATTCAGTGAACAAAGTACTACTCACCAGATGCCAGGATATTCTTCTGTATGTGCAATGTGATTTGAGTGAAAGTTGACACCAGACTGGATCAGTATACCAACACTACAGTATGTATCTACATCTGTATGATTACAGTGCTTTCTCAGGACTAGTCTGATGATCACCATGCCTACCCCGTCCTTCACCACTGAAACGCAGTCATTAATGGCCTTTAGTTTAGCCCTGGCCTTGGCACATTGCAGCTAAGGCCATGGAACATGGAAGGCTCTATTTTAACAAACCTAATGCCAGTGGTGGAAAAAATACCCAATTGTCATACTTGAGTAAAAGTAAAAAATACCTTAATAGGAAATGACTCAAGTGAAAGTAAATGAGAACTTGTTCTCAACTAGCCTACCTGGTTAAATAAAGGTGAAATAATAAAAATAAAAGTGAAAGTCACCCAGTAAAAACTACTTGGTTAGAAATATACTTAAGTATCAAGGGTAAATGGAATTGCAAAAATGTACTTCAATATCAAAGTATAAATCATTTAAAATTCCTTATTAAGCAAACCAGATGGCACAATTGTTTTTTAAAATTTGTGGATAGCCAGGAGCACACTCCAACCCTCAGATCAGTCTGAATCAAAGCATTTGTGTTCAGTGAGTCCGCCTCTAGTAGAGATGACCAGGGATGTTCTCTTGGTAAGTGTGTGAATTGGACCTTTTCTGTCCTGCTAAGCATTCAAAATGTAATGAGTACTTTTGTGTGTCAGGGAAAATGTATGGAGTAAAAAGTACCTAATTTTTAAGAATGTAGTGAAGTAGAAGTAATGTACAGATACTCCAAAAAACGACTTAAGTAAAAATATTTTAAAGTACTTTACACCACTGCCTAATGCAATGGTCAATCTAAGCGCTGGGCGGTAGCACTATAGGTCCGGGGGTGTTTCACAAGCACAATTACCGGCTGTGGCGCGAAAGGGCTGGGTTTTGATGAATAAACAAGTTAAAGGTGTGTCGAGGCTTGGTCCCTCACTGGCAAATCAGGACGTGCTCCATGGCTAAATAGTGTGGTTGCTTCAAGTTGTGTATTTATGTTTTTTTATGTATTGCCTTGGAATCAACTCAAATTACAATGTTAGTCCATTTATAGTTTGTTAAACAGCTTACAGAAACAAAATAACAATGTAGACCTATCCCATCTTTGCTAAATATGTTAAATTGAACCTGTTTGCAGTCCACATTGAAGCTACGCAATTACTTAGAACAATGTGGAAATAAATGCATAGAATAATGTAAATTGCATTATGGCTGAGCATGGATGTGCCAAATGTTGTCAATAAGCAAGATATTAAATTCACTAAAAAGAGAACATTTGAATCAAATTCTAAACAAAATTAACAAACTTGTTTTTAAATAGGCTATGTCTAAATACACTAACAGGCACCATCATTGCTTCCCATGGTCATATAATATTAAAACAACGCAGACTATGGAGGGTTTTACACACATCCAAACTTTTCAGTCGCTGGACAAAGAGAAAGGGAGAATGTCCACTCACCGTTATACTGCTCCCAAATATGATGTTTTATGAACATGATCAGAACCATCTTGGAGGTCAGATCGCATTCACACATCTCCAGAAGTTGCATCACAAGCGCGCCACAGATGTTGTCACCATAATTCCAGGAAGGTGAATCTTGACTTTTTCAGTCTTGACTTTTTCGCGATTGCATTGGGCAGACAAAGAAAAAGCCTTCATTGAGAAGGGAGGCTATACTTGGTTTATAATCAAATAAAACAAAATGGTGGGGAAAACATGTTTTTTTTAATGTTTCTACATACGAAGTAAACAGGCACCAAAAGCACATTAAGCTACTCTTGTTCCATGTTCATATGGGCAGTGTGCGTCACGCCTGGATAGGATGCGTTTCCACTGTCACATTTCATGACATAACCAACTGCGTTACTGCTAAAACCAGCTTTTGGTTGGTCATAAATATCCTTATCAGCGCTGCCTGAAATTAGCACTTTGGATAATTTCTACCCCATCCATCTGAGTGTAAGCGAGCTGATAGAAGACTGGTAAATTGCTGAACATGGCTTTAGGGCTGGAAAATGCCAGTGTGACAGTTTTTACATGACAAAATTGCAAACTAACATGCGTTTGACACTAGCCCTGCCTTAATGCAGGATGAAAATAAACTCTATGGGCACTATGTTGGCAGGGTGTGATTTAGAAGGGGGCGGCTGCCTGGCTTCATAAGGTGGTTACTAGAAATTGTCCCCCCCTGCCCAGAGGCAGAGTGCTCTGGGCACTTTGCCTCTGGGCGTCCTGCCCTACCTCGTCCACAACACAGACGCCCGTGTGGGACCCAGCCCTGGCCTCAGCTTCTATCTGCAGCTCTGGCCTGTAATCATAGCAGACTGGGCAGGCACGCCATGTTAACCCCCAGGGTGCCACAGGGTACTAGAGCCCTGCCTGCAGCATAGCCTGCCTGCAGAGCAGACAGCAGGGATAGACTCTGATGTGAGGATTTAATAAGGATCTGGGGAAATTCAGTGGATATAAACAGTGTATGTTTGTTTTTAGATGACAATGTACCAAACCTAACCGGCGGGGGGTTAGGGGGACTGGCACAAACCTCTCCAGAAAAGGTATCTTATGCCTTGCTCCTGTCTCTGTATTCCTCAGAAAAACGAAGGCAAGCTGGAAGAGATCTTGAAAGAAATCAAATCTCTCAAGGACCTGGTCAGCAGTCAGGAGAAGCGAATCATCCAACTCGAGGAGCAGATGTCCAAGATCGCCATTTAAGGACCCTCCCCTCGCCCCGACACAATTCAGGACGATCCGTTGGCGGGGAGGTGGGCGGGACATGTCACTGGCAATCTAGATGACAGTGTTCTGCCTGAAACCTGCCTAGTAACGATCCCAAGCAACATTCCGAGATGTAACTTTTTTCTTAGCCAGCCCCTAACCCTCAGATAAAACAGATGGAATATGGCAAACCTTTCCTTTCCTTTTAATAAGTGGCAGTTTAGTTTTGTTTGTATGAAAATTCTTACAAATTCCTTTTTAAGATTGTGACCTTGAAAATTCCAATGTGAACAGTTCCTATTTGGGTAAACCAAAATGTTTTTATATGTAGGTATCAGTATTTTGTCTCCCCCATACCCCAACTTGTTATCTTGCCAAATTTTAAAGGAGTTTTGTTTACACACCTCCTTGACGGTATATATTTTTTCTTTTGTTTTCTGGGAAGATTCAAAATCCGAACTCTAAGGGACAATGCAATAAGCTGGTAATGCAAGGAGAGGGATTTCAACAATCAATCAAATACTGTAAAAGACATCAATGAGAAACTGACTGACAGACCACCAAACACTCAGAGAAATTGATCCTGATGTATCATAGAGCTGTTAGATATCAAAGACAACAGAAGTGGTGACATGATTCATGCTGTAAGTGTTGTGACGGTTCCCTTTTTTTCTTCTTTTTTTCTTCCTGAAACTCAACCCTTACCCTCCCCTCTTAGTGGACTACATCGTAACGGGACCACTGTCTGTACACTTGCTAACATCTCCTGACCAGAGTTAATGCATGCAATAGATATTCTACTCAAGAGAGAAATGCTCCACTGTTCATTCTCTATCTTTTGATCTCTAGCTTGTCTTACTAAGCAAGCAGCAAACAAAGTCCTTTCATATCATTTGATACCTTCTATAACGTATGTATGCATCTATCACAGTAAACGACTTGAACACCGTTTTCATCATCTCCATCTATTTTGTGTCACAGGAACAGAAAGGGTATTAGTGAACTAGATACAAATGACAGGTTAGATGTCACCTGTACTTCTCGTAGCCTTAGATTTCACCTTAAACTGGTTTCTTGTTTGGAGTTTACAATGCACATGCCCCAATCCAAAAATCCCTTTCAATCATTTAGGTGACCACTGCCATCAACATTGTTAGTTCCAGTCTTATGAAACAGAAATTTGTCATAGTTTGCCACTGTTTGTTTGTCAGTATGTCCCCCCTCCCTGTGACACAGATGGTATGTATGTACTGTAAGCTCTGCACTGTAAGTCACAGTGCTACTGACTCATGACATGCAGTCACCTGGGGTGCTTCTTTTGTACGGGTTCGTGTGCCAATGACCTGTGTGCTGCCCAGAGAAGGACCAATGGAATTGTGGGTTATGTCGCTGGTTAACATTTCCACAGGCTTTTAGTAGTATATCAGACTTGTTCTGCCTCTGAGGTGTTTGTGTGTCGTTTGTGCAGTCATAAACCCCAATGTTGAACCATGCCCTTGTGTTCAGGGTCCGTGTGCTAGGATGCTCACTATTCACCATCTCATTGGCCCATATCAGTACAGCCGACCAGAGTGAGTGATGGGTGTGTCTGAAACTAAAACAATTTGATCCTGCGTTGAACCTCTGTTTGTTAACAATGGACGACAAGATGTAACGTGGAGAGGCAAGGCTTTCAGGATGTGTGAATATGTGCCTCGTATTACTTTGTCCTTGTTGGAGCTTTTTGTTTTCCCAGATAGGGAATGTGAGAGGGATTTTATATATGAAATGGATTCACCGTAGGGTGTGACCAAGGTTCTGGCCGATGATAACAGAATTAGATGGTGTGGTGATGATGCTAGTAATTTAAATACTGTATGTTTTAGCCTTGCTTCCTTCTCCGGCTCTCCCATTGCAGATATCCCACTATGTACTTCCTTAGCAGAATTTTAAATAGCTACCCTTAAATACTCTGTCACATCACTAGAGAATCAGAGGAACAAGGAGTCGTTTGGATCATCTGAATATTTGATGGTGTTGCCAACTACGATAATACAGTAGGTTCTGTTGCTATTTTTGTTGTTTATTTTCCAGACGGGGTGGGTTAAGGTTCAATGTTAGCCTTTAAAGTTTGTTACCACTGAATAGATCAGAAAGTGCCGCAGAGGTGTGCACAGGAAGTGCTTATGGAAGACAGGGTTTGAGAATGGTGTGAGTTATTTAGCAGGATAGGGAGTGAATGGGCTGCCTGAGTGGCTAGAAAGGCATAGAAAGCACTGAGAAATGTACATTTTCATCAATCCATCTTGGAATCCAAGTATCTAAGATTATAACCATGGATGCAATTGGACACAGAATATGCACCGTCTGGTGTTGTGGAATATTTTATTGGGGTTGAGAATGACTCCAAGGTGTTCTACTGTGCTGTAGAGATATGGATTGGCCAGGGCCAGGGGAGGTTGTCTTGGGCCTTGTGTCCTGTATGTACATCAGTGCTTCTACTGAGCCTCCTTGGACCACTCGAGGCAGTGAGAGCTGTGATGTTTGGAATATTAGTGAATAGCGATTCAAAGGGACTCTGTAGGTTGGCGAAATATGTAGAGATGTATGTGATGTTTTGAAATAAAGGCCTAGAATATGATTGAAAGCTTTGTAAATAACATGACCATGTAATTGTATTTTTCTTTGTACTTTTTCTTAATTGTTTTGTTTTTGAGCTGGTGTTTGGTTATGGTGGGTTTTAAATGTTTCCTCTTGTCTGCGTTCCCTGTCCTTGCCATAATGCATCATGACAGAACAGAATCTCCATTCTGTCACAGGTATTATAGATACAAAAAGACCTAAATGAATTACAGAAGAAAAACAAACAAGAATTCAGCCTCTTGTGGAGGTCTGTTCAACATTTTTGTTAATTTTTCCTGCTTCAAGTATCAACAACTCATTATCAGAAAAATTAATAAAGAAATGAAAAGAAGTTTGTCATCTGGTGTCGAGTTCATGAGTGAGGCAGAGGACTGCAAAAAACAAACATGACTTGGCCATCTTCAAACAAGCAATATCTGAGATGTGCCAAGGTATTTAGTGTTCTCTCAGACTTGTTATTCTTTATCAGGAGATTCTTGCTTTCGTTGTGTCTGAAACCTATGTATGAAACCATACCCCACATTCCTCATTTGTCAGTGTAAAAAAAAAAATATATATATATAGTTACTACAGTCTCCACTTATTGATTTCTTTGGTTTTGTCTGAAATGCTGAGGGAACATTGCAACATCACTGATTGGGTAGATTGACATATGGTTGTATCAGATGATTATTTCAGTCACTGATATTCTTTGTGAAGGAAATGGATCTCTTTAAAGAGGCTCAAGTGGTGTAATGTTGATGAGCAACACATGAGCTTAAATATGAAGCAAATGCATATTGCAAGTATTGGGTAATTGTGCTTGGCAGTGTTCTGTAATGTATCACAATATATTACAGAATAACAAGTTAATCATTTTCTCATAACATGGTTTGAATTGGGCACATCTATGCCTCTTAAAGTTTGGTGCTTGTGATGAACGTCTGTGTGCAAGGAAACAATTGTACAACTCAGTCTCAATATTTGCTGTTGTCGTTTCACTTTACAGATTTCCACTATATTTCCCCCAAGGCCCGGGAGATGTCCAGCTCTTGTTTTACTGCTGCTTCTCAAGCAAGGCTGTCTCAAAATATCTACCTAGCCACAGGGAGGTAGCAACCCATAGACCCCAAACCTGTCCGAGCTACCACATCAAACAACGCCCCTTGTAGCCCTCACCAAAGACCTGCTAGAAAACACAACTGTCTCCGTTGCCCAGCAAACAATGAGAACTGAAACCTTTGAGACGGGCCATGAGACTGAGATCGCCCACACCACTGTGAGCGGTAAACGAACCCCCATCTCAACAGCCCTGCATCCAACCCCCTACCCTACCACTGCCATCAACTCCTCCACAGAATGGATGTCCAAATCCTCCAGGACGTCCAGTGACTGGTAGGTCTCAGTGCCTGATCACCATCGCTGTGCTGGCTGCTGTAATGACGTTCATTGTTAGCACCGTCATCCTGACCAAGCTGAGGGGCAGCAGGTACAGACACGGGCCAGCAGCTACAGGGGCAGAGCACAGAGATGGTGTGCAATGGTCCCCACCAGTACTACTGATTGAGGCCAGGGGAGATCCAGACGTCCCAAAAGCAACGTAACCCTGATGTCCAGCAGAGGATGGGGACAACCTCACTCTCAACAGCTCCATCCCAGACCTTGACGGAGGTTTGTAACACTAGTCAAACTCACAATATATAACACTAGAGCTTTGAGTCTGTCAACTACATAGCAAATGTTTTGTTCTCATACAGAAAAAGCATTAACTTTCAGCATTACTCTGAGAAATACAAATCTATCACTATGGCCAAACATGTGTACACCTGACCTTTCCTGTACTTACTGAACAAAACCTTCAAAAAATACATCAATAGAGGGAGAAAAAAAACTTCTGTCAAACTGAGTTGTTCAACCTATGATTTCAAATCTTATTATGGCAAGGCTGAGCCACGAGGTGCTCCAAACAGCCGTAGGCAGAACAAAAGCCCTGCAGCGCCAGCAGGGATGTGAGTTCTGAGGCACGTGTTTATAGCAGACCATAAAGTTTATACGTTAGATTTGTGTGTGTGATATGATGAAAGACGGGCCCTCTGCCTGTGAGCTGGTCCTGTAGGCCGTGTGGAGACGGGCTGTAATCTGGAACACGTAATTAGAGGACTCCGTGGGAGGCAGAGAAACCTAGGGACTCGCCCTGTGGAGAACTAAAATACCCACTAACCTTCAAAATGTACAAAGAATGTGTTATTTTCCATTTTAGAGAATACTGATTCAACTATGAGTAAAGGTAAGGGGGAAGTGTTTTATTTTCATCTTTTGATAATAAAGTCCTGCACATATTGTGCTGCTGCTCCAGTGCTTTCGTCCTGCACTAACATCGACAACACTTCAGCCTCATTTTGTATTTGACCTCATTGCTCAACTTACAGGATTGCCACATGAACCAGTGAATCAGGGATTGTGAATAATTAGACGTATCTATTTGTAGTGGACAAAGATGTCCCAGTCCCCCTCATCAATATCTCCCATCATATGTAATGTTTAGGAGCAGACAAGGAAAATATATTCAGTATGGCAGCCCCTAACTGTCCCCCCTTTCTAGACTGACCAAAGCATCCACCAAAGTGTGTGAGCATCCACCAATGTCCCTCTGCAAGGAGAGGAGGATTTGGGGGAGGTAGCAGGAGAAGATGGAAATGTAGAGGGATGGACATCTTTCTGCAATCAGCAGGCTTTTGTTTTTTAGAACTGGAGAAATAACTTTCAGTATACTTCAAGTTATAGGAGAAGGGTGGAAACTTGGATGCTCTCTCTCTTTTTCCCTCAATTTCCTTCTCTGCTCTCTCTCTCTCTCTTGCGCTCCCTCTCCCCTTCTCTGCTGTTTAGAATCCCAGTACCATTCAGTCCAGAGGAGACACCAGCCAGACATACAATCTGTAAGTACTGACCTTTTACATTTTTGTTCAGTTTAATTCATGGTTAGAACATGTATAACAAGAATCAAGTTGTTTTGATTGCTGTAGACTGTACAGTGATGACAAACCTGTCAATTTAAGGTTTAGAGACTGACAAGGAGGAGATGTTTTCTTTTTGCATTTACATGCCTTTTCGTTTGTCATCTAACAGTTGTGGACTTCCTTTTTAAGTGAAGACATCAGAAAATGTTTTAAGAAAAGTGTAGCGTGAACATGATAAACATAAAGTTCCTCATATATATATATATATATATCAAAGTTAGAGAAGTCAAGACCTGGAGCGAATAGAACCTTTAACGAGATGTTATGGTGCATGTCACAAAGAGCTGGTCTTAATAATTACAGGGGAAAAAGTCACAATCACACAAGTGATTGGTAACCCTAGCTGTCTCCCGGCACAGACCTGCACCTTAGTGACTATTAGCACGAAGAGACGACCTGCACCCTAGAGATTATATATACATCCACACATCCAACCCTTACATACAAGCACACACAGTCAACTCTGCTGTTCTATTGTATGCTATTTATCCAACTGCGCGACCAAGATACTACCCACTTTATAGTTGTAAATACAGTCATAATTGACAGCACATTCAGTGTATATTATCCTATTGTATCTATACTGTATATCATACCGTGTACATACAAGGCTATTACTACGACACTACCTCTTCTATTACTTGTTATTTTGTATTTGACTCGTATTATTGATATTGATCATTGAACTGCAATGTTGATGGAACAGGCACACAAGCATTTAATTCGCCGCACCTTTTATACATGCTGTAAACTTTGTACATGACCAATACAGTTGTTTTATTTGTTGTTCCTGTAGCTTGTAGGTGAAGATGGAGAGAGGAATTCAGGATGGTTCTCTTTAGATGGTCTTTCAGTGGAGGGCCTACAGTGATTATAGAAATTATGACTATTCCTGAAGATGTAATTATGGCTGGTTAATACCATGGTCCAGTCAGAGTGCATATGGCTCTGTAGCCACCCTGACTACACATGCATGGGTGGGGAGATCAAGATAACCATCCATTTTAGTATGACTGTGGTTTACTGTACATGCATATTGATGACCACACAATCACATATGGGCACAGCATTTATAGGAAGGAGTAAGGAAGCAGAGGTTGATTGTAACAAGCGGCTGATTAGAAGCCAGTCATCGTCATGAGTGAGTAGTAATTACACTACATGTATTTCCAGACACAGTGAAGGTGCTGAGTTACAGATTTGAGTTCAGCTCCGTTCTATGCCTTTTTAAACACTTCAATAGTTGATTTTCAAGTCTCTAAATATTCTTATTATCATTTCACCAGAGCTAAAGAGAGAGAGGGGGAGAGAGGCAGAAAGACATTACATTTAGAGAGAGCTTGGACTGCGAGGTAATGTTGAGACTGAATTTGAACTGCATTAGATGCTCTAGACACTTTGATTCTTTGTCTGTAGAGCATACTGTAAGTCCACACGTTCCTAAGGCAGGCTGAATGCAGGCTTCCATATGAGCAGAAATAACCCATCAGATCCTTGCCTGTAACCTGTCGTTAGCCTGCTGCAGCCCAGTGTAAATATAGAGGCCACAGTCACAAGTCTCCCACGCCTCCCTGGTCCCTGTGGCATATATAGCTTCCTCCCCTCTTTGGTGTGGTGGATGGGTGGCCTCTCTTCTCTATGCAAATTAAAACCTCAACCAAACTGACGGACTCCACCCCAAATAAGTAATGACTACAGACAGTTAAAATAGATGTAATACAAGATGTAAAATGGGAGAAATATTGTGGATGTTCTGTAGTGATTAAACTTAGATTCTGCTCTTGCTGCTGGTGATTCTTTGATCCACCTCTACGCAGACGACACCATTCTGTATACTTCTGGTCCTTCTTTGGACACTGTGTTAACAAACCTCCAGACGAGTTTCAATGCCATACAACGCTTCAATGGCCTCCAACTGCTCTTAAATGCAAGTAAAACTAAATGCATGCTCTTCAACCGATCGCTGCCCGCACCCGCCCGCCCGTCTAGCATCACTACTCTGGACGGTTCTGACTTAGAATATGTGGACAACTACAAATACCTAGGTGTCTGGTTAGACTGTAAACTCTCCTTCCAGACTCACATTAAGCATCTAGAATCAGCTTCCTATTTCGCAAACAAAGCCTCCCTCACTTATGCTACTAAACATACCCTCGTAAAACTGACCATCCTACCGATCCTCGACTTCGGCTATGTCATTTACAAAATAGCCTCCAACACTCTACTCAGCAAATTGGATGTAGTCTATCACAGTGCCATCCGTTTTGTCACCAAAGCCTCATATACTACCCACCACTGCGACCTGTATGCTCTCGTTGGCTGGCCCTCGCTTCATATTCATCGCCAAACACACTGGCTCCCGGTCAGCTATAAGTCTTTGCTAGGTAAAGCTCCGCCTTATCTCAGCTCACTGGTCACCATAGCAGCACCCCCCCGTAGCACGCTCTCCAGCAGGTACATTTCACTGGTCACCCCCAAAGCCAACTCCTGCTTTGGCTGCCTTTCCTTCCAGTTCTCTGCTGCCAATGTCTGGAACGAACTGCAAAAATCACTGAATCTGGAGACTCATATCTCTCTCACTAACTTTAAGCATCAGCTGTCAGAGCAGCTTACAGATCATTGCACCTGTACACAGCCCATCTGTAAATAGCCCACCCAACTACCTTATCCCCATATTGTTATTTCTTTTTTTGCTCCTTTGCACCCCAGTATCTCTACTTGCACATCATCTTCTGCACATCTCACTCCAGTGTTAATGCTAAATTGTAATTATTTCGCCACTATAACCTATTTATTACCTTACCTCCCTAATCTTACTACATTTGCACACACTGTATATAGATTTTTTCTATTGTGTTATTGACTGTACGTTTGTTTATTCCATGTGTAACTCTGTGTTTGTGTCACACTGCTTTGCTTTATGTTGGCCAGGTCGCAGTTGTAAATGAGAACTTTTTCTCAGCTGGCTGACCTGGTTAAATAAAGGTGAAATAAAATAAAGAAATAAAAAATATTAATCTGGTCATTGGGAAAATCCACAACACCAGAGCTAATTCTACTTTGTTCCGAGTTATGACACAAAATCCCTCATCACACTGTATCAGACCATTAGATGAATGTTTCTTCATACTAATACTAGAAACCCAACTGCCCCTGCATTCTTAGTAGAGAGGAAAGGAGGCTTGTTGTAGGCCTACAGTAGCTGCTGTAATACAGATGCAGAAAATGAAAGCCTATCTTCCTGAAATCAAAACATTTCTAAACCATCTGCAATTTTGAGAAAGGTTCTATTGAAAGTCTCCCTCTTGTCTTTACAGGATTCTGAAGGAAAGATGAGGCACCACTTGATTCTTCACCTGTCATGTGTGAGTCTGGTTATGCTCTGGGGCCATGGCTGTGCCAGGCATGTGCCAATGGTCTACAGCATTTCCATGGATGGCAGTGGTGACGGAGGGGAGCCGGATCTTATATTCCCCGTTGATAGCCCCCACCACCCTGTCTCCCCCACCGTCGATGTCTCCCCCACCGTCGATGTCTCCCCCACCGTCGATGTCTCCCCCACTGCCGATGTCGCCCCCACCGTCGATGTCGGCCCCGTTGATGTCTCCCCTGTCTCCCCCACCACTACCCTAGCCCCCACCCTGGTCAGCACCATCACCAACACCATCACCACCACCATGATCCGCCTCAAGGACTTTATGGTCACCCGGGTGGTGGACTTCCTCCAGGATAATATGCTGATCATCATTGTGGTCACCTCCCTCCTCATTGTCATGATCTTCATCATCTGCTGTGCCGCTACCATGAGCCAAAAGCGCAAGTTGGAGGCCTACAAACTCCCTGCCAACTCACCCAGCAAGTACATGGACCACACGGCGGAAGGAGTCAAATCCTCCAGTGAGGTCCAGACTAGGGTGTGCGGCGGGCCTGACTCAGCCAGGAGGGTCCAGATCCAGGGAACCCCCAAGAATCTGCGCACCCCTTCTGCTGCGCTGGTGGGGGAAAAGGTGGGCAAGGAGCCCAAACCGAAGGAGGTCCAGAAAGTGAAGGATGTAGAGGAGAAGGAGACGCGGAGAGTGGAGCCTAAGCACAAAGGGCAGAAGGCTGAGGAGGTGCAGCAATGCTCCAGCCCCAGCACCAGCCAGCCTATGGTCTGCACCTGCCACCTGAGGAAGGCCAACCACTAAGTATAGGTTGGGGCTCCAACCATGTAAACTAGCAAAAAAAGGAGAGAGAAACCTTTTCTTGTGCGGAGGGAACTCCCTGGGTATGTCCGCTGCAGTGTGCCAAACTTGTATGTGGAATCTGACCTTGTGGATACCTTTTAGCATACAGATACTGTACAATTAGGTCTAAAGAGCATACTATCAGGCCTTAAAAACATAATGAATTTCAGCCCTGACTCCTTTTTGATATATCTGATAATTTATTCCTCCTATACTTTCCTTGTTGTAGAAAAGTCATTGTGAAATATGAGATTTGTTCATCAATTGATAGCTTTCAAAGCGACATATCAAAACATATACCAAGACAGTGTTTATAGGATGTTTGCATGTTATTACTGTTGGGAAATTGTACTGCTCAGTTAAGCTTAACTAAAGAGATGTAGATCACACAGAAAAAAGAAAGTTATCTTCTGTGAACGATAGAAAGCCAAGCTTATTTCTGTTTGCTAACTCTATGGTGATAACCTGGCCAGTTGATTTCAACACAGTAAATGATTGATGTGAGAAAATGTATTTTCTTTTAGCAATGGACTTCTTTTTCTCTTTTACTTCATTAGAAATGTTACAATTATATACACGTCACACTGGGTGCTTTGTGGATTAATATTGAAGAGAATTTGCTAATGCTATATGGATAGACGGTAGAGCTGCTTTTGTTTTTGTATTACATTATCTATTTTTCCGAACATCAAAACAACTGTGATTTGCAGGTGCGAGTATGTGGTTACAAAGGTCAGTGGAAGTTTTTATTAAAAATTGACTTACATTACTCAAGTAAATTAAAATCCCCAAATTCTCCTGAATCCCTTTAAGGATTGTTTTACAGTGACCCTCAGCTCTGCTGTACATTATGGTCATTTTGTTTGGTAATGGATCTTATTTTATTTTTGTCCAGTTTCAATAGAGATTTTGTTGATATTTGTTTTTCTGGAAATTGTGTAAAAGACTTGCATTGAGTGTGAGATTTCACCATGTTCATTAAGTGTTTCTAAAACATACACTGAACAAAAATATAAACGCAACCTCTAAAGCGTTGGTCCCATGTTTCATGAGCTGAAATAAAAAAATCCTTGAAATTTTCCATATGCACAAAAAGCTTATTTCTCTCATATTTTGTACACACATTTTTCACATCCCTGTTAGTGAGCATTTCTCTTTTGCCAAGCTAATCCATCTACCTGACAGGTGTGGCATATCAAGAAGCTTTACACAGGTGCACCTTGTGCTGGGGACAATAAATGGCCACTTTAAAATGTGCAGTTTTGTCACAACACAATGCCACAGATGTCTCAAGTTTTGAGGGAGCGTGAAATTGGCATTCTGACTGCAGGAATGTCCACCAGAGCTGTTGCCAGATAATTTAATGTTCATTTCTCTACCATAAGCTGCCTCCAATGTCGTTTTAGAGAATTTGGTAATACGTTCAACTGGCCTCACAACCGCAGACTACGTGTAACCATGGCAGCCCAGGACCTCCACATCCGGCTTCTTCACCTGGAAATCGTCTGAGGGGAGGTGGAGGGGGTACTGAGGAGTATTTCTGTCTGTAATAAAACCCTTTTGTGGGGAAAAACTAATTCTGATTGGCTGGACCTGGCTGCCAAGTGGGTGGGCCTATGCCCTCCAAGGCCCACCCATGGCTGTACCCCTGCCCAGTCATGTGAAATCCATAGATTAAGGCCTAATTTATTTATTTAAATTGATTATCTTATATGAACTAAAGTAGAACATTTTTAATTGTTGCATGTTGCGTATATATTTTTGTTCAGTATAAATTGCCATATGGAGTTTGGCCATCTCTGAATGGTAGTGTTGGCATGTTTGGTCACAGGGTGTGTAAAAACAGCCTTTGAAGAAAGGGATGAGGCATACTGCATGTACATTAAATACAACTTTGGAGCTCCTCATTTTCATTTATTTCTACCCAAGAATATGTTTGAAGAAAAGCTTTCTGGTTTATGTCTGTTCTCAAATTTAAAAAAGCAAAAGGACAATTATAGTGACATGCACATCACTGCATGTACTTTGTCTGCATTGACAGATGTGCCTACAGTTGTATGTTTGTTCATATTATATATACTCTAAATATGTTGGTGACAAACTTTGAAATACTCTGTCCACTCACACATTACATGGGAAATGTGTCCGTAGTGTCACCTGCATATCCACATTGGTGATTTGCCAGTTCAAGGAGGCTGGCACCACCATGTAATGTCATGCCCAAACACAAAGCCAGTGAAAGGGACCAGAGCCTTGATGTCTTGCCCCCTAGCTTCCTTACAAGATTCAAACAATATTTCAACAGCTGTCAATCCAGCTACATTATGTACTTTGCATTGAAATGGAACATGAGTGTATTTGAATACAAGACACTGATTTGTACACACAAGCTCAGATCAAGTCAGATCACTTCTACTGTATATGATTTTGTACCAGGGATTCTTAAAGATAGGCAAATGCTGCCCTCCTGTGAATGTTTTAAGTATTGTAAGCACCGGCTTTTTACATTGCCAGACAGAACACAGTTAAAACGTAGAGATGAAGTATCGATTTCCATCTTTATTTGAAAAGAACATAGTTAAAACAGAGAAAGAATCGATTACCATCTTAAACGTTTGATTTAATGATCATAAAATATCTTACCACAGAAAGGGGGTGAATGATTGACAAATACCAATTTGTTTTCAAAGTGAAAAATGGAAGTTTGATCCCAGTTATTCAGAGCCAAGTTACTGAAGAGCAAACATCAAAGAAGAAGGCAGAACAGCCCAAAAGCAAGTGCAAACCTTGTAGAGCCTGAAATATGGAGCCCCGAGGGAGCCTCGCACCAGGGTCAGATTCCCTCTTTCTCAACAAGGTGCTAAATAATTCTGCAATATACTACTCCTGCACTCTCACTCTTTCTACCGGGAAAACGGAAGGCACACAGCCAAATGACATGACCACCCAAAGCGTCTGTCTGGCTTGGCTTCATTTAGTGCAGCTTCTCAGAGTGGCAGGATGCTGGAGGATGTCCTATGACCTGGATGTTAATCGTAGAGGGGATGCTACCTGAGGGAGGTCTGCTCCTGAAAGAGACAATTGCTGTGTTTCTATTTTCATGGTTCTACCTCTCTTATGTTATTATGAGACTTCAGTGTTGTTTCTCTGCCCTTGAAAATGAATTAATGAAGAGGATAAAAAACAGGTAATAGAGCATCTTAAGGGCATCGTCAAACTTTGATGGGCGGCTGCTTGAAATTCTCAAAGACGGTGGTTTCTGGAGAGCCAGTCACACAATGGATCGATCATAGCCGTCTTGGCTGGCCAACTTCTTGGGAAGAGCGGATGAAACAGAGCCTTGGAAGAATGGTCAATTATGGTTTATTAAGTACGGTAGTAGTTACAGGTTGTGTATCTGAATTTAAGACTATTTCTTAGAGATTTACAATGACAGTGCAGTGCATGCTGCTGTAGTTTTTATCCAAAGGATTTAGTAGTCATTAGTAGGTAGATTGCAGCTGGTGCTTGTCTCCACGTTGCCTTGTCCTTTCTCCTCCCTCTCCTTCTCTTCCCCCACTCCTCCTAATGAGCTATGCCGTGGCGCCTCTATGGTCTCATACTGCTGTGTGTGTCTCCCCTGGCCTGCCTTGTGACATCCCCCTGCCCCGAGGGCTGCTGCTGTCCTCGCCCAGGGCTGATGGTCTTCTTTGAGTCCCTGCCCATCTCCATCTCTCTCACCACATCTGTCCTCTCTGTGGCCTGGAACCAGCCCTGTATTGTGGACCACCTACTCTGGGCCCTCTCTGGGCTGCAGGAGCTCCGCCTCAGCCACAGGATGAGTGTGACATCCTGTACCGGTGGCTACTTAATGGAAGGCTAAAGATGGCCACTGACCTGGTGTATGCTGAGCCAGCACATCTCACACATTGCATGCTCCTCACCTTATCTGTCATGTCTATCTGTCCACGGGTCCTGCAGCCTAATGAGAAAGTTTCTCACCTCAGCTTCACCACAAAGCCAGAGACAGAGCTGGATACCTACACAGTGGAAACCACACTGCCTATACTCATCCATCACTCCCTATACTCATCCATCAAAACCAGGGATTTTGGAAGTCTCTGGTTCATGAAAGCAAGCGTCGAAGGGAATCTTCAATGTAAAGAGCCTCACTCAACCACCATACCTTCACGAAGATGCCCCTCAGTCTCGCTATCTATCTGACCAATACACATTAGAGCACCTAAGCTATGAAGTCTGATATTTTGGCAAGGTACCAGATTACATGACGTTTTGAATTTTGCATAGAATCTGGGGGTGTGTTCACTTGCCAGGCTCTACCTTGGACAATAGTGAACAACTGCAGCCCGCAATTCACGGTGTTCCTGCATGTGGGCATTCCTGCATCTGCAGGAACCCCCCCCCCTCGAGCATCCCATTGGTTCCTGCATGAACGCCCCCCTCGAGCACAACATCTTCATGCTTGTGTGACACTTTTGAATGTGGGTCAAAAGGGAAATAAAAGTATTATGAGTTTTTCACCGGTAGACAGTGTCCTTCGATCCCGTCTGCTGAACACCTGCTAACCGTTGTTAACAGAACTGCGGGAAAAACAGTGGCCGACAGGTAGGGGCGAAGGACACTGTCTACTGCTAGCACAGTAGGTGGAAGTGACACTATGTGCTAACTAGCTTGCTTACTAGTTAGCTAGCACACGGTTTCGCCTCTGCCTTCGGCCTGCTTTGTACTGGAAAAAACCTTGCCCAACAGGCAGGAGCGAAGTACACTGTCTACCAGTGTCGCCTACCGCTAACTTCTCCGGTACACAGCAGGTGGGAGGTGGAGGCTACACTGTGTGCTAGTTAGCTTGCTAGTTAACTAGCTACCCTTACGGAAAAAAATTGCAGTCAGTGTGCAGTATAACTGCAGTACACTGTAGTATAACTGTAGTTAGAGTGCAGTATACTGCAAATACTGCATCCAAAATGTTTTTTTTACTGCAGTAATTTTGCAGTGTAACTGCAGTTACAGTGCAGTATAACTGCAGTTATTCTGCAATTACTGCATCCAAAATACCAGTCGACTGCACTTACTGCAATCTTTTTTGTAAGGGTAGAATACGGTGTCGCCCCTGCCTTCCATGTACCGGTGTCCTCCTTAGGACTAGCTGGCTAAGGTAGCACTCAGTTTCCTTCACTCCCTCCTGCTTAACACCTTCCCTTGCCATATTTAACAGAACTGCGGGAAAACAGTGCCCGACAGGCAAGGGCAAAGGACACTCTACCGGTGTGTACAAAGTATAGCTAGCTACATTGTTGCCCCCACCTCTTCTGTGGGGTTTATATGCGGTTGGTATTCAATGTTATGGTGCATTACTGTCATTGACTGTATTGGAGCCCTTCTGCCTATGTACTGGAGTAGTAACTTAAAAATTTACCAATAGAAGTAAACTCAGCAAAAAAAGAAACGTCCTCACTGTCAACTGCGTTTATTTTCAGCAAACTTAACATGTGTAAATATGTGTATGAACATAACAAGATTCAACAACTGAGACCTAAACTGAACAAGTTCCACAGACATGTGACTAACAGAAATGGAATAATGTGTCCCTGAACAAAGGGGGGTCAAAATCAAAAGTAACAGTCAGTATCTGGTGTGGCCACCAGCTGCATTAAGTACTGCACCAGATTTGCCAGTTCTTGCTGTGAGATGTTACCCCACTCTTCCACCAAGGCACCTGCAAGTTCCCGGACATTTCTGGGGGGCAATGGCCCTAGCCCTCACCCTCCGATCCAGCAGGTCCCAGACGTGCTCAATGGAACACTGACATTCCTGTCTTGCAGGAAATAATGCACAGAACGAGCAGTATGGCTGGTGGCATTGTCATGCTGGAGGGTCATGTCAGGATGAGCCTGCAGGAAGGGTACCACATGAAGGAGGAGGATGTCTTCCCTGTAATGCGCAGCGTTGAGATTGCCTGCAATGACAACAAGCTCAGTCCGATGATGCTGTGACACACCGCCCCAGACCATAATGGACCCTCCACCTCCAAATCGATCCCGCTCCAGAGTGCAGGCCTCGGTGTAACGCTCATTCCTTCGACGATAAACGTGAATCCGACCATCACCGATGGTGAGACAAAACCGCGACTCGTCAGTGAAGAGCACTTTTGCCAGTCCTGTCTGGTCCAGCAATGGTGGGTTTGTGCCCATAGGCGATGTTGTTGCCGGTGATGTCCTGCCTTACAATAGGCCTACATGCCCTCAGTCCAGCCTCTCTCAGCCTATTGCGGACAGTCTGAGCACTGATGGAGGGATTGTGCGTTCCTGGTGTAACTCGGGCAGTTGTTGCCATCCTGTACCTGTCCCGCAGGTGTGATGTTTGGATGTACCGATCCTGTGCAGGTGTTGTTACACGTGGTCTGCCACTGCGAGGACGATCAGCTGTCCGTCCTGTCTCCCTGTAGCGCTGTCTTAGGCGTCTCACAGTAAGGACGTTGCAGTTTATTGCCCTGGCCACATCTGCATGCCTCCTTGCAGCATGCCTAAGGCACGTTCCGGCAGATGAGCAGGGACCCTGGGCATCTTTCTTTTGGTGTTTCTCAGAGTCAGTAGAAAGGCCTCTTTAGTGTCCTAAGTTTTCATAACTGTGACCTTAATTGCCTACTGTCTGTAAGCTGTTAGTGTCTTAACGGCCACTAGCGGTTCTGGGGGGGGGGGGGTGCTCCTGTGACAACAATTTTGGACCCAATTTTGGTATTTTTACATGTTTTTTTTGCTATCGTTCTTTTTTTAAATCCGTTATTAGACAGTGGCAACAATGATGATTATGAACATGGTCTTTTGCCTGCTAATGCCTGCAATGCAGTGAAGAAAACGATATTACAACAATAACGTCTAATGTAACTGGCCCCTCTAACAGTACAACTGGCCCCAGCTTGGCCCCCAGTTGAAATGGTCTAGAACCGCCCCTGTTAACAACCATTCCACAGGTGCATGTTCATTAAACAGTGAAAACAGTGTTTAAACCCTTTACAATGAAGATCTGTGAAGTTAGTTGGATTTTTACTAATTATATTTGAAAGACAGGGTCCTGAAAAAGGGACGTTTCTTTTTTGCTGAGTTTATAAAGAGGGGTTCCTGCAGGTGCAGGAATGCCCACATGCAGGAACGCCCCGAATTACGGGATGCAGTTGCACCCTTCTCACCTTGGAAAGCTATCACTGACTGTTACCAGGCAGACAAAGTTCCAACATGGCAGCAACGGGGGACGCAGAGGAAACTCAGTTGCAAGAGATGGAGGAAGAGGCAGGGATGGAAAATGAAATGGATTCAGATGAAGAGGAGGGTTTGGGAATTGAAAATTCCGACGATGAAATAGACGATTCATCAGAAGACGAAAAAGAGACTGAAGCCGAAATTCAGCGTTTGGAGGAGCAGGTACGTTAGCAAATTTAGCTAGCTAAGCTAACTTACTCTAGCTTTGTTTGAGAAATTAATGGAAACCTAGCTAGCCATTTATCTAACGTTTGTCAACAACGTTGTCGGTTACATTGAGATTTGAAAGCAATCCACATCACAAACAGCAAGTTGGCTTGTTTGCAGACTTGCACCGCTTACATTGAAAAGAACGAAAGCTAGCTAGCGAGCTAACGGTAGTTCACATGCTACTATTAGCCAGCTAGCGTCGTTGGAGTAACGTTGACTATGTAACGTTACTATACTAGCTAATGGTGACTCAATATATAACTTGCTAGCATGTTACCTAGCCACAATAATATAATAGTTAAGAATTTAGTAAATATCGAATACGGATTTCTAGGGAGTTAGCTAGCTAGTTACATTAGCGTTAGCGAGATAGCCAGCAAATCCATGCTTTCTGCGAAGTTGATTTCCCCAACGACAACGTGGTTGCAGCAGCTGTAAACACGCGCCCTTTTTTGCGAGCTGCAGCTAGTTAGACAGTCAGCAACAAAATTGAACAGTATTTGGTTGATTGCACAAACAATACTTACTACACAATTAAGTGGTGGAGTCTTGTTTAGTTAGTTACGTTGTAAGTTTGTTTGCTTACCAAATACACTTTGTAAATGCACCCCAATGGCTGTTGGTCTGACTCTATACTCTGTAACTTTCAGCTGTCCATCAATGCTTTTGATTACAACTGTCATGTGGACCTCATAAAACTCCTGAGGCAGGAGGGGGAGCTGCCTCGGCTGCGTAAGGCAAGGCAGAAGATGAGTGAGCTCTTCCCACTCACTGAAGGTTGGTTGTTGTCTGATGCCCTCTGGAGATGCGGTGTTGCAGACAGCTTTGTGCATTACTACTTCTATTATTGAGCTGAAGTGCTTCATGTAGTAGACTGGATTACATCTAATGTGCTGACCACACCACCCGTCACATGAGCGAGTGTTGCAAAGTAAATGTACACATATGTTATTCAATCATTGCACCCACACTGCTCACAAGCGTCTGCTTAGCCAGGCGCTAAAATATAACTTGGTTCTATTTGTGACGAGTGACACACTGCAAGGCCCGCCCATCCCATTTCCTCATTGGTTTTTAGAAGCATATACTGTTGATTGAAAGATGAGCTGAGGTCCACACTCCAGTAATGCACCTTAAAGTTGGTTGCCAACCGCCATATAAAGTCAGAAAAAGAAACCTGAAAGAAGTTTCTAGTAATCTCTCTAACTCGATTTACACTTGTCTGTGGATTAGTTGTCGGAGTAGAGGAACTTGTGCATTTCAGGTAAAATAACAGTTCAATGTTTATATCCCATAACAAATCAGCTAGCAACAGCAAGCTAGCTAAATTGCCATAATTGTTTGTTTTTTCAACCTGTCCCCAAATTAATATAGTTGGTTCAGAGTTCTTTTTGATATTTCAACCTGCGTGTCCTGATCATGTCTGGAGTGGGTGGATTAAAATCAACTTGCGCGCGATGGCGTACGCGCACGCCAGGTCTAGTCAGCATTTAAGACTTGTTGAAAATAGGTCTGCTGCTCTTTTTGTTGTGATTTGATTGGCCTTTTATGGATGATGATTTAATCATTTGGAACAAGGTTTACTGTTTCAACACATTCCTGTGGAAAGTTGTGATGGTTTCATTGTTTTGAACATACTGAATGTTGTTGTGAACTGTATGCAAAGCTGACTTGTCCTCTCCTGCAGAGATTTGGCTGGACTGGCTCAAGGATGAGATCCACCTAACAGAAGAGGAGCCGAACCGGGAGAAAGTCTATGAGCTCTTTGAGACGGCTGTGAAAGATTATATCTGTGAGTTCTGCCCCCACTCATTGGCTGGTGTTACGATTCTATATGATGTGATGTTATTGTAAACTAAACATTGCAATTCTTGTGTGGCCTTCAGGCCCTGAAATCTGGCTGGAATATGCCCAATACTCTATCGGGGGCATGGGACTGCCTGGTGGGATGGAGAAGGTGAGGTCCATCTTCGAGAGAGCCCTGACAGCCGTGGGGCTGCACATGACCAAGGGAGCGACCGTGTGGGAGGCCTACAGGGAGTTTGAGAATGCCATACTGGCAACTGTTCAGGTGAGCTCCCCTGAAGAATAATGATCTCAAGTAGCTGCAACATGCTACTCATTTCTCTATACCTCCCCATGTCTTTATTTCTTAGGCTGTTTTGTAGGGCTTGGAATTGCTATACGTTATTATCACGGTACTTAGGTGCTGATATGTATTGCGGTTCTCACGATTCTATATGTATTGCGATTCGATACTGTGATTTGATGTTCCAAACATATTGCTGACCATATGTCTGCTGCAGAAGGACAAGAGAGCCATGAGAAAACAAGTTTTGATCAGTCATGGAAATAAAATTGCCGAAAACAAATTGCCTCCCTATTTGAAAAGAAGATGGAGAACAAGCTATGAAGGAAAAATACTTGTGTTTTGGTGCACGTACAGCAAACTAGTGCAATAATTATTGCGATATTGTCAATACGATATGATGATTTATCGCCTAAAATTATATGCCGCTATGTAACTATCGATTTCCCAATCACTAGTGTTTTGTATAAGAACATCTGCTAAATGAATGATGGTACGTTTTTCTTATTTCTGAGTATTAGGCAGAAACAAAAAACGCATTATTTGAACTCAATCTGATATTACACAAACCAGTCTCTGCTGGATTTTGAATCTGTTTTCTCCCTGCTTTCTCCTCAGCCGCCCCCTGGCAGCGTTCCCACCTGCGAGCAGCAGGAGCTTCTGAACACTCAGCTCGAGCGCATCCACACTCTGTTCCGCCGCCAGCTGTCCATCCCCTTAATGGGTAAGGCTCGTCTCTGGGGGTGGTGCTGTACAGAGGGGAGAGGATTCGGTTGGATGGAATAGCATGTCCTTAAGAGTCCATCATGGCAGACTTGGGAGGTACCCATTGCAAAGACCTTTTCAGGACAGAGATGTGGAGAGCCAGTGCAATGTCAGGAGAGTTGTGGTGTGTTGCTTTCTCTTACTATGTGGCTTTTCAAAGACTAAACAGAGGTTTACAGAGAAAGCACTCATCCTCACCAGGCCCAGTAATGTGGTCCCTGACCAACCTTTCATCCAAGTGCAGGACTGGCCAAGAGATAAATGGTCTGGCATTGTCTGCTGCCTTTTTTCTGATACGGCTGAACGGCCACCGGAGGCATTTCTGGAACGGCTAAACCCATCTCTCTCTTCTATGACCTGTGCCAAAGCTCAGTGTATAATCCCTCCTTATCTATGGCCTGTCAGTCAGTGTTTTGTACCCCCACAAGATGATGGCACAAAGAGAAAGAAAACCGGTCAAGCATTTACATGGCTGTGTGTTATTGGTCAAATGAGGAAGAACTCTGAACATTTCAAAAGCCAATATCCCAATAAATGAGATTTGGAACTTTTGGTGTGTCTCCATTCAAGTCATTGTAATAAACGCACAGGATGCTTTTTATATAATCACCTTCATTCTTAGCCACACTTAGAATGTGGCTGGCTGTTGTATGCATATTCAGGGGTTGAGTGTGAAAGGTTTCTCCTAATGATAACTGTGCTCTTTTGCAGACATGGACGGAACATATGCAGAGTATGAGGAGTGGTCTGACCAGGGGGTGTCTGATACAGTCTCCCAGAAGTACAAGAGGGCCCTGAAACAAATGGAGAAGAGCAAGCCTTATGAGGAGACTCTGGTACTTACCTAGATTGTATTCTAGTCTGGACATTTGTACCATACTGTTTGTTTTGGAAGGATTTAATGGATTTTAAGCATTCAATTCGATTACACTGCCTAGAAAGTAGCAGTAGATTAGTAGTAAAGTTATGTATTATGTGCTTAAGCAAAGCTTTTTTCTATGTGTGAAATCTCTGTGGAGTCTGTGTGAGTCTGTATTCTAGACATGGTTGTCTGCTCAATGCCTTTAACATGCCAACATTTGTGTTTCAGATGATAGCCGAGCCGCCCAAGCTGGCAGAGTATCAGACTTACATTGACTATGAGCAAAAGGAGGGTGACCCAGCACGGATCCAAATCATCTTTGAGCGGGCATTGTCAGAAAACTGCCTGGTACCAGACATGTGGGCAAAGTACACCAAATACCTGGTGAGTGCCCCCCCCCCCCCCATTTTAATTACTCACAGCCAGCCGTCTCCCTCTCTCTCCAGCAGCTCCTGAAATGTATTCATGGGCCTTTGAATATCTTTAATGGGATGGTAATTAGATGCTGCGATAGCAAACACAGACATAGAGTAATTCATCAGAGCCTTGGCGTTTTACTAGTTTGAAGAAAAAAACTACTTTTAATCATATGGTTCCTAACCTGTAATCCATTAGGCTCTCTTTAAGAAGCCCAGTTTTGGCACTTGCTGTGTCTCACATAGGAACCCAGGCTCAGCAACTAATATAATTTAAGGAAATAAAGAAAGCCATCAAGGTAGCTATATGCGGTAGAAGTGCTGTGATTAAATCTAGTCGTCTCCTGCATATACTCAGGGAATTGATTACATTGGAAGTGTGATTTAACTGAATTATATGCTTCCACACATTAATCAAATCATGACACTGCCTAATGGAGTTTGGCAGTATATTATTCTGTGTGCAGTGTTGTGAAAACACCTACACCAGCAACACATCTACAGAGGTGTGGAATATCAGTAGCTGCCGTAGTGAAACCTTTCTGCTATCCCATGGTTGCACCTACCTAACAAAAACGTCCTTAATATCACCCAGGTAGAAATTATAGAAGATTTCCTGTCTTTGAGTTCCTTGTCAATAGTGTTGCACGGTGTACGGAAACGTGGGTACTTTTTTGATACTATAACATGAAAAAACATTTTGGTACTAGAATTTGTTACTTTCGATTCGTCTATCAAATGTGTCTCACTTCATATACTGACTGAGAGGATCAAGTCTGTAGTCATTTGCCAACCGGGCCAGTAACTTCTCAGTGCATTTGGTGTTCCAGTTCGACTTTTACATGCCTTGTAGAAGTCCAATAGAAAACTGCTGGTGTACCGCATTGAGATTACACGTGGAAAACTCATGCTATATTTGAGCAATATGATTGGCTGTTCATTCAAGCACCACCACACTTGATGCAAGTCACATTTTATTGAGCAGTACATGGGTGAGTCGATAAATCAATCATTCAATAACCCCCCCCCCCAAAAAGAACTGAGAACTAAGAACCTTCGTAAACTAAGACTAACCCTTTACTTTTGTCCCCCTACTAGCACTGACTTTGCTGATGACTATGACTGAGATGTGGCTGTCCCACTTAGCTATCTTAAGTCACTCTGGATAAGAGCATCAGACTAAATTGTAAATGTAAAATATAATTCACATGCGGGCTGTCCAGACTAGCAAAAAAAACTAATCAATCCACTCGCTGAGCTTGTTTATTTTGAGGGAAAGTGATTTACAAAAGTTCACTTTCAATAGCGAACATAGTTGAAAATTAGCAATAGGCTACTGTTGATAGTATACAGAAAGACGGCTCTACAAAAATTCAGCTGGCATTCGTCTTGGCTACTGCAGCTAAGAATTAAAGACTTTTTCCCACAAATGTATCAACATTTCTATTAGAGGTAAATAGTTTAGGATCAGTGAATGCCATAATGTAGTTATTTTGTTAGATACTTCTCCCTATTAGCTGAAATCTTTATTTTTCAAAGCCATTTTAGCTGCCGTGCTATACATCTTCACAAATCATTGGAATTTGTTGTGCAGTACAGACATTGACTCCCTCAGACATGTGTTGCTAGGCAACCCCCCACTGCACTTGCTGGGGCAGGCCTTTTCCCTCGTTGCTAATGTCAGTGTGTGAAACTTGCTAACAATTGTTTGTGCTATGAATATAAAACTAAATAAATACTGCACTCACAATTTCTTTGCTAGAGTCATGATAGTGTTAGACAAAGCAAGGAAAGTGAACTTCAAAACGTGATGTAACATTAGTTTTATTGGAATCTGCAGCTGTTGTTGGTAAGTAATGAATCTGACTATTGTGTTATATAGTTGGGAAGTAGTGAGTGTGATTATTTGGTTATATATACAGTACCAGTCAAACGTTTAGACACCACCCCATTCCAGGGTTTTTCTTTATTTTTACTATTTTCTACATTGTTGAATGATAGTGAAGACATCAAAACGATGAAATAACACATATGGAATCATGTAGTAACCAAAAAAGTGTGAAACAAATCAAAATATAGTTTATATTTGAGATTCTTCAAGGTAGCCACCCTTGCCTTGATGACAGCTTTGCACACTCTTGGCATTCTCTCAACCAGCTTTATGAGGTAGTCACCTGGAATGCATTTCAATTAACAGGTGTGCCTTTTTAAAAGTTAACTTGTGGAATTTCTTTCCTTAATGCATTTGAGCAAATCCGTTGTGTTGTGACAAGCTAGTGATGGTATACAGAAGTCCATATTATGGCAAGAACAGGTCAAATAAGCAAAGAGAAATTACAGTCCATCATTACTTTTAGACATTGAAGGTCAGCCAATCCAGAAAATTTCAAGAACTTTGAAAGTTTATTCAAGCGCAGTTGCAAAAACCATCAAGCGCTATGATGAAACTGGCTCTCATGAGGACCACCACAGGAAAGGAAGACCCAGAGTTACCTCTGCTGCAGAGGATAAGTTAATTAGAGTTATCTGCACTGCAGATTAAAGCCCAAATAAAGGCTTCACAGAGTTCAAATAACATCAACTGTTCAGAGGAGACTGTGTGAATCAGTCCTTCATGGTCAAATTGCTGCAAAGAAACCACTACTAAAGGACACCAATAAAAATAAGAGACTAGCTTGGGCCAAGAAACACAAGCAATGGTCATTAGACCGGTGGAAATCTGCCCTTTGGTCTAATGAGTCCAAATTTGAGATATTTGGTTCCAACCGCCGTGTCTTTGTGAGCCGCAGAGTAGGTGAACGGATGATCTCCGCATGTGAGTTTCCCACCGAGAAGCCTAGAGGAGTAGATGTGATGGTGTGGGGGTGCTTTGTTGGTAACACTGTCAGTGATTTATTTAGAATTCAAGGCACTCTTAACCAGCATGGCTACCACAGCATTCTGCAGCGATACACCATCCCATCTGGTTTGGGCTTAGTGGGACTATATTTGTTTTTCAACAGGACAATGACCCAACACACCTCCAGGCAGTGTTAGGGCTATTTGACCAGGAAGGATAGTGATGGAGTGCTGCATCAGATGACCTGGCCTCCACAATCACTCGACCTCAACCCAATTGATATGGTTTGGGATGAGTTGGACCACAGAGTGAAGGAAAAGCAGCCAACAAGTGCTCAGCATATGTGGGAACTCCTTCAAGACTGTTGGAAAAGCATTCCAGGTGAAGCTGGTTGAGAGAATGCCAAGAGTGCAAAGCTGTCATCAAGGCAAAGGGTGGCTACTTTGAAGAATCTCAAATATATTTTGATTTGTGTAATACCTTTTTTGGATACTATTCTACAATGTAGAAAATAGTAAATAAACAAAAACCCTTGAATGAGTAGGTGTCAACTTTTGACTAGTACTAATATATATCTCTCGATACTTGGAGACATAGAATCAATATAATATCATCAAAAATAATATGCGGATACTCTACTGAATCAAATTGCTGTTACCTCAGGACCGCCAACTGAAGATCAAAGACCTCGTCCTGTCCTCTCACGACCGTGCGGTCAGGAACTGCTCCTGGACAATGGGCCTGTGGAAGAACTACCTGCTGGCCCTGGAGAGGCATGGGGCCGACCACCACACTATCTCAGGTAACCAGTGGACCACAGGAGGGTTATGGTGGCAGCACTGATATCTGTTATGCGTGGAGTGGATGTAAACAAATATTTTAAGACATTTGTTTAATGTATGTTTCAATGAAAATAGGTGAACTTGGTTACAGGAGTTGTTTTGCCCATGAGACTGGAATTATGAAGATCATCTCTTTTTCCTTCCACAGATGTTTTTGAAAAGGCCCTGAATGCTGGTTTCATACAAGCCACAGATTATGTGAATATCTGGGAAGTGTACCTCGATTACCTGAGGCGGCGCGTCGATTTCAGCAAAGGTGAAAGCACCTTAAAATTGGGTAATGCAAAGTAACATAAGTAATACGATCTTATTAGTGGAGACAAGTGTATACATGAAAGAAGTCCCCTATTGATAATGGCATTATGTGTTTCCAGAGTCGAGCAGAGAGCTGGAGGAGCTGCGGGCAGCCTTCACCCGGTCTCTGGACTATATGAAACAGGATGTGGAAGAGAGTAAGTAGACCTGTGTGCTGTTCATCTGTCTTTGTGTGTTTGTGTTGGAGACTCACCACCATGTCTTGCTCCTTTTAAGGGTTTAGTGAAAGTGGAGACCCCTCTTGTACTATCATGCAGGTCTGGGCAAAGATAGAGGTAAGGGTGAAGATTATGACACTCGTTTTGTGTTCACTTGCTTCTATCAGTGCAAAAACAGCATCAATACAAATTAAAATGTGATTTTTATACCACCTCTTTCCTCTCTTTGACCAGGCCTTGCATTGTAAGAACATGCAGAAGGCCAGAGAACTGTGGGACAGCATCATGACAAAAGGGAACGCCAAATTCGCCAACATGTGGTTGGAGTACTATAACCTGGAGAGGTCAGTGAGGTCACTCTTTAGTCGTCACCTATAAACTGTTGATTTAAAGGTTAGCGATATTGATTTATCAGTGACAAATCTGATGCTGATTTTGTGTGCGATCTTTTCTGACTCTTGCAGGTCGTACGGAGACGCTCTCCACTGCAGGAAAGCCCTCCACAGGGCTGTCCAGTGTACCTCCGACTACCCAGAGCATGTGTGCGAGGTCCTGCTCACCTTTGAGAGGGTTGAGGGTAAGTCAACGTGATGGAAATGTCATGAATGAGGGGATTCGATTAAGCTGGTCTGGGTTGCACTGGACTATGGCCCGTCACGTGACCGCAAAGCCGGCAAGGGAGGTGCGAATTTGCCGTACTTTGTGCCTCTTGGTCATATTGTAAAACAAGGCAGCATGATTCATGGTTCAGAAACATCTATTTTCCATTCAAATATATTTTAGTATTTTCAAACTAGTTTTCATTGGGAAGGCAGAAAGCGTTTTTATCAAACAATCACTTTAGCATGTGAAAACACAGAATCCTACTCATTACTCCACGTACTTAACTTGTGTCACTTTTGTTTTGCGCCGACTTCGCCGTCGGCCATAGCGTGGCACCCAGGTCAGGCCCGGGAGGCAGCCTGGTTCCAAAATGAATGTAATCACTTTTCACGGATGCAAACTCTCACCAACCGTGCTCCCGAGTCGGCTTAATCAAATCCCCTCAATAAGTGGACAGGTATCTGGAGTGTCAGTTAATGGGATGGATTGGCTTATTTGTTGAAAACACAACACTGTAATGGTAAACCTTAGTCTGAGAGTAAGGTGAATGTTTCATTGCAGTGTGTTCTGTGTCACCTCCAGGTTCTCTGGAGGACTGGGATGCAGCGGTGCAGAAGACTGAGACACGGCTGAACAGAGTCAATGAGCAGAGGTCCAAGGTAGGATGACACAGCAACACTCAAAACAACACTGCTGCTAGTTATGCCTGTGGACATAGTGCCTTCAGAAAGTATTCATACCCCTTGACTTATTCCACATTTTGTTGGGGCACAGCCTGAATTCGAAATTGATTTATTTTTTCACCCATCTACACACAATACCCCATAATGACAAAGTAAAAACATGTTTTGTTTTTTGGGGGAAATTTATTGAAAATGAAATACAGAAATATCTCATTTACATAAGTATTCACACCCCTGGGTCAATACTTTGTAGAAGCACCGTTTGCAGCGATTACAGATGTAGGTCTTTGTGGGTAAGTCTGTAAGAGCTTTCCACACCTTGATTGTGAAACATTTGCCCATTATTCTTTAAGCTCTGTCAAATTGGTTGTTGAGCATTGCTAGAAAACTCCCCAGTCCTTAACAATTACAAGCATACCCATAACATGATGCAGCCACCACTATGCTTGAAAATATGGAGAGTAATGTGTTGTTGGATTTGCCTCCAACATAACTTTTTGTCCTGAATACAAAGTGTTAATTGCTTTGCCACATTTTGTTGTGCCTTGTTGCAAACAGGATGCATGTTTTGGAATATTTTTTATTGTGTACAGGCTTCCTTTTCACTCTCAATTAATTTAGTATTGTGGAGTAACTACAATGTTGTTGATCCATCCTCAGTTTTCTCCTATTACAGCCATTAAACTCAAACTGTTTTAAAGTAACCATTGGCCTCGGTGAAATCCCTGAGCAGTTTCCTTCCTCTCTGGCAACTGAGTTAGGAAGGACACCTGTATATTTGTAGTGACTGGGTGTATTGATACACCATCCAAAGTCTAATTAATAACATCACCATGCTCAAAGGGATATTCAATGTCTGCTTTTTTTATATTTACCCATCTACCAATAGGTTCCCTTCTTTGCGAGGCATTGGAAAACCTCCCTGGTCTTTGTGGTTGAATCAGTGTTTAACATTCACTGCTTGACTGAGGGACCTTACAGATAATTAATGATATGTGTGGGGTACAGAGATGAGGTAGTCATTCAGAAAGCATGTTAAACACTTATTGCACGCAACAGATTATGTGACTTGTTAATCAGTTCAGGAGTAAAAATGTGCTTTAGGTTTGCCATAAGAGGTTGCAAACTTAACTCTTTTCCATTTTTCTTCTTTGTAAACATTTTGAAAAGCTAAATTCCACTTAATGGGGCATTGTGCGTAGACCAGTGACACAAAACATCTAAATTTACTACATTTTAAATTCAGGCTGTAACACAGGGGTGGGCAACTCCACTCCTCGGGGGGGCTGATTCGTGTCACACTTTTTCTCCATCCCTAGCAAACACAGCTGATTAATCAACATGCATTCTAAACTGAAGATCATGATTAGTTGATTATTGGATTCAGGTGTGTTAGCTGGGGCAAAACTGTGACACAAATCAGGTTCCTGAGGACTGGAACTGTCAGGTTCATAACGTCATCCCTGTCCCTCTCAGGTGACAGAGAAAGAGGCCCATGTGGCTCGACAGGAGGAGGAGAAGACTGAACAGCGACGGAGGGCCAAGGCAGACAAGAAGAACCAGAAGAAGGGCCAGAAAGGCAGCAGGCCTGGTGACAAGAGGAAGGCAGAGGACAAGAATTACGAGGATGAGTGGGGAGAGGAATCGGGTAAGGAGAAGCATGAAGATCATACCTTTATTTAACATAGGAATATTATTGCTTGGTCTCCACTTATGCTAATAAAGTGGCATGTATAGAAGTTATCCTGTGTGTTTGCTCAATCTTTGTCACCTCTGTGCGACAGAGCAACCTCCAAAGAGGCACAGAGGGGAGAGCGACCAAGGCTTCAGGGGGGGAGGCGGTGGTGCTGGGTTAATTGGGACAGAGAGTGGGCTGTTTGGGAGGAGAGCCCCCCCCGGCCGCAGACAGGAACCCCCTGGTGCTAAGAGGGGCCAGCAGGTGGCACCAGCCACCGTATGGAAGACCCAGGAAGACGACCCCGAGCTACGCAAGGACGACTGCAGTGTGTTTATCAGTAACCTGGCCTTCACCATGGACGATCCAGAGAAGAGGCTGAAGAAGTTGTTTGAGCCCTGTGGTCCTGTCCAGTCGGTGCGCCCCGTCTATGCTGCCAAGGGCTTCAGAGGGTACTGCTACGTACAGTTTGAGGGCAAGGCGTCTGTGCTCGAGGCCCTGAAGATGGACCGGCAAGAGGTGGAAGGCAGGCCCATGTTCGTATCACCCTGTGTGGATAAAAACAAGAACCCTGATTTTAAGGTAAGAGACCCACATGTGTTAGTTTGCATTTAGAGGTGGATGAATGGAATGGTGGTTCATCATGTGGCTAGTAAGTAACTTAATTTGTCTTCCTCTAGGTGTTTAAGTACAACACAAACCTAGAGAAACACAAGATCTTTATCTCGGGCCTGCCCTTTTCCTGCACCAAGGAGCAGCTAGAGGAGTTGTGCAAGGATCATGGCACCATTAAAGACATCCGCTTGGTCACCAACCGCTCAGGCAAACCCAAGGTGAAGCATAATCCTTTCTCTATCCAGATGTTAAGAATAGTTATTTGCTCGAGTCTTTTATTTGTTGTAATGTGAATAAAACATCCAAACTATTATTTAACTAGGCAAGTCGGTTAAGAACAAATTCTCATTTACAATGACGGCCTATCCCGGCCAAACCCTAACCTGGATGACGCTGGGCCAATTGTTCACTGCCCTATGGGACTCCCAATCACAGCCAGTTGTGATACAGCCTGAGATCGAACCAGGGTCTGTAGTGACGCCTCTAGCACTGAGATGCAGTGCCTTAAGACCGCTGCGCCACTCTGGAGCCCCAACTAGGGGTGTGAACATTTTAAACGAAATTGGGATCCTTAACATTAAGTAAAAGCACTAACTGTTTTTTTTTTCTGTAGATGCAGAAAGTGAACAGTATAGTAGGTCAATTTCCACAGTGTTGAAGCGCAAGGCTCAACTTTTCATTTGTTTTGGTGTATTGGCTACCACCACCCGGAGAACAGCATGAAGTGAACCCGTGCACACGCGGAGATACTGTGTGAGAGCGAAGTGTTGCATCTCGCTCATCTCAATATTCTAACCTGTTCATTGATGGTAGGCCCTGCTTTACTGAAGTTGGGAGTCGATGTGCAAGGAGTCAATTATTTTGGAGTTGACTCTCCACCACTACGTCATGAAGTTGGAAAAATGGCAGAGAAAGGCGAGCGACAGCAGCCTCCTATGGCAATACTTTGCGAAATTAAATGAAAAGAAAATGTAATGTGAACTTTGCGAGGTGAAATTGAGGTGCAATGCTTAGCCTTCTGAAAGGGACACACCGTGAGACCCAAACCATTGCTGGCGGCAATGTAAATTCAATGCAATGTAAATTCACGTGGTTTTAATGGAAAACTGATTTCAACAAATTCAGTTTAATTAAATATTCTATTTGTCAAATCTCTAATCCAAACATAAAAGCTCCATTGACACATTGGTCATTCGATTTTGCTGGTCTAATGTGTTACTGTGTGGTGTCTGCAGGGTCTGGCGTACGTGGAGTTTGGGGATGAGGCTCAGGCCTCTCAGGCCGTGCTGAAGTTGGATGGCACAGTACTACAGGAACACACACTCTCTGTTGCCATTAGCAACCCGCCTCGCAGAAACACTGCCGACAAGCCTGGCTTCAGCAGACCCGTGGGAGCCATGATGCCCCGGTCTATGGTCTATGGATCGTAAGTTGCCCAACGATCGAGCAATAATGTATTCTTCACACACACTGGCACCTAAAACAATTTAATAGACAAAGATATTTCCCTTAACATGGTACTCATTCCTATATCTAACTCATAAGACATAAGCTACTTTTTGAAACTGCTATTCTCACCCACTAAAGAGATGTGAAACAATAACTTGAATTTGAGAGGTCTGATTTCCTTTGGATTTGTTTTTCAGGAGGGGAAAAGGGCGCACCCAGCTCTCACTACTCCCTCGTTCACTAAATCGGCAGACTGGATCAGAAAGTAAAGCAGAGAATGGGACTGCACCTAAACCCACAGGTGGCGCATCTGGAGATGCTGGGATTGAAGCACAAGCCAAGCCCTTGTCTAATTCAGACTTTGCAAAAATGCTTTTCAAAAAGTGAAAATGGGCTGAAAATAATAAAAACTGCCTTTGTATGGAAAGCCATCTTGTGTCCTTGAGAAGAGATGGCAGATATTGTGCTGTACATTTTTGACTCCCCTTTATTCCACACCAATGGCCCCCATCTTCCTTGTCACTTTCTGTAAGAAAGCCTTTATCTCCCTGGCTCAACTGGCCCCAGACCCCATATTACCACATCCTTTTGAACAAGTGTGAGTGCCTATTTTAATTAACAATTTCAGTTTGTTTTTAATTGGGAAAGGTGTTTTATAGAAGACGTATCATATGTGTATGTAAATAATACTTATCGTGTGTTCTGTTTTGGAAAGGGATAAAAAAATATATAAAAAACCCAGCTTGTGACTCATGTTTTAAAAGTTATATGCAAGAACTTGACATTGAGATGTATGTGTAAATATGTATTACAACAATGAAAGATTTTTTTGTGTTAAGGAAACTTAAGGTGTCAACATACCACTCATCTTTTGTTTGCCCTACATGCAACAATATTTGTTTCCATGCAGTGAATGACTAATGCTTTGCTTTACACAATATGACCTATAACTGCAGTTGTACAAATAATTAATTTGCATATGCGCTGGCCAGAAGTCATTCCTGACCAGTTCTGTGCTCACATTAAGACTAGTTTAATCCTTTATTCTCTTACTGAGACTTCATTATTGATGGCACTGTAATTTAAGGTTGTCTGACTGCTTGTCATTAAAACCCAACGCCCCATTTTTCTTGCCTATCATGTTTAGGCTGTCTTACTTGAAAGGTTAGAAGGGAATACTTTTTTTGTGTATTCTCATTTATTCCAGAGATTGTTTCCAATTTGCTCATTCCTGTCTAAGGTATTGAATAAGCTATGAGATGGGTAGGGAATAAACTAAAGGGCCTTGGCTTTTGTCATCTCATTCTAACCAGTCTTGTCCACAAGTGAATCAACCATTGTTGAGAGAAAGAAAATCTATGCAGCTATTTTGATTGCAAGAGCCCTCCATGTCCACATATTGTAGGCAGATTTGATCAGTTCAATAAATTACATCATGGGAATGTAAAGGTTTGAACTAAATTCCTAAGTCTCCTTTGCCTTTCAAATGAATGTGGTCATTAACAATTCTGTAGCCCAGTAATCCTGTTTGGATGAGTGGGGAACGTCATGTGTTCAGAATTCACACACTCCAAGTGATTGGCCATAGTTTTGTATGTTTGAGAATTATTAGCTATATCTAGCGACATTTTATCACCACAGTGGCCTAATCTAGTTAGAGACTACAAATGTTTGAGCTTTAGAAGTTGCTTTCTGTTTGTCCAATATGATGTATGTACATTGTGTAGTAATTTTGAAATCATTGTCACGGTGTTCACATTTCTTTATTACGAGAACACAAATGTAAAACTTATTTTTTATTTACAAAATTGTCAACACAACCCTGTGAGGAGATTGAACTTGGTCTACTTTTGTTCAGTGATTCTTTTATTTACTGCTTGTTCCAAGTTTTACACTTGTCATTTGAGTGTTGTAAAAATGTCATCTTGTGGTTTTGTTGCAGTTTTTGACCTTAAGTTTATTAAAGCAATTCAAATAGATGTTGAGTTTTGAAACTAAGGAAATCACATTCAACAGGTAATACATGAAAGTGCTTCAGTGAAAGAGAGTAGCTCATCCAACTGGGTCATACTGTACAGTACATTGATGCAAACCATGTTCTCAAAATGACAAGACAGAATAACATGACTGTTGGCCTGCCTATCGCCTGACCACAGAACATTTTACATGTTGAATCGTCACTGTTCATCAGCACACAGCAAGTGATCTACTGTGCACTGTATTTCTTGTCCATAATGGGGACAATTCAAAGTAGAATCACAACTCAATCTTCTCAGACATGTACACATACTGTAACACCTTCAGTTAATGTAACGCATTCAGTCATCAAAATAACTCAGAAGAATGGAATGCAAATTCAGAATTATAGGAAACGGGTCCATTTGTGTCTGTGCGCCAACAAGTTCATGACCCTTATGTTTATTCGATGTTATAAACATTTGACCCTTACCCCTTTACAGACAACAATCTGAAGCAGAAAACATGTTTTCTATTCAAAGCACATACGTAATAATTAGTTCAAACAGCTGCACCTCTACCTGGTATGAGGAAACAAACTATGAGATATGTGAATATTAATTTCTGTAAAGATGCATTCTCCCAGTAATCATTTTCAAGGTCATGCTATCATTGACACATGGCTGCTATTTATCCATAAATCAACTGACATATCTTTACACTTAGAGCAAGATTAACCCCAAATTAGCAAATCTAAATAAAGAGAAATACAAAGCCAAACAGTCAGGCGCCACTCACTCCCGTCCCCTCACTGTTATGGACAGGGATGGTTTGTTTACAGTTGGGACAGGCCTGGTGGTGGCTGGAGCCAGGCAGCCCCACAGTGTGCTCAGTGGTGGCAATCAGCAGGGTATCCAGGGTGATCTCTGTGCATTTGGCTATGAAGCGGATGAAGGGTCAGACATCACCCTTGTTGGCTGTGTCCAGAGCAGTGTAGTACTCTGAACTTTGCGGACGGTGATGGGTGGGTAGCGTGCCTGCATGAGCACCAGGTTCATTAGCAGCCGTGACGTGCGCCCGTTCCCATCCACAAAGGGGTGCACATAGACCAGCTTGTAATGGGTGAGCGCTGCGGATTCCACAGGGTGCAGCTGCAGGGCCTCCTCAGAGTTGAGCCACTGCACCAGCTCCTGCATGTGGCGCTCCAGGTCCTGTGGGTGGGGTGGGATGTGGTGCCCTACAAACACCTGGCTGGTACGCAGCCGCCCACCCTCTACAGGGTCTGCGTAGCCCAGCACGCACCGGTGGATCTCCAGGATGTCATTGACAGTGATGGCCGCAGCGCGGGACAGCAGCGTGGTGTTAATGTACTTCATGGCTGCGTCCACACCAATGACCTCGTTCTGCTCCTGGAGGCTCTTGCCGGGCACGGCGTAGCGAGTCTCAATGATGTGGCGGATCTCAGACAGTGAGTGTGTTGCCCTCTATAGCCACTGTGTGGTAGTAGTAGGTTTCCTCCATGACACGTCTAAGGGCAGAGTTACCCTTTGGGATGGACATCATCCTGCTTACTTTACTGTCAATAACCCCAAAGTGGCGTTGGTCGATCTCCTCCACCAGGGGGAGTGTGCGGTCACGGCTAACCAGGGCCCTCTCGTTGCATGGTGAGATGGCCAGGGCCTTGGTATATAGGTGGTCTGCTTGGACAACATCATTCTCCTCCTCCAGAATGGTCCCCAGCGCTGTCAGAGCTTCCACAAAGTCCGGGTTCACGTCGTGCGCATGCACCAGTAACTTGTGGGCCTTTTCCCTCACGTCTTCATCTCCACAGCCTGTTGCAGCGCTGCCTTGGCCTCCAGCTGGGCCTCTGCAAACCACACACACACATATTACATAACCAGGCTGTGCTGTCAGAAGTGTGTTAAAGGGATACTTTGGGATTTTGGGCCTTTATCTACTTCCCCAGACAGATGAATTCATGGATACCATTTGTATGTCTGCATGCACTATGAAGTAAGTTAAAGTTAGCTTTGTGATTGTGTTAAAGATAGTTAGGAATTGCACTAACGCTAGTTAGCAACTTCCTTCAAACTGCACGCAGAGACATAAAAATGGTCTCCACAAATTAATCTGGCTGTGGGGAAGTAAACTCAGAAAAAAACAAAAAAAAAAAACATCCTCACTGTCAACAGCTTTATTTTCAGCAAACTTAACATGTGTAAATATTTGTATGAACATAAACATGGTAGCATCCACATTAATGTAGAAGTGTCTAGAAACAATCTATTCTTAATAAGCGACCAAACATTATTTACAATTGGGGACAAAATAATCTGAAACAACCAAAAAAAAGCAAATGTCTCCAACAAGTTTGTAGTCACAAGCTACATGTAATCATTGCATGCAAGAAATGGGACCAAACACTAAACTTGACTACTTTAATACACATACAAGTAAATTTATCCCAATACTTTCAGTCCCCTAAAATGTGGGGACTATGTACAAAAAGGGCTGTAATTTCTAAACGGGTCACCCAATACAGTCTCGGTCGTTATTTCATTTCAAATCCAAAGTGCTGGAGTACAGAGCCAAAACAGAACGTGTTACTGTCCCAATACTTTGAGCTCACTGCACATGTTCCTCAATTACCTTGTACTCCTGCACATCGACTCAGTACTGGTACCCCGTGTATATAGCCAAGTTATCGTTACTTACTGCGCATTTATAAGTTGTATTATCGCTTTTATTCCTCTCTTCATTGTTGGGAAGGACCTGTAAGTAAGCATTTCACTGTTAGTCTACACCTGTTGTTTACAAAGCATGTGACAAATACAATTTGATTTGATTTAGTGCTTTGAAAACCACATCAGAGCTCTAGTATCAATCTTCCCACCACTACCCCCACCCTCAATGCACTCCATAAATGAATTAGCCCCATTATGTGACAACTGTGTTTTATTTTGAACAGTGTACTACCACCGACCAATGTTTTTAGTTCTTACAACCAGAAGTATAATATATTCATGATAACTTCACACATACCTATACTGGGCTTGGCCCTTAGGGGCAGGAGATCGAGGGCTGTGAAAGGGACAGTGAGGCTGGTGGACTGGACAGCGGAAGTTCACCCCATAGCTGGCAGTGCAACTGGGCAATCCCCTTTAGAGTGGCACAGCACTGGTCCTCCACCCCCACCAACAGCGCCACCAGAGAGCACAGGAGCAGGCAGAGCAGCAGTCCCCATCCGGAGACAAGGAGACAGCCACTGCTGTAACGCCACCACACCGTTAATGCAGCTATCATCACTGATGATGGTATCCTCCATTCTCAAGTGACACATTCCCCATCTATTCCAGTTGGGCTAGCCGAGGAACAGCTGTGTAGGAGAGAGGCAGAATCAGGAGCAGTTCACACAAAATCAGTGGTGGAAAAAAATGCCCCGTTGTCATACTTGAGTAAAAGTAAAGATACCTTAATAGAAAATGACTCACATAGGTGAAAGTCACTCAGTAAAATACTACTTGAGTAAAAGTACTCAGTTTTAAATATACTTAAGTATCAAAAGTAAATAGCAAAAATAGACTTAATTATTTGTACTTTTAAAATATACTTTCATATTCCTTATATTAAGCAAGCCAGATGGCGCCATAATGTTTTTTTTTACGGATAGCCAGGGGCACACCAACACAATTTACAAACGAAGCATGTGTGTTTAGTGAGTCTGCCAGATCAGAGGCAGTAGGGATGACCAGGGATGTTGCCTTGATAAACGTGTGAATTGGACCCTTTTCCTTTTCTGCTAAGCATTCAAAATGTAACGAGTACTTTGGGTGTCAAGGGAAATGGATTAAATGATTTTCTTTAGGAATGTAGTGAAGTAAAAGTTGTAAAAAATATATAAAGTAAAGTACAGATACCACCAATAACTACTTAAGTAGTACTTTAAAGTATTTTTACTTAAATACTTTACACCACTGCACAAAATGTATGATTGTTTCATTTTTGATAGCTGTGTAAGTTGTGTGCATGTCAAACGAAAAACTTAGGAGGCATTCTTTAACTAACGTTAAACATAGCTAGCTGTGTTTAAATGAGTAGCCAAATAATTAATTCAACCAACTAGTAAGAGTAGCTATATGGCTAAATATATTTAAATAAATAAATAAAAAGGTCACCCAATACACAAGACATAGCCGGATTGCTAGCTAACTACAGGCAGCATTTTCAATAATTAGGCTACTGCAAAAATACTAGCATCTTCGTCTGCGTACTCACCACATTGCACCATTCTTGACTAGAAATCATACAACAAGCTATGTGTAATGTTAAATAAAAAGTATCAGTCTTTAAGTATCCACTATCGTTTGTAAACTAACGATAACTTAAGTAGCTAAAGGTCTGCTTAGCTGACATACACATCAACTTCCTGGGAAAGCAGGCTGGTATATATACTGGAATATGATTGGGCACTTGAAAATTGTTTGCTATGGTTGATTGGCTCAGATCTTCCAAGCGTGTGTTCAGCCAGACAAACACCGTTTTTTTTAGCCCTCGTTGATTGGATGTAGGCTACCGCTGCACAAATTAGGTTCTGCCTGATTAAAATGTAACCATAGTTGAATATTATGCAATGTAATAACTGTCAGGTTATGCCATTGGATTTTGGTGAGTAAATCATTCTGCATTGATTAAATTGGTCGACCTGTATATTATTGTATCATAACCTAGCCTGCAGCCTATGTTGACAGTCAGCACTAACTAACTTGGTGATCATGTAACACAGTCCTAAATTGCAAATAGGCCTATAGATATTTCCATTTCATTTTTCCACGAGAGTCAGTGCTGAGAAAAGTCCTCTACCAGTTTTAGGGGGTGGGTAATTGACAAAACTACACACTGGCCGGAGCAACGAGAGGGGTCCAACTGCAGACATCATCTCTCAGGCCCATCATCTCCCAGACTCTCACATGCTGACCAAACTGGACAAGTGCATATGCCATCCGCGCACGTTGATTTTGTTCACCCACACCAGAAGTGATCAGGACAAGCAGGTAAAAAAAAATAAAAACAACTCTGAACCAATTATATTAATTTGGGTACAGGTCAAAAAGCATTAAACATTTATGGCAATTTAGCTAGCTAGCTTGCTGTTGCTAGCTAATTTATCCTGGTATATAAACATTGGGTTGTTATTTTACCTTAAATGCACAAGGTCCTCTACTCCGAACAATTAATCCACAGATAAAATGGTAAACTGAATTTGTTTCTTGTCATCTCTCCTCCTTCTTTCAGGCTTCTTTTTCTTCTTTGGACTTTATATGGCTGTTGGCAACCAACTTTACAGCATTACTACAACCGACCAGAGTGTGGACCTAAATTCATCTTTCAATCACCCACGTGGGTATATGCTCCTAAAAACCAATGAGAAGATGGCAGAGGACGGACTTGCAGCGCGTTGAGCGTCACAAATAGAACCAATTTCTATTTTAGCGCCTGGCCACGCAGATGCTCGCTGACGCGTGCTAGCAGTGTGGGTGCAATGATTGAATAGCATGTATGTGTACATTTATTTTGCAATGCTCACGCATGCGACGTGACCGGTCTGGTCAGCCTGTCAGGCCCATCATCTCCCAGACTAAATTAAACACTTTGGTAATACTTTTATTTCCCTTTTAAGCTATATTTCAATTGCATAGACAATAAAGGGGAATCCAGAATATCAAAAGTGTCAGTTACACACAAGCATTAAGATCCCCACAACAAAGCCTACAAGCTATAATAATATGCTAACGTTCATTCAACCATTTTCATTCAACACCAAAAACTCGTACCACCAGTAGATGGCAATAGAGTTAAATAATTGAGGTGTCCTGGCGTTGGAGAACGGCCTGAGAGATGATGGGCCTGATAGATGATGTCTGCAGTTAGATGATTGGGAGAAACAGAAATCTTTCAAAGGGGTATTATTAACTCTTTCACGGAAGACAACTGCTGGCAAAGACATCCTTGCCACCAGAACATTTATCTCCTGATTAATTATACAGTGCCTTGTAAAGGTATTCATCCCCCTTGGGGGTTTTCCTATTTTGTTGCATTACAACCTGTAATTTAATTAGATTTTTATTTAGATTTCATGTAATGGACATACACAAATAGTCAAAATTGGTGAAGTGAAATGAAAAAAAGAACTTATTCAAAAAAAATTCAAAACGGAAAAGTGGTGCGTGCATATGTATTCACCCCCTTTGCTATGAAGCCTCTAAATAAGATCTGGTGCAACCAATTACCTTCAGAAGTCACATAATTAGTTCAATAAAGCCCACCTGTGTGAAATCTAAGTGTCACATGATCTGTCACATTATCTGAGTATATATACACCTGTTCTGAAAGGGCCCAGAGTCTGCAACACCACGACGAAAGGGGCACCACCAAGCAATCGGCACCATGAAGACCAAGGAGCTCGCCAAACAGATCAGGGACAAAGTTGTGGAGAAGTACAGATCAGGGTTGGGTTATAAAAAAATATCTGAAACTTTGAACATCCCACGGAGCACCATTAAATCCATTATTAAAAAATGGGAAGAATATGGCACCACAACAAACCTGCCAAGAGAGGGCCGCCCACCAAAACTCACGGACCAGGTAAGGAGGGCATTAATCAGAGAGGCAACAAAGAGGCCAAAGATAACCCTGAAGGATCTGCAAAGCTCCACAGCGGAGATTGGAGTATCTGTCCATAGGACCACTTTAAGGCGTACACTCCACAGAGCTGGGCTTTACAGAAGAGTGGCCAGAAAAAAAGCCATTACTTAAAGACAAAAATAAGCAAACACGTTTGATATTTGCCAAAAGTCATGTGGGAGACTCCCCAAACATATGGAAGAAGGTACTCTGGTCAGATGAGACTAGAACTGAGCTTTTTGGCCATCAAGGAAAAGGCGTTGTCTGGCGCAAACCCAACACCTCTCATCACCCTGAGAACACCATCCCTACAGGGAAGCATGGTGGTGGCAGCATCATGCTGTGGGGATGTTTTTCATTGGCAGGGACTGGGAAACTGGTCAGAATTGAAGGAATGATGGATGGTGCCAAATACAGGGAAATTCTTGAGGGAAACCTGATTCAGTCTTCCAGAGATTTTAGACTGGGACGGAGGTTCACCTTCCAGCAGGACAATGACCCTAAGCATACTGCTAAAGCAACACTTGAGTGGTTTAAGGGGAAACATTTAAATGTCTTGAAATGGCCTCGTCAAAGCCCAGACCTCAATCCAATTGAGAATATGTGGTATGACTTAAAGATTGCTGTACATCAGTGGAACCCATCCAACTTGAAGGAGCTGGAGCAGTTTTGTCTTGAAGAATGGGCAAAAATCCCAGGGGCTAGATGTGCCAAGCTTACAGAGACATACCCCAAGAGACTTGCAGCTGTAATTGCTGCAAAAGGTGGCTCTACAAAGTATTGACTTTGAGGGGGTGAATAGTTATGCACGCTCAACTTTTCTGTTTTTTGTCTTATTTCTTGTTTGTTTCACAATAAAACAATATTTTGCATCTTCAAAGTGGTAGGCATGTTGTGTAAATCAAATGATACAAACCCCCCCCAAAAATCTATTTTAATTCCAGGTTGTAAGGCAACAAAATAGTAAAAATGCCAAGGGGGGTGAATACTTTCGCAAGCCACTGTAGATCCGGCAGCTATTACATATCATAAAAAAAGATTCTATCCACTGGAGCTTTGAGCTCAACAGTGACAAGGCACAATTTTGTCATGAGCTGGATATTTAATTCTCTCCAACTCTCACTCAAACATATTTCACTGAACAGATATCTTGTTCCACCTGCTCATATCTCTGTATTCCTTGTATTGAATAGATCTAGTGTATGCCTATCAGCTAAGCCAATATTTTGTTAACCCACTGATAATCAGTCATTGTCGCCTTGAGTGGGTGTTTATTGCAAATTGAAATGCCATTTCTTTCCGGTTAATACAGTGGATATTTACAATATGTTTGTAGCATATACATATTAATGAACATGATATCTATGGGCTATACTGTGTGATCAGATAAACCCTCCATGTGTCGTGCTTAGCAAAAATTTGTTTGCCAGCGCAAGTCTAGATAGCACTAGCTGTATTATGCCTACAACAGTGAAGTTTCAGTCCGCTAGGTGTATCTCTACAGCATGAAAATGTATGCACTCACTACTGTAAGTCGCTCTGGATAAGAGTGTCTGCTAAATTACTAAAATGTAAATGTAAGCATGGGCATCCCCATGCATGCACCTTATCAAAATATGACTAATTCAATATTGCACCATCCCATTATAGTATAGATATCTTAATATAAAGTTTCTCAAGTAAAAGTGAAAGTCAGCCAGTAAAATACTACTTGAGTAAAAGTCTAAAAGTATTTGGTTTTATATATACTTAAGTATCAAAAGTAAATGTAATTGATAAAATATACTTAAGTAGTAAAAGTAGAAGTATAAATTACTTAAAATTCCTTATATTAAGCAAAGCAGACAGCACCATTTTCTTGTTTTTAGCCAGGGGCACACTCCAACACTTAGAGATTATTTACAAAAGATGCATTTGTGTTTAGTGAGTCCACAAGGCCAGAGGCAGTAGGGATGACCACGTGTTCTCTTGATAAGTGTGTGAATTTGACAATTTTCCTGTCCTGTTATGCATTCAAAATGTAACGAGTACTTTTGGTTGTCAGGGAAAATGTATGGAGTAAAAAGTACAATATTTTATTTCGGAATGTACTGAAGTAAAAAATATAAATAGTAAAGTACAGCTACCCCCAAAAACTACTTAAGTAGTACTTTAAAGTATTTTTACTTAAGTACTTTACACCACTGGTTAAACGTAGGCTAAGTCTGGCATAAGCTTAGTCCGGCACTTTACAATAACTCTGTCGCTGTGGTCTTAGGTAGTCTCCGTATAGGCTATTCCCTCCATCGCTACACTGCTGCCCAGTTGAAGAGCTTGTGATCTCCGTGCAGCACCACAACACCATGCGCCTTTGGAAAAGCACCGCTCAGCCTCAGAAGATGCCCTTCTAGAGGAATGCAGCCATAGAGTCATTATACCCTAATGTAGGCCTATTTGCCTACTAGCCAAATAAAGTGCACAGCATGCATGATGCGTGCAACTCGTCATTCCAACATATTTGAACATTTAATTCATCCTTCATTCAGTTCAGTCAGTCAGTATGTCATCCATTCAGTCATTTGTCTGAGTTGAAATAGGAACTAAATCAAAGACAGTAGAACAGTCATCCATTTGTTTATTGAAATTTGTGTGTGTATTCAAAATGATCAAATATCTCAAGTTCTTTAGCCTATCACTTTAACAATTCGATGTTGAATTTAGGCCAACACAAATAAAAAATAGGCCTTCAACTTGTAGGCATTGCAATTTATGCTAACATTTTGGGAACTGGTGTTTTGCGGAATAATTTTATAACTCTATTTGTGTTTTATAACTTTTTATTAAAGGGCTCCCCTTAAAAGGAGACCCTAGCTTCTAAATATAGCCTCTAAATGAATTTTAAACAAAATAGTTGAAGCCCGTGCAGTGGCTGATAGGGAAAACCGATCTGGCAAAAAGAATAGGCTATAGATAGTCTTGACCATTCGGGACCCCTTAGCTATTTCGCTCAGGACAGGTTATAGCCAAGACTTATTTTGTTTTGTCTCATTCATTGATATGGATATAGCCTCTGTGTGATTGGGTTGTGCAACGCAAATGGCTAGAACAAGCCTACATACAGAGTGGAATTCACTAATACAACAGTCAAAATGCCTAATATAAGGCCTACAGTCCATGCTCCCAAATACTAGAAAAAAGTGTGATTCATTAGGTTACATGATCACCACAGTAGCCCCACGCGGCTATAAAAATAAATTATGCAATTATATGTCCATTAAATAACACACAACAACACGCCATATTTAGGTAGCGGAATAGGCCTAGCCTAAATGATATTTACTTTCTATTTTACAGCTCAGGCAGTTATTCTGGGTTGAGTCACTGACGTGATCTTCCTGTCTGGGTTGGGCCCCCCCTTAGGTTGTGCCTTGGCGGAGATCTTTGTGGGCTATACTCGGCCTTGTCTCAGGATGGTAAGTTGGTGGTTAAAGATATCCCTCTAGTGGTGTGGGGGCTGTGCTTTGGCAAAGTGGGTGGGGTTAAATCCTGCCTGTTTGGCCCTGTCCGGGGGTATCGTCGGACGGGGCCACAGTGTCTCCCGACCCCTCCTGTCTCAGCCTCCAGTATTTTTGCTGCAGTAGTTTATGTGTCAGGTGGCTAGGGTCAGTCTGTTATATCTGGAGTATTTCTCCTGTCTTATCCGGTGTTCTGTGTGAATTTAAGTATGCTCTCTCTAATTCTCTCTCTCTCTCGCTCTCTCTCTCTCTCTCTCTCTCGCTCGCTCGCTCGCTCGCTCGCTCTCTCTCTCGGAGGACCTGAGCCCTAGGACCATGCCTCAGGGCTACCTGGCCTGATGACTCCTTGCTGTCCCCAGTCCACCTGGCCGTGCTGCTGCTCCAGTTTCAACCTATGTAACCCTGACCTGTTCACCAGACGTGCTACCTGTCCCAGACCTGCTGTTTTCAACTCTCTAGAGACAGCAGGCGTGGTAGAGATACTCTGAATGATCGGCTATGAAAAGCCAACTGACATTTACTCCTGAGGTGCTGACCTGTTGCACCCTCGACAACCACTGTGATTTCTATTATTTGACCCTGCTGGTCATCTATGAATATTTGAACATCTTGGCCATGTTCTGTTATAATCTCCACCCGGCACAGCCTGAAGAGGACTGGCCACCCCTCATAGCCTGGTTCCTCTCTAGGTTTCTTCCTAGGTTCTGGCCTTTCTAGGGAGTTTTTCCTAGCCACCGTGCTTCTACACCTGCATTGCTTGCTGTTTGGGGTTTTAGGCTGGGTTTCTGTACAGCACTTTGAGATATCAGCTGATGTAAGACGGGCTTTATAAATACATTTGATTTGATTCTAGAATCTAAACAAGGCTCTTCTGTGTCTATCATTCTCACACAAGTAATTTGCTGAAGGCCAAAGCCTATACTACGCCATCTACTGGTATAACGTTGTTATTGAATGCAGTTCTAAAACAAGCTCTAGACTTTTATTTTGGAAATGAAACCGGGAAGCTGCAAAGCAACTCTAACGTCTGGGCTGGAGTTGCTTGATTGACTAGCTACGTTCGGTTCATGTCCTTTGCAGATGCCACATTACTGACAAAAGTTTGTACCTATAAAAAATATCTGTAACCGAGTAAAGGGAAACGTACAGTTAGAATTGAACGTGTAAATGTTCATTCATAGTCGTAACATAGGGTTTGTACATTTCATGTTTCACGCATGGTTTTAATTACGATCCTAACATTTACGTATGGATTTTCTTACGATCCTAGCGATACGTACGTTCAACCTTTAGGCAGCAGTGGCTTCGGGACAAGTCTCTGAATGTCCTTGAGAGGCTCAGCCAGAGCTCGGACTTGAACACGATCGCACATCTCTGGAGAGACCTGAAAATAGCTGTGTGGTGACGCTCCCCCATCCAAATTGACAGAGCTTGAGAGGATCTGCAGAGAAGAATGGGAGAAACTCCCCAAATACAGGTGTGTCAAGCTTGTAGCGTCATACCCAAGAAGACTTGAGGCTGTAATCGCTCCCAAAGGTGCTTCAACATGGCATCAAATCTATCCTAAAATCCTTGAGTTTTGAAATCCTAACAATTATATTTAATCCTCATTAAAGGTCATATTGGATGACCAAATCATTATCCCTATCGGGAGGATCAGAATCACATTTTTTTTGTTTTGATTGCTGAAATCTGATCAGATAATTTTAGAAAAACTGGGTCAAGGATTACTTTTAAATTCAGAAAGGATGTTTGCAAAAAAAATATTTTAACACCTTTCTCAATGACATTCAAATCAGCATTGAAAAAGGCAGAAGTTTATACGTTTGTCTGGCCTGAGTGAGTCTGACCACAAGTCAGAGACTACTATATGATGACACACCAAATACGTTTGATCAATGATTAATCGCGGGAAAAGAGAAAGAAAAGGCTTTTTCAGGCTACAGTTCAAGCTATGTCTTCCAATGGTGCAACTGCTGTCGGCAACAGTGGTTTAGCCTATGGGCAAAACTGTACGGCTATCACGCCTCTACTGAGTCCCCAACAATCGGATGTTCCGGTTTTCAGGGGAAATGGAAAGAGATCCTGTGACGGGACTTAACAAGGCGACACTCCATCTTATCTCCTCCTTCACATCTACTGGATTAGTTGAACAGTGTAGAAGAACCTCCCCTGACATTTATTTTATTCTGGTCAAGACCAGTATGTAGGGGATATAGTATTTCTTTTAAGCCTGCTATGTTAGCCTATTATTGATATCTAATTGCATAGCAATGGTGTGAATCACACCTTACGGATTGTTGTTGTTGTGGATGGCTGTTCACAAATGTATAGGTGTATAAACCAATAATGGTTGAATTGAAGAAGTGTAAGCTGCCTATCAATCATTGTTTGTACGAAATGCGCTCTTGTAACAGCTGCATAGTGCAGATCCCAGACTATGGAATAAAAGTTTGAGGGAGTTCCTCCCTTTTAAACTCCTCCATGCATACTGTCAAAAGCAAGTTTAATTTAAGAAAACCACGGAGTGAGGCTTCGATTACTTAATCTAATTTGCGGTGATTGAACCACAATTCCTTAGTCCTAACGGACAACTGCTCAAACCCGCACATGTTTGATAGACTTCAACAACTGCAAATTATTGAGATATTAATTAAAGAGTCAACAACAGAAACAATGGGCCAATAGCATATGGAAAAAGTTAGGGGCGTGGATCAGAAAACCAGTCAGTATTTGTGTGACCACCATTTGCCTCATGCAGCGCGATACATCTCCTTCGCATAGAGTTGATCCGGCTATTGATTGTGGAATGTTGTCCCACTCCTCTTCAATGCATGTGCGAAGTTGCTGGATATTGGCGGGGACTGGAACATGCTGTCGTACACGTCAATCTAGAGCGTCCCAAACATGTTCAATGGTTGACATGTCTGGTGAGTATGCAGGCCATGGAAGAACTGGGACATTTTCAGCTTCCAGGAATTGTGTACAGGTCCTTGCGACAGGGGGCCGTGCATTATGATGCTGAAACATGAGGTGATGGCGGCAGATGAATGGCACGACAATGGGCCTCAGGATCTCGTCACGGTATCACTGTGCATTAAAATTGCCATTGATAAGATGCAATTGTGTTCGTTGTCCGTAGCTTATGCCTGCCCAACCATAACCCCACCGCCACCATGGTCACCCTGTTCACAATGTTGATATCAGTAAACCGCTCACCCACACGTGAATAGCACATTTCTCCAGCATGCCAGTGGCCAGTTTGTGAAGAAATTCTTCAGTTGTGGCAACACACAGTTTCATCAGCTGTCCAGCTGGCTGGTCTCAGACGATACCCGCAGGTGAAGAACACGGATGTGATGTTCCTTGCCTGGCGTGTACATGTGGTCTGCGGTTGTGAGGCCGGTTGGATGTACTGCCAAATTCTCTAAAACGACGTTGGAGACGGCTTATGGTAGAGAAATGAAGATTAAATTATCTGGCAACAGCTCTGGTGGACATTCCTGCAGTTAGCATGCCAGTTGCACGCTCCCTCAACTTGAAACATCTGTGGCATTGTGTTGTGTGCACATTTTAGAGTGGTCTTTTATTGTCCCAAGCACAAGGTGCACCTGTGTAATAATCATGCTGTTTAATCAGCATCTTGATATGCCACACCTGTCTGGTGGATGGTTTATCTTGGCAAAGGAGAAATGCTCACTAACAAGGATGTATAAAATGTGAGCACAAATTTTGAGCGAACCTCTGGGATCTTTCATTTCAGCTCATGAAACACTTTACATGTTGCGTTTATATTTTTGTTCAGTGTAGTAGGGTGTATTACATTAAGAAAGTAACCTACCCAACCCTGAGGACATTTTGTGTAAAGGCAGAATGTTACTGATGAAAGGAGGGGATGTTTATTTTAAATAGTGTGCAGTGTATATATCTACATCCCTTCTCTGCTTTGACTTGATGATTATCTCCCAATCCATGTTCAAAATCATTGTCAAGGCTTATTAAGCCTTGTTCACACTGCAAGCTTTAATGCTCAAATCAGTTTTGTTTTTCAAATCCATTTTGGAATACTGACTGTCCAAACAGCAAGTTACAAGAGACCAAATCGAATGTGTGTGTTCAGACAGCAGTCACTTGCTGATATGGCTACGCTAATTGTCATAGTAACGATAGGTGCATGCATGCACAGTGGTGTAGGCTGATTGGTGGTGGTTCTCGTGTTTCCTATCACTCAGAAGTTATGTAGCAAGCTAAAGTGACAGCAATGCCTGCAATGGACGTTTCAAAGTTGCTTTGAATGTTCAAAATCATAGTATAAGAATGCTTTTAAAGGATAAGATGACCCAACTTTCAAAACAAGTCATTTTTGGCTAGCCACAGCAATCAACTAGCTAGGCAGCTGTTTAGCTTTCTAGCACATTCACTACTTTGTTTGTAAACGATTAACTAGTTAGCTATCGCATGTTCTTGTCAAGCTGTCAGAGTAGCTAGCAAGCAACAAGATATGCCAAATAAGTTTTAATAAACTATTGAGGGCAAATCAATTAGATTTGACCGTTCAGACACAAGTCGCATGGCCAGGAGTCAGATTTGTACCTGATTCAAACCATCTACGATGGCTTTTGGCTTTTGGCAAACAATTGTGGCAAATCTTTGGCCAATTTCCCGCCAACTCAAATTTTCACATGCAAATGAGTTTTGTGGAAAACTGTTGCGGCAAATTTGCAGCAACTTGTGAACTTCTGGCAAAATATTTTGGGAAACTTGTGCCGAACATGCAAGTTTTGCAAACTCTTCATGAATATGCAAGTTAGATCGGGTTTTTAGTTACTTTGTGTGTTAACAATGAAATATCTTATCTACATAAAACAAATCACATATCTTTAAATTAACTTGCTTCTCACAGAGAACTAAACATACAAAATATACTAAACAACGTGTATTCAATGTCTTAACAGAAAAATTACTTTTTTATCTTTCACAAAGAAACAGTAGGCAGACTGCTACAATATTATGTTTGAAATCATCTGCATACTAATGAAGAAAAGAGGAAGATTGAATATTTCCCAAATAAATTGTTTGTTTAATCTTTTTTATGCAGGTACAACATTTACATGAGAAATGTGAACACTATGGGGATGTTAACCGTAGGAGTTTAAAGGGGCAACTTCAGAAATGTACATGAGCCAAGTGATAACTGAACAATGAGCTTTAAACCAATGGAAGGTTAAAAGAGAATGAACAATACGAAATGATTAAAACAACAAAATAAAAATCAAACTCAATTCAGAACTATTGCCTTTTTGAGTGAACTTTGGAGATGGCGGCTCTCTAGAAGTCCTTCGTCCAAAGCTTGTTGAATGCAAGCACTGAAACAATCATAAAACATAAAACAAAGACAACATTAAGATAGGCCTACTGAAACATTTTCTATTTTGGCACCTTAAAAATTACTCAGCAGCTAATGGGCAGGTTTGGCATTTAGCATTTACAAAGTTGCCTTGATGTTGCTATGCTTCTCGCTGAAACTTGCATTATATATTTTTTTCTTCAGAAAGGTAACAATCTGCGTTGTATAAATTCTATATAAACAAATGACGTACTGTAGCTAGTGTCGTGTCTTTGGCATCATTAAAACTGAAGACTTATCTTTATCAAATTCTCTGTAATTATTATTTACCTCACGTTAGTCTCATTCCAAACTCAGAGTGGAGTTAGGGGGTGAGGTGCTGACTACTAAAACCTCTGTTAACTACTTGGGATGTATCCTTGATGGAAGCTTGGGAGGTGAGAGCATGGCCAATAAGGTGCTAGGGAAGGTTAATGCCAGGACTACGTTTTTGGCTAGAAAGTCCAAGCTGCTTGACAAGGACTCCATGAAAGTGCTAGCTACTGCCCTCATTCAATGCCATTTTGACTATGCTAGTACTTCCTGGTTTGGGGGCTTCTCTAAACTTATGAAGGGGAAGCTCCAAATAGCCCAGAATAAGTTGATCAGGGTAGTTTTGAAGGTGAGTCCACGTACTCACATAGGCAGGAGCTGCTTTCAGGAACTAAACTGGCTGCCTGTTGAGGCTAGGGTGTCCCAGATTAGACTAGGTTTGGTTTACAGGAGTATTTATGGTCCTGCGCCCAGATATTTAAGTGATTACTTTCCTCGTATTAGGGATGCACACAATAACAGCACCAGATCAGGTGTTGCTGATGTGTGCTTATACAGGTTCAGGAGTAATGCTGGGAAAGGTACTTTCTTGTATACTGGAGCCTCAGAATGGAATGAGTTGCCTCTGCCTATAAAAACAATGTCCTCTCTGGACAGCTTTAAAAATAAAGTCAAAATATGTTTGATGTCTTCTGTGCCCATATGAATAACCCCTATGATGTAACTGGAATGATGAGATGGATGTTCTTCTTTTATGTTTTTGTTTTATTATTTCACTGCCATACTGTGTTTGATCTTGTATAGCCATTTTGTCTCAAGAGGACCACAATGGAAATAAGTCCCAGACTTTATTGTGTGTTATCCTCGATGATTTTATTCATGTGCATGTATGGCTTTTAAGTTTTATGTGTGCTTGTTTTTTTTTTAAATTGTCGAATTAATAAACTAAACTAAAACGTTGTAAATTGTTGGTTATCTGCACGAACCCAGTCTTCAGTATGAGTCATCCATACATCAATTGTCTTAAAATCATTTATTTACTAACTAAGTAATTCACAGAAATGCATCACACAAACAAACAAAATAGATATGTTTACAAAGAAATGATAGGGGGATGTGCCCTAGTGGGCTAAACCGGTATTGCGGCTTGTTAGACAGAGTGATAATTATAACAATTGAAATGCTAATCCTTTGCACATGAACGCTCACTCATTCAGGAACAATTGCAATCAATATATATATTTAAGCTCAGTGTGTCGTCGGGATCTCTGTTGAAAGTTTGTTTCTGTTGGAGAGTCTGTCTGGCCTCTCGCTCTCTCTGTCGTGGTTAGAATGGATAGTTCAGAGTGACATTCATTCATGTTGTTATAGAATAGATGTTTCGGGGGTTGTCGGTCTTCGCGTTCAATGATACCGAATTCCTAGCTGCAGACTAGTAATTAATATCAAAGACTTGTTCTTATTCTGTCGGTATCGATAGTCTACGAGTTTACCCACGTGGGATGGTTAAAAGTTCAGCAGTCTGGTCTCAAACCTTGGCCCTCTCGTTATCGAGGTAAGCTGGTCTGCAACCTTTAGCCATCTCGTAATTGAGGTAAGCTCGGTCTGGTGATAGAAAACCCGAGTGGGGGGGGGGGTTTATTCGGAAGAGCAGAAAAGGGCCTGTCCCAGGACGCAAGACCATAACTGTGCTCATGGGCGGTCCTCTGATTTAGTTAAACTCCAAAGGGAATTGGAGTTTCCTTCATTAAACAGTCCAAAATCACATTACACAATTTCACAAACAGTATCATCCTCACTCATTCATCTTATACAACAATTAGATGTAAGCCTCATATCTGAGGCTATTGTTGTCACGCCCTGACCGTAGAGAGCTTTTTATGTCTCTATGTTGGTTTGGTTAGGCTGTGATTTGGGTGGGCATTCTACGTTCATTTTCTATGTTTTGTATTTCTTTGTGTTTGGCCGGGTGTGGTTCTCAATCAGAGGCAGCTGTCTATCGTTGTCTCTGATTGAGAATCATGCTTAGGCAGCTTTTTCCCACCTGTGTTTGGTGGGTAGTTATTTTCTGTTTAGTGTTTTCTGCACCTGACAGGACTGTTTCGGTTTCGTTTATTCACTTTGTTATTTTGTTCTAGTGTTCAGTTTAATTAAAAATCATGAACACTTGCTGCGCTTTGGTCCGATTCCTCTTCAGACAACGACACCCGTTACAATTGTATAAACAGCGTTATGGTAATGTGGCTGTGTTGTCCCATGAGTTTCATAAAATTTTACCACACGGACCAGTTCATAGCTGGATTCTTCACCGATCTTTTATACCTTCTCCAGAACATAAATGTTGTTCGGTTCTCCAGTTCTGTGAAGTGGAAGAAATTCCTTTGTTCACTCTGACACTCACTCTCTCTCTATAATGTCTGGCCATGAGGCAGGATCTTCCCTAGGAATTTACAACCTCTCTGACCACAGCAGCCTGGTTGTAGGAGACAGAGAGAGATGGTGTCGAGGTAGGGGGATGGTGCTTGCGGTGTCCAAAGAGGGCAACGTCATGACACTAGCATAAACTGGGACCTACTAAATCTACCTAAATGTGTGGCCAATTGTTCCTAGAGAGCTGCAGCATAGAATGTTTTGTTCCAGCCAAGCCTCAACACAATTGATTCAAACTAATCAACTAATTATGATCTTCAATCTTGACTGGGGATGTCATCATCAGAGCCAGTTTGTCACGACTTCCGCCGAAGTCGGTCCCTCTCCTTGTTCAGGCGGTGTTCGGCGGTCAACGTCACCGGTCTTCTAGCCATTGCTGATTCACCTTTCATTTTCCATTTGTTTTGTCTTTGTTTTCTACACACCTGGTTTCATTCCCCAATTACATGTTCATGTTTCCCCCATGTTTTTGTGCGTGATTGTTTCTATGTTCATTCGGTACATTATGGCTGGTTTTCGACGGGTGCTGTTTTCACCCGTGCGTAATTGATTACCGTTTATTGTTGGTCAAGTGTATTGTTACCTTGTGCCTTTATTTTGAGTAAAGTACGTTGCTCACTCATTCTGCTCTCCTGCGCCTGACCTCATGCACCAGCTACACCCACCTTCTGACACAGTTCTCTACTAGTTGTCACTTCTTTCTGACTCAGGTGTGAAAGTAAAGCAACATAAAAATGTAGTTATGCCTAAAATGGCAATTCATTATTTTTCCAAAATGAATTATATTTAAATAAGGCCATACATGCAAGAAGTCTTGACCTGGCGCATGCATATTTCTCTGTCCTCCGTTTGATTGAAGACCTCAATCTGTCTTTTTGCCTGGTAAGTTATTGCTTCTAGAAAGAAATAGAGAAGGAACACCACATGATAGAGATGAGTTAGCTCTTTCATTGCTTTAAACTTGTAGCTATCTAATTGTTACACAAAGGAATATATTGGCTACATTTACGACAATAATACATGCATTTTCTTACCTTATCAAGCTTGAAGACGATACACTCATTTATCACTCAAAAAAAGTGTTATGTGTGACTGCACCTCAAACATCTCTTCCTAATGCAGCCTCTTCCAACACCACGGGTAGCGGAAGGGTATCCATCTGCAAAAGTGAAGTTTACTTTGATGTCAAGTCATATTGTTGCTAACGTTACCTTAGCTGTTGTGCTTACAAACATGCTAACGAACAGTGACTTTAGCATATTGAAATGCATATTGGTATTAAAAGACACCAATGTCATCACCCAAAAATATGTGTTTAAAATATCCATAAAATCATTAGTTAGCTTACTAGCTATCACATTAATTGTGCAAAAATATGCAGTGGTGGAAAGTACTTAAGTAAAAATACTTTAAAGTACTACTTAAGCAGTTTTTTGGGGTATCTGTACTTTACTTTACTACTTATATTGTTGCAACTTTTACTTTTACTTCACTTTGACTTTTTACTCCTTACATTTTCCCTGACACCCAAAAGTACTAGTTACATTTTGAATGCTTAGCAGGTATCAGGTTTGAAGGTAAGACCCAGATGCAGACTGTGTCGAAGTAACAATGTTATTTACAGACACAGGGCAGGCAAATGACAGGGCAAGGCAGGCAGGGGTCGATAACCAGAGTAGTGGGGGAAAGGTACAAGACGGCAGACAGGCTCAGGGTCGGGTCAGGCAGAGGTCGATAATCCAGAGGTGGGGCAAAGGTATATACAGTGGGGCAAAAAAGTATTTAGTCAGCCACTAATTGTGCAAGTTTTCCCACTTAAAAAGATGAGAGAGGCCTGTAATTTTCATCATAGGTACACTTCAACTATGACAGACAAAATGAGAAAAAAAATCCAGAAAATCACATTGTACACATTGTAAATCACATTTTGTCAATAACAAAAGTTTATCTCAATACTTTGTTATATACCCTTTGTTGGCAATGACAGAGGTCAAACGTTTTCTGTAAGTCTTCACAAGGTTTTCACACACTGTTGCTGGTATTTTGGCCCATTCCTCCATGCAGATCTCCTCTAGAGCAGTGATGTTTTGGGGCTGTTGCTGGGCAACACAGACTTTCAACTCCTTCCAAAGATTTTCTATGGGGTTGAGATCTGGAGACTGGCTAGGCCACTCCAGGACCTTGAAATGCTTCTTACGAAGCCACTCCTTCGTTGCCCGGGCAGTGTGTTTGGGATCATTGTCATGCTGAAAGACCCAGCCACGTTTCATCTTCAATGCCCTTGCTGATGGAAGGAGGTTTTCACTCAAAATCTCACGATACATGGCCCCATTCATTCTTTCCTTTACACGGATCAGTCGTCCTGGTCCCTTTGCAGAAAAACAGCCCCAAAGCATGATGTTTCCACCCCCATGCTTCACAGTAGGTATGGTGTTCTTTGGATACAACTCAGCATTCTTTGTCCTCCAAACACGACAAGTTGAGTTTTTACCAAAAAGTTCTATTTTGGTTTCATCTGACCATATGACATTCTCCCAATCTTCTTCTGGATCATCCAAATGCTCTCTAGCAAACTTCAGACGGGCCTGGACATGTACTGGCTTAAGCAGGGGGACACGTCTGGCACTGCAGGATTTGAGTCCCTGGCGGCGTAGTGTGTTACTGATGGTAGGCTTTGTTACTTTGGTCCCAGCTCTCTGCAGGTCATTCACTAGGTCCCCCCGTGTGGTTCTGGGATTTTTGCTCACCGTTCTTGTGATCATTTTGACCCCACGGGGTGAGATCTTGCGTGGAGCCCCAGATCGAGGGAGATTATCAGTGGTCTTGTATGTCTTCCATTTCCTAATAATTGCTCCCACAGTTGATTTCTTCAAACCAAGCTGCTTACCTATTGCAGATTCAGTCTTCCCAGCCTGGTGCAGGTCTACAATTTTGTTTCTGGTGTCCTTTGACAGCTCTTTGGTCTTGGCCATAGTGGAGTTTGGAGTGTGACTGTTTGAGGTTGTGGACAGGTGTCTTTTATACTGATAACAAGTTCAAACAGGTGCCATTAATACAGGTAATGAGTGGAGGACAGAGGAGCCTCTTAAAGAAGAAGTTACAGGTCTGTGAGAGCCAGAAATCTTGCTTGTTTGTAGGTGACCAAATACTTATTTTCCACCATAATTTGCAAATAAATTCATAAAAAATCCTACAATGTGATTTTCTGGATTTTCTTTTCTCATTTTGTCTGTCATAGTCGAAGTGTACCTATGATGAAAATTACAGGCCTCTCTCATCTTTTTAAGTGGGAGAACTTGCACAATTGGTGGCTGACCAAATACTTTTTTGCCCCACTGTATCCATTACGATACTCGTTTTGTCTGAGTACTCGGCACACCCCTAGTTTGCAGCAACAAATACATTTTTGTAAGGGAGTGGTTTGAAATGTGAATTGAAATTCCATAAGAGAGAGAGAGAGATACAGCTGCACGTGAGCTCTCACATTTTCACATGTTTTGTACAAAAGGATAGATTTGGAGTTAGATAAACCTGGATTTTTCGGTAGGGACATATGCAGGATGCTACCCTTCACAGCATGGTCTTCTTGGCAATTTCTCGCATGGAATAGCCTTTATTTCTCAGAACAAGAATAGACTGACGAGTTTCAGAAGAAAGTAATCTAACCCACAAATGCTGATGCTCCAGATACTCAACTAGTCTAAAGAAGGCCAGTTTTATTGCTTCTTTAACCGTTTTCAGCTGTGCTAACATAATTGCAAAATGGTTTTCTAATGATCAATTAGCCTTTTAAAATTATGAACTTGGATTAGCTAACACAACGTTCCATTGGAACACAGGAGTGATGGTTGCTCATAATGGGCCTCTGTACACCTTTGCAGATATTCCATAAAAAATCTGACGTTTTCAGCTACAATAGTCATTTACAACATTAACAATGTCTACACTGTATTTCTGACCAATTTTATGTTATTTTAATGGACAAAATATTTGCTTTTCTTTCAAAAACAAGGACATTTCTAAGTGACCCCAAACTTTTGAACGGTACAAGTGTATGTGAAATTGAAAAAAAAAAAACGAAATATAGCTCTCTCTCTCGATCTCTCTATATGTCTCTCTTGCGTCTCCTTCATTTTTGAAGAAATTAATTGGTTCAAAACTGTTCAAATATTGTATGCTTTCAGTACTTGATTAATTCTCTGATCCTTTGATTGGGTGGACAACATGTCATTTCATGCTGCAAGCACTCTGATAGATTGGAGGACATCCTCCGGAAGTTATCACAATTACTGTGTAAGTCCATGGAAGGGGGTGAGAACCATGAGCCTCCTAGATTTTGGATTGAAGTCAATGAACCCAGAGGAGGAGGACGGAAGCTAGCTGTCTTCCAGCTACACCATGGTGCTACCCTACAGAGTGCGGTTGAGGCTACTGTGGACCTTCTTGCAAAAGAGTGTGTTTTAATAATTTATTTTGTGATGTGAATATATTTAGTATAGTTTTATCTAAAAAGGATAACTTTTTCAATGTTTTACTAAATTCATTTGTATGAAATTCACTGAGGCGGAAGGTCCTCCCCTTCTTCTGAGGAGGAGCATCCATTGCTTTGCACCCCGTTTCCCATCGACAGTCTACTTAGTATGCCATCTAGGTCCGCAATACCATCCCACACGACCAAACTGCATGTTCGTGGCTATTTCTTCCAGGTCAGCCACCAGGGGGAGACTAGTCGAGGCCTGGTGACAGACGGTGTATACATCTAAAGGCGATGGCTCAATCTGCTGGACGTGCCAGGTCTCGACAGGTTCTCCGGCCAGGACTAATTGGGGCTGATTGGGAGTTGGTGAATAATCAAGGGCTGATTGCTCACCAGCTGTGCAAGGCCCATAAAGCTGCCAGAAGGGCAGCACACAAGGGAGAGTGGGGGAAGAAAGGACTCCTGTATAGTTGGGGAAGAAAGGACTCCTGTATAGTTGGGGAAGAAAGGACTCCTGTATAGTTGGGGAAGAAAGGACTCCTGTATAGTTGGGGAAGAAAGGACTCCTGTATAGTTGGGGAAGAAAGGACTCCTGTATAGTTGGGGATGGTTACAGAGGTAACAGGAGGGAGTGTAGTTTTGTTCCTGACAGGATACAGCGAGACCCGGAGTCCAGAAGGCGGTATCCCGGAGAGGTTCTCATGGGGGAGACCTATCCTTTTCTTTTTGATTTATTATTTAAATAAACACCCTTGAAACTGAGCTAATCCTACTCTGTCCGTGTCTGATCTGTGTAAACGTCTTGACCAAACCCCCTGGTCTGCCACAGCCTACTTTCATCTCTGCTGTACAGCACATCCAGCTTGATATTGTACAGTGGTGTATATGCTTATAGCCACTAGAGCAGAGGTAATTCAACTCAAGAGGGAGCCATCAACACAGAGAATAGTGAGGTGCTGGACAGAGGAGACATACTCAATTCTGCAGAACTGTTTTGAGAGTACTGATCGGAATATGTTCAAAGATTCATCCACTCGGTCTCATCCATCAAAATTGAGGAATATACTGTACATTGTCAGTCACAGGTTTCATTAGGAAATGTGTTAATGTTGTACCCACAATAACAATCCGCACATACCCCAACCAAAAACCCTGGATGAAAGGAGATATCTGTACCATGCTGAGAGCCTGTACTGCAGCATTCAATGTCAGCAGAATGAACCCTGATGACTCTGTGGTAAAACGCGTACAAGGCAAGCAGGTACGAGCTCCACAAATCCATTAGGGATGCAAAAAGACAATACAGACTCAAACTTGAATTCATGTTCGACAACTCAAACTCGCAACGCATGTGGCAAGGACAACAGACTATCACGGACTAAAAAGGCAAATCCAGCTTTGTGGTGCCCACCAACGCCTTTCTCCCAGATGAGCTTGACACATTCTATGCTTGAGGCAGACAATACCGAGCCTTCCAGGAAGACTCTCACTGCTCCGGATGACCATGTGGTTTCGCTTTCCAAGGCTGATGTGAAGAACATTCTCAAAAGAGGGAATACTCACAAAGCCACCGGCCCGGATAGCACCCCTGGCCGCATCCTCAGAGTGTGTGCTGACCAGCTGGAGGGTGTGTTCTCGGACATCTTCAACCTGTCCCTGTACCAGGCTGTAGTCCCCACCTGCTTCAAGGAGACCACCATTGTGGGGCTGAGTCACTGGCTTACTGGTGCTCTTTCATGCCGTCCCTAGGAGGGGTGCGTCACTTGAGTGGGTTGAGTTACTGACGTGATCTTCCTGTCTTTGTGGGCTATACTCGGCCTTGTCTCAGGATTGTAAGTTGGTGGTTGAAGATATCCCTCTAGTGGTGCGGGGGCTGTGCTTTGGCAAAGTGGGTGGGGTTATATCCTTCCTGTTTGGCCCTGTCCGGGGGTATCATCGGATGGGGCCACAGTGTCTCCTGACCCCTCCTGTCTCAGCCTCCAGTATTTATGCTGCAGTAGTTTGTGTCGGGGGGCTAGGGTCAGTTGGTTATATCTGGAGTACTTCTCCTGTCTTATCCAGTGTCCTGTGTGAATTTAAGTATGCTCTCTCTAATTCTCTCCTTCTCTCTTTCTTTCTCTCTGTCGGAGGACCTGAGCCCTAGGACCATACGTCAGGACTACCGGGCATGATGACTCCTTGCTGTCCCCAGTCCACCTGGCCTTGCTGCTGTTCCAGTTTCAACTGTTCTGCCTGCGGTTATGGAACCCCTACCTGTTCAAAACAACTGGAAACTCGGAACTGGGAAATCTTAGACTTCAGTGAATTCAAGACAACTGGGAACTTGGATAAAAATAAGTTCAGACTGGAAAAATACGTTTTGAGCGACTTTGATGACAAAGTTTGATGACAAGAAATTTGCCCACCAGTTCAAGTGAAGACAGTCCAAAAACATCTTGTATGCTGCTGCATAAATTATGTAATATGCCAGAGAGATATGTATATTGTAGCTAAAAAAGTAATTTGTGTGTATTGTTGTGAATTGTTAGATACTACTGCACTGTTGGAGCTAGGAACACCCGCAATAACATCTGGTAAATTTGTGTATGTGACCAATAAAATGTCATTTGATTCAGTTGAAAATAAAGAATAATTGAAAGGGAAGTAATGAGCAAAGGCTGAGGGAATCATGAAGTTATGAGATGGATGACCCTCGGGTCATAAAAATGTGGGCTAATTCTGTGTCCATCTGGCATATGCTCATATGAGCTGAAACCTCTCGGCTGCAAGAATAGAAAAAACAGTGGGTGAAGTAATGAAATCACGGATGAATGCTAATTTAGACCACATGCTTCATGTCACTTTGGCATTATTATAAAAAATAACAGTCTTAAAAAAACAGGTTAGGCATCTGTTATCTGGGACAGAGTCATGTTCTGTTATCTTCCAGATCATTGGTGCCAAGTGATGCTGTGCGTTGTGCATGAACAACAGGCCAACGGTACGAGACAGGCATTCATTACCTGCGTCATTCAATGAATAGAGTACGTTTTGGGTAGGGCACATTTGTCCAACATTTTTTTTATTTTACAAAATGTTTACATTCTGTAATAAAGAACAGATGTTCAACTTCATAAAAAAACATGTTTTCCCATCTCTTGGGTAAAAAAAAAGAAAAGAAAAAAAGAATATAGTATGTGCCCATAAAGTGCCATTAAAGTAAAAGACCGTAACAGGGTTGAGGTTTTCATCTTAAATCAGCCAGAAATCCTCTTGTGGCATTGGGAATGGAAGCTTGTTGTGTACAACAGGGAGGGGCATTTGAAAACAAGCTTCATAAAAAAAATGAAATTGTTAAAAAATGTCTAGTCTGTCTATCTATGGGTAACACTGTCGATGTGCTATACTTGACACAATCATTTTTCCTCCACAAAACACCAGCAAATGGCCAAAAAGAGTAGGACCAGCTCACTTGCTTTTACACTATGATTTGACTATTCTATGTTCAATGTTAATTTTACGTTTTCATTTTTTTAAAGGAATAGTTTCACCATATTAAAACGAGAGTTCAGTTCAAGTGCATAACAGGGTTAACCTTAAAATTAGGTACAGATGTAAATTAATCACTAATCACATGAAGTACATAATGATCTTCAGAAAGGATTTTGTCAAAGAAAGAACATAACTAGGGCTTTACAATGTTGGTGAGAACTTGAAGAAATGTTGGGGTTAAGTGGGTTGAAATCTTCCTAGAAGTAGGAAAAACAAGGCAAAAATCTGATTTTTGGCACTTTAGCAAGTCTTTATTCATATACAAAATCTGATTTATTGAATTCTCAATGTGGTCTATATTAAAGGACACTTAATTTCATATAACATGCTTTTAAGATTAAATATTGGTGAATGACTTCAACCTAAAATATCAAAGGGATACAAAAGGGACTCCTTTTGTGGAACGACCCACCTCTCTCATGCCTAATTTTTATTTTTATATATTTTTTTATTAAACCTTTATTTAACTAGGCAAGTCAGTTCAGAACAAATTCTTATTTACAATGACGGCCTACCAAAAGGCATAGGACAAAACACACATCAGATGGGGGGAGTGAGGCCTAAGAGGGTTTTATAAATAAGCATCAACCAGTGGGTCTTGCGACTGGTATACAGAGATGACCAGTTAACAGAGGAGTATAGAGTGCAGTGATGTGTCCTATAAGGAGCATTGGTGGCAAATCTGATGGCCGAATGGTAAAGAACATCCAGCCGCTTGAGAGCACCCTTACCTGGGTACTCCCTTGATGACAGGCAGTGGCTGAGACAGCAGATTTTCTCACTTTATACACTGCACTCTTTGAGAGAGGTAGTTAGCAAACCAGGCCAAAGACCCCTCAGAGACACCAATACTCCTTAGACGGCCCACAAGAATGGAATGGTCTACTGTATCAAAAGCTTTAATATATAGGTATGAGGGTTTGTGTAATCTGCATAGGGATAAATCAAATATGTAATACCTGCACTAGTGCTCCATTACAGACAATTAAAAAACACACCTGTCTCAGGGTCACTTTCAGGGTTTATCAAGAGATAAAAATCCATCCACCCGCCTGGAAAGAGAAAAGAGATACCTGTCAGGCCCAGTGAACAAATCTCCCTGGCACAGACACATACACTCTCTCTTAATCGCTCTCTCTTTCTCTCTGTCCCTCTCTTTGTCCCCCTCTCCGCAGACTCTCTCTCCCTGGCCCACCTTAAAAGAGCCGTGCACCTGTCTGAGGATAGGCTTTGTAATGGGTGACAGAGCTGAGTGTTACAGATGGAGGGATCTCCTTAAACCGCCAGAGGGAGAGAGAGAGAGGGGGAGAGATATGGAGGAATGGCCACTTTCTTTTCACTCTGTATGGAGTATGGATGGCTCAGAGGGCAGGGAATTGGGTGAAAATGGATGACTGTGTGGCTGCTAGAGGTACTGGAGGGAGAGAAGTCCCCCCTGATGTACTCTTTAGAAGACTGAACGTTTTTCATTCCTCAGCCATTTCAGTGTTCAACTTTATACCTCGGTCAAACAATCATCACAAAATATAATTCAGTATCACACTCATTATATATTTTTATGTAACAATCAATAACATAGATGTTTTCTGTCATATAACCTAATGTAGGTTAGCCACGGTGGCAGTCTCCTGTGGTGTGGTAGCTGTTCCTCTGAGCTAATTGGGAACTAGGGGGCTCCAGCAGTGCCACAAGGTGAACAGCTGATGACGTGGTGTGTGGGCTACAGCACCGTGCAGAGAGAAAGTAGATAGAAATAGCCCAGAACAGAAGCCTCAGACCTCTGCTGTAGGGCAGCCACTACCAGCGACCTCACTGTTTCACTTATCAATGAGCATCCCCATCTGTTTTCCCCAGCTCAGCTCAGGGGGAGCGGGTGGACAAGCCACTACCTCAGCAAAATAGCACCCTATTACCTTGTTAGTGCACTACTTTACTACCATAGGGCTCTGGTCCAAAGTAGTGCACTATAACGGGAAAAGGGTGCCATTTAATATGCAGCCCAGGAGTCAGATACTATCAGAGACATGTCTCAGTACACAGAGATGATTCAGCTTCTGTGGGTGGCAGGAAAACATGATCTTGTCATACACACAGAGAGGATGCGAGGTGGTTGGCTGGTGGGTTGACTTGATTGGTTGTTATGACATTGTTTTGAAGTAAAGTACTTGCTTGAAGTTGACTAGTAACGACACATTACAAATAACAGTATGGGTGAAAATATGAAATTCAATTTCCTTGTTAAACAGCTGCTACTGGATGATTTCCAGCTTCCTGAATACTCATTGCTTGTACTGAAACTGAAGCACAAGAGACCATTTTTAATTCCAGGTGCTCGACTTTCTCTTTCACGAATGTCACCTTAAATCTCAATGGACTTGTCCAAGATGCTCTTCACTTGCCATAAGTATGGTAATAGACACTGAAGTGGTTTTGAATACCTTTATTTAGATTAGATTAGTAGATTCTGAGGGGCTTGTTCACCTGCAGTGGGGTAAAACAAAAACTCAGGAAGTGAAGGGACACTAATCTCAAACAACATTACATTACAAATTATAATAAGCATTACTGTCATAATGGAATACTGATATGCCATTATATGCACCATGAGATGCATCTGCTGCACTCTTATTTCCTGTCCAGTATTTTTCCTGTGCCTATATTGTTCCTGTCCAGTTTTTGATCTGTCTATGAGTGGTCAGGGAAGTGAATCGAGTTGTCGTATTACATGCATCAGATGTAATGTTTTCCTCAAACATAAAGATGAACGTATATCAAATGATCTGAATAAACTGCCAGCAGGTGGGGGATTAGGGGGGGCTAGGGGCACCAATGGCATCAACATCAGATTAATCATCACAGTCCCTTAAGGTGGTTAAGCATGAAGCTCCCATCTGGCAATATGCTCCTTGTAACATTGCTAGTGAGTACTATCAAAACAAACAGCCACTGTCCAGTCCTTCAAGCACCACATCTGCGAGGCCTGTGTGTAGTTAGTATGCTGAAACCCCCAGAACCAGGGTGCCAAATCTTCAGCAGCATATGAAAGTTCTGTCTGCTTCAAAGGAAATTAGCCTTGGCCCAACTGCCCCACAGGCCTGCATGAATTAACGTTTTTTGTTGTTGGGTGTGTGGGTATTGATCTGGACCACTGGTGCTTGAAGTCAATCAGAGGACATTGCTGAGTAAGTACAGTAAGTGAAAAAAAGAAAGAAATATAGCTCTTTCTCTCCATCTCTTTCTATGTCTCTCTTGCAGCTCCATTTTTGAAGAAATGAATTGGTTCAAAACTGTTCAAATATTGTATGTTTTCAGTACTTGATTCATTCTCTGATCCTTTGATTTGGTGGACAACATGTCAGTTCATGCTGCCAGCACTCTGATAGATTGGAGGACATCCTCCGGAAGTTATCATAACTACTGTGTAAGTCCATGGAAGGGGGTGAGAACCATGAACCTCCTAGATTTTGGATTGAAGTCAATTAACCCAGAGGAGGAGGATGGACGCCACGCACAGACTGCTCGTTAGAAGCACAACCAATGAATGGAGGATACACATAATTAGCGTAGGGTGAAATAACAGCCGCCAGAGTATGCACAGGATACTGTCACACCCTGATCTGTTTCACCTGTCTTGTGCTTGTCTCCACCCCCCTCCAGGTGTCGGCCATTATCCCCATTATCCCCTGTGCATTTATTCCTGTGTTTTCTGTTTGTCTGTTGCCAGTTTGTCTTGTCTCGTCAAGCCTACCAGCGGTTTTCCTGTACTCCTGTTTCGCTCTTGTCCCTGTTTTCTAGTTTTTCCGATTTTGACATTTCTGCCTGCCCTGAGCCTGCCTGCCATTCTGTACCTGTCTGACACTGCCCTGGACTGCTGACCTCTGCCTGCCCTAACCCTGAGCCTGCCTGCCTGCCGTTCTGTACCTTACTGATACTGCCCTGGATTACTGACCTCTGCCTGCTCTTGACCTGTCGTCTGCCTGCTCCCTGTTTTGTTAATTAACTTCATTGGGATAGGGGGCAGCATTGGGAAGTTTGGATGAAAAGCATTCCCAGAGTAAATTGCCTGTTACTCAGGCCCAGACGCTGGGATATGCATATAAGTGGTATATTTGGATAGAAAACACTCTAAAGTTTCCAAAACTGTTAAAATAATGTCTGTGAGTATAACAGAACTCATATGGCAGGCAAAAACCTGAGACAAATCCAACCAGGAAGTGGGAAATCTGAGGTTTGTAGTTTTTTTAAGTGATTGCCAATCCAATATCCTGTGTCTGTGGGGTCAGATTGCACTTCCTAAGGCTTCCAGTAGATGTCAACAGTCTTTAGAAGTTGTTGCAGGCTTGTATTGTGAAAGGGGATCGAATAAGAGCTGTTTCAACAAGTGGTCAAGCTGAAAGACATTAGTTTAGTCTCGCGCGTGGCCGTGAGCGCGACGCTCGTTCTCTTTCCTTTCTAATGAATTGGAATTGTCCTGTTGGAATATTATTGAAGATTTATGATAAAAACATCCTAAAGATTGATTATATACATCGTTTGACATGTTTCTACGAACATTAATGGAACTTTTTTGACTTTTCGTCTGGACTTGTGCATTTGCATTGCCCGTGCATCTGGATTACTGGACTAAACGCGCAAACCAAAAGGAGGTATTTGGACATAAAGATGAACTTTATCAAACAAAACAAACATTTATTATCTAACATGGATACCTGGGAGTGCCATCAGATGAAGATCATCAAAGGTAAGTGATTAATTTTAATGCTATTTCTGACTTTTGTGACACCTCTCCTTGGTTGGAAAATGGCTGTATGGTTTTCTGTATGGTTTTCTGTGGCTAGGCGCTGACCTAACATAATCAATATGTGGAATATGACCCCATTTCCACTGTATCTTGGATAGGCAAAGAGTTGAAAAACTACAAACCTCAGATTTCCCACTTCCTGGTTGGATTTTTTCTCATGTTTTTGCCTGCCATATGAGTTCTGTTATACTCACAGACATCATTCAAACAGTTTTAGAAACTTCAGAGTGTTTTCTATCAGAGTGTTTTCTATATTATATGCATATTCTAGCTTTTAGGACTGAGTAGCAGGCAGTTTACTCTGGGCATCTATTTATTCAAGCTACTCAATACTGCCCCCCTGTCCCAAAGAAGTTAAGGACACCTACCCACTATCACTAATTGCCTTGGCTTTCAAGACACTCCAGGGGGACACCATTTTCTCTAAGTTGGACCTGCGGAATGCCTACCACCTAGTGCGGATATGGGAGGGTGACGAGTGGAAGACATCCTTCAACACTGCTAGCGGACACTACGATTACCTGGTGATGGCATTCGATCTGACCCACGCTCCTGCTGTGTTCCTGGCCCTGGTTAACGACGTTCTCAGTGACATGTTGAACCGGTTTGTGTTCGTCTACCTCGACGACATCCTTGTTTTTATCCCGCTCAGTTCAAGAAAACGTTCTCCACGTCTGGCTAGTCCACCAGCGTCTCCTGGAGAACCAGCTTTTTGTCAAAGCAGAAAAATGCGAATTCCATCGCTCCACCATCTCCTTCTTTGGATACATCGTCGTTGCTGGTAATGTGCAGATGGATCACGGAAAGGTAAGAGCGGTGGTGGATTGGCCCCAACACACGTCCAGAGTGCAGCTGCAATGCTTCTTAGGATTTGCCCATTTCTATCGCCTTGTTATCCGGTTACAGCACACTGGCTTTCCCCTTTCAGCACTCACCTCTCCCAAGGTCCCGTTCACATGGTTCCCAGCTGCTGACCGGGCATTCCTGGACCTTAAGCACCGCTTCACCACACCTCCCACATTAATCCATCCGGACCCGTCCCGTCAGTTTGTGGTGGAGGTAGATGCTTCGGATGTTGGAGTGGGGGCCGTCCTGTACCAGCATCCTGCCCTGGACCCTTAAGATGCATCCCCGCACCGCTTTCTCTCATCGTCTTAACGCAACGGAGAGGAATTATGATGTGGGGAATCAAGAACTACTCGCGGTGAAGATAGCATTGGAGGAGTGGAGGCACTGGTTAGAGGGGGCGGAACATCCAATCATCGTGTGGACAGATCACAAGAACCTGGAATATCTCCACCGCCAAGCATCTGAACTCCAGGTAAGCTCAACGGGCCCTGCAGTTCACCCGGTTCAACTTTACTATCTACTACCTCCAGGGGTCCAAGAATGTTAAGCCAGATGTGCTTTCACACCGCTATAGCCCTGCTGCTACACCCTAAAAACCCGAGAACATCCTTCCTACCTCGTGTCTGGCAGCTACACTCATCTGGGGAATAGAGAACCAGGTCTGTGAAGTGCAGCGTTCCCAGTTGTGCCTCACTTCCCAGGGGGGCCCGGCTAACTGGATGTTTGTCCCAGACGCTCCCTGGTCCTGGAATGGGCTCATTCCTCCAGGCTTGCCTGGCTCCCGTTGAACCCTGGCCTTTGTGTGACAACGCTTTTGGTGGCCCACCATGGTCCCTGACGTTTCCGCGTTCATCGCGACCTGCACTGTCTGTGCTCAGAATATGACTCGTCAGCAACCTCTTCCTGTCCCTCACTGTCCCTGGTCACATATATCCCTGGACTTCGTCCCTGGTCTTCCTCCATCTGATGGCAACACCACTATCCTCACAGTGGTGGACAGGTTTCCAATGCCACCCATTTCATTCCCCTCACCAAGCTACCCTCTGCCAAGAAGACGCCCAGGTCATAGTGCAGCACGTCTTCCGGATCCATGGACTTCCGTTGGACATGGTCTCCGACCGTGGTCCTCAGTTCTCGTCCCGGTTCTGGAAGGCATTGGGTCGTCGGCCAGCCTGTCCTCTGGGTTTCACCAGTTGGAGCGAGCCAATCACGACTCTTCGTTGCCTCGTCTCCGCCAACCCGACCACCTGAAGCCAGCAACTCGTGTGCGTAGAAAACGCACGCAACACCCTCCCCTGCTCAGCCACTGGTCTCTCGCCTTTCGAGTGTTCGATGGGTTATCAGCCCCCGCTTTTACCCGAGGAAGAGATCAACATACCCATGGCCCAGATGTTATTCCGCCGTACCTGGAAGAGATCCCGGTCTGCTCTTCTCAAGACCACCTCCAGTTTACAACGACAGGTGGATCGCCACCGGACCCCGGGCTCCCTTTTATCGTCTCGGGCATAGGGTATGTTTGTCCACTTAAATATATATATATTATACTCCGTTTTCTCCCCAATTTCGTGGTATCCAATTGGTAGTTACAGTCTTGTCTCATTGCTGCAACTCCCGTACGGACTTGGGAGAGGCGAAGGTCGAGAGGTCGCCCGGCCAGCCACAGGAGTCGCTACTGCGCGATGGGACAATGACTTCCCTGCCGGCCAAACCCTCCCCTAACCGGGACAACACTGGGCTAATTGTGCACCGCCCCATGGGTCTTCAGGCTATGACAGAGCCTGGACTCGAACCCAAAATCTCTAGTGGCACAGCTAGCACTGCGATGCAGTGCCTTAGACCACTGCGTCACTCGGGAGGCCCTTTGGCTGTCCACTTGGGATCTGCCCCTCCGGGTGGAGTCCCGCAAACTTTCCCCCTGTTTTATCTGCCCTTTCCCCATCTCTAAGATCCTTAGCCCCTCTGCTGTTCGTCTTCTGTTGCCCCGCGCCCTCCGGATACATCCCACTTTTCATGTATCAAGGATTAAACCTCTGTCTCCTTTTCTCCGTACTCCTGTTTCTCTCTTGCCCCTGTATTTCTAGTTTTTTTACTACTTTGCCGGCCCAGACGCTGAGCCAGCCTGTACTCCTGTCTGTACCTGTCTGACACTGCCCTGGATTACTGACCTCTGCCTGCCCTTGACCTGTTGTCTGCCTGCCCCCTGTTTTTTTTAACTAACTAAAAAAATAACCTAAAACTGTCTTGGTTTGTGTGGAGCGACAGGGCAAATATCATGATGTAAACAGCAAACAATCCCCAGCAGGGTGGGACTACTGGGATAACAGGATCACACTGTGATGACATGCAGAAATCCCCTGAGCCCAGCCAGGTCTGTCTGGACAGCTGTGGTACTAATTGACCTCTTACAGTGTCATCAGATGTTTCTGATGACAATAACAGAATTTATGGCCAAAGCAAATAGAGATGTCCCCAGAGCCATATTGGAGCCATAGTGGATTATCATTTCATTCAGCGTCTTATTGGTTTAATTTCATTAATCCAAATGCCAGAATGCTTTTCTGTCCGTTTCAACTCAGACTGTCCAACTTGCTTGTTGAGACGAGATCGAGTGTAGATCAGAGATTGCCTTCTTAATACACTATGATATTGATAACGGCCAATGTGTGCCTCTGTTGTACCTTATCATTGGGAATTCAGAGAGCAGCATCTGTAATCACCGCTTGGATCACGTGAGTGACCCTGTAGCAGGGTCGCTACGTCAGACATCCTGCCAGTGTGGTAAGCAAGAGAACAGTGAGACCTGTTATTATGGTAAAGGACTCTCTTTTTAAAAATCTGTTTTTCTATTTGTATTTCATTGCTGAGCAAGGGGCCAAAATGTGCAAACAAAATGGTTACTACCTCAGATGAAAGATTTCGACTTTACATTCCCAAAATGGAAAGGTGAAATTCTACTCCCTTGCTAAGTGTCCTGTTCCAGGCAAATCTGCTATGAAATATCCTACAAACACTTGTAAAATTGTCTACAGTCTTCTTGCAAATCTGGCCATAATTAGAGTCAATGTTCTTAGCCAATTCCATCAATTACTGTAACGCTCTGGGTGTAGTGGGTGCGAAGTCAGGCGCAGGAAGCAGAGAGTTCAGTGGTAGTGCTAGTTTAATGCACTAAAACGGCGAACATAAGCCACCCCGCAAAACACAGGGCGCACACAAAACAAATGCCCCAAAACCGGGGACTGGAACAGTCCAGCAAAACCCACAAAACAAGAAAATACGTATACATCAAACGTGCACCCTAGTTACACAAAACAATCCCGCACAAATAGCAGGCGGGCCTGCTGGGTAATATAGCCCAACTAATAAACCAAACACAAAACAGGTGAAACCAATTAACAGAAAAGGGGAAAAAGGATCAGTGGCAGCTAGTAGGCCGGTGACGACGACCGCCGAGCGCCACCCGAACAGGAAGGGGAGCCACCTTCATTAGGAATCGTGACAATTACCTTCTCACTTCTCTTCTCCCGACTATCCTAACGTCTCCTCTCCTCTGCTCTCTCTACACATCCTATCTCTCTCTGCTCAGATGGGGATACAGGAACAGTGACTGTGCTGCCAGGTTAAACCAGGTCAGGCCACTGAACCAGACTGCTGAGCCACGCTTCATTTCCAGTCTGACAAGCCTCAGGCATTCCAAAGGCCTCCGTTCCAAGTGACTTCCCCATGGCTAATGCGTGACCTGCACACCACAGAGTTGGTTCGTACATCACTGCAGTTATTTAGCTGGAGGCCTCTCTGCTTCTCAGCTCTGTCTCAAGCACCACCATCACTCTGTGTCTAATATCTGGGCTTATTATCTCTCAGCAATGTAGAGAGAACACCTTATTTCTAGTGGACAGATATCTGTGAATACATTTTCTCAGCCTGCTCAATGAATTTCAATCAGTGATTTCTATAGCCAATACATATTTTGAGGATCCTCATATTTGGAATAAAAATCAAAGTGACAACAAAGCAAGGCTAGGGGTTATAGGCAAAAATATTTAATTTGAAAAATACCGTTCATGCAAACAAAACTGTATAGCATAAATAACTGTAGACTGTTGATCATCGTGAAACAGTAGTTGGGTGAAGATTCGGTCATAGTGTAGTGGTCAGATTATGAACTAGAGAATAGGGGTTGGAGAGTCCTACTGCTCACACTAGTGTGAGGGGGAAAAAAGAGCCATGTTTTTCCTGGCCTTCCTCCCTTCCCTCCCCTGCCTATGTGGATAAAGCCTGTTAATGTAAAGATTTAACACAGAGCCATGCTGGCCCATCTGTGCTTATGACTGCCGGCACACTGCCATCTGTAATCCTCCAGGGTGTTAACCGGGAAGCTGTGCGCATTAGCGTGTGTGTGTGCGCGAGACTATGTGCACACCAAATACACTGAGTGTACAAAACATTAAGAACACCATCCAAATATTGAGTTAAATCCCCCTTTTGCCCTCAGAACAGTGGGAAGCATTGGACTCTACAAGGCGTCAAAAGCATTCCATATGGATGCTGGCCCATGTGGACTCCAAAGCTTCCCACAGTTGTGTCAAGTTGTCTGAATGTCCTTTCGGTGGTGGACCATTCTTGATACACACGGGAAACTGTTGTGGGTGGAAAAACCCAGCAGTGTTGCAGTTCTTGACACAAATCGGTGCACCTGGCACCTACTACCATACCCCGTTGAAATGCACTTAAATATTTTGTCTTGCCCAAATACCCTCTGAATGTCACACATACAAAATCCATGTCTCAATTGTCTCAAGGCTTAACATCCTCCTATGATCCCTTAATGATGTCACTTTTCACATCTACACTGATTTGGAAGTGGATGTGAAAAGTGACATCATTAAGGGATCATAGCTTTCACCTGGATTCACCAGGTCAGCATATGTCATGGAAGGAGCAGTTCCTAATCAAATGTTATTTGTGTAGACCGTACTGTGAAATACTTACTTACAAGCCCTTAACCAACAATGCAGTTTTAAGAAAATAGAGTTAAGAAAAGATTTACTAAATAAAATTGTTTAAAAAAAAGTAACACACAATAAAATAACAAGGCTATGTACAGGGGGTACCGGTAAAGAGTCAATGTGTGAGTATACAGGTTAGTTTAGGTAATTTGTACATGTAGGTAGGGGTAAAGTGATGATGCATAGATACTAAACAGTGAGTAGCAGCAGCGTAAAAATAAAGGGGGGGGTCAATGCAAATAGTCCGGTGGCTATTTGATTATTTGTTCAGTCTTATGGCTTGGGGGTAGAAGCTGTTAAGGAGCCTTTTGGACCTAGACTTTGTTCTCCGGTACCGCTTGCCGTGCAGTAGCAGAGAGAACAGTCTATGACTTGGGTGACTGGAGTCTTTGACAATTTTTGAGGCCTTCCTCTGACACCGCCTAGTTTATAGGTCCTGGATGGCAGGAAGCTTGGCCCTAGAGATGTACTGGGCCGTACGCACTACCCTCTGTAGCGCCTTACGGTCAGACGCCGAGCAGTTGCCGTATACAACCGGTCAGGATGCTCTCGATGGTGCAGCTGTAGAACCTTTTGAGGATCTGGGGATCCATGCAAAATATTTTCAGTCTCCTGAGGGGGAAAAGGCATGGTCATGCCCTCTTCACAACTGTCTTGGTGTGTTTGGACCATGATAGTTTGTTGGTGATGTGAACACCAAGGAACTTGAAGCTCTCAACCTGCTCCACTACAGCCCCTTCAATGTGAATGGGGGCGGGCTCGGTCCTCCTTTTTCTGTAGTCCACAATCATCTCCTTTGTCTTGATCATGTTGAGGGAGAGGTTGTATCCTGGCACCACACTGCCAGGTTTCTGATCTCCTCCCTATACGCTGTCTCATTGTTGTCAGTGATCAAGCCAACCACTGTGTCGTCGGCAAACTTAACGATGGTGTTGGAGTTGTGCTTGGCCATGCAGTCATGGGTGAACAGGGAGTACAGGAGGGGACTAAGCACGCACCCCTGAAGGGCTCCTGTGTTGAGGATTAGTGTGGCAGATGTGTTGTAGCCTACCGTTACCACCTGGGGCGGCCTGTCAGGAAGTCCAGGATCCAGTTGCAGAGGGAGGTGTTTAGTCCCAGGGTCCTTAGCTTAGTGATGAGCTTTGAGGTCACTATGGTGTTTAACACTGAGCTGTAGTCAATGAACAGCATTGTCACACACAGTTGGAAGTTTACATACACTTATGTTGGAGTAATTAAAACCCGTTTTTCAACCACTCCACACATTTCTTGTTAAAACAAACTATAGTTTTGCAAGTCGGTTAGGACATCTACTTTGTGCATGACAATTGTTTACAGACATATTATTTCACGTACAATTCACTGTATCACAATTCCAGTGAGTCAGAAGTTTACATACACTAAGTTGACTGTGCATTTAAACAGCTTGGAAAATTCCAGAAAATGATGTCATGGCTTTAGAAGCTTCTGATAGGCTAATTGACATAACTTGAGTCAATTGGAGGTGTACCTGTGGATGTATTTCAAGGCCTACCTTCAAACTCAGTGCCTCTTTGCCTGACATCATGGGAAAATCAAAAGAAAACAGCCAAATACCTCAGAAAAAAATTGTGGACCTCCACAAGTCTGGTTCATCCTTGGGAGAAATTTCAATATGCCTGAAGGTACCACATTCATCTGTACAAACAATAGTACTCAAGTATAAACACCATGGGACCACGCAGCGGTCATACGTCTTAGGAAGGAGACGCGTTCTGTCTCCTAGAATGGAAAGTACTCTGGTGCGAATAGTGCAAATCAATCCCAGAACAACAGCAAAGGACCTTGTGAAGATGCTGAAGGAAACAGGTACAAAAGTGTCTATATTCACAGTAAAACGAGTCCTATATCGACATAACCTGAAAGGCCACTCAGCATGGAAGAAGCCACTGCTCCAAAACCTCCATAAAGCCAGACTACAGTTTGCAATTGCACATGGGGACAAAGATCGTACTTTTTGGAGAAATGTCCTCTGGTCTGATGAAACAAAAGTAGAACCGTTTGGCCATAATGACCATCGTTATGTTTGGAGGAAAAAGGGGGAGGCTTGCAAGCCGAAGAACACCATCCCAACCGTGAAGCACGGGGGTGACAGCATCATGTTCGGGGGTGCTTTGCTGCAGGAGGGACTGGTGAACTTCACAAAATAGATGGCATCATGAGGTAGGAAAATGATGTGGATATATTGAAGCAACATCTCAAGACATCAGTCAGGAAGTTAAAGCTTGATCGCAAATGGGTCTTCCAAATGGACAATGACCCCAAGCATACTTCCAAAGTTGTGGCAAAATGGCTTAAGGACAACAAAGTCAAGGTACTGAAGTGGCCATCAAAAAGCCCTGACCTCAATCCTATAGAAAATGTGTGGGCAGAACTGAAAAGCATGTGCGAGCAAGGAGGCCTACAAACCTGACTCAGTTACACCAGCTTTGTCAGGAGGAATGGGCCAAAATTCACCCAAGTTATTGTGGGAAGCTTGTGGAAGGCTACTCGAAACGTTTGACCCAAGTTAAACAATTTAAAGGCAATGCTACCAAATACAAATTTAGTGCATGTAAACTTCTGACCCACTGGAAATGTGATGAAAGAAATAAAAGCTGAAATAAATCATTCTCTCTACTATTATTCTGACATTTCACATTCTTAAAATAAAGTGGTGATCCTAACTGACCTAAGACAGGGAATTTTACTCAGATTAAATGTCAGGAATTGTGAAAAACTGAGTTTAAATGTATTTGGTTTAGGTGTATGTAAACTTCTGACTTCAACTGTAGGTGTTCCTTTTGTCCAGGTGGGAAAGGGCAGGGTGGAGTGCGATTGAGATTGCATCATCTGTCGATCTGTTGGGGCGGTATGCGAATTAAAGTGTGTCTAGGGTTTCCGGGATGATGATGATGTTTATGAGTCATGGCCAGCCTTTAAAAGCACTTCATGGCTACTGACGTGAGTGCTACAGGGCGGTAATCATTTAGGCAGTTTACATTTGCTTTCTTGGGCACAGGGACTATGGTGGTCTGCTTGAAACATGCAGGTATTACAGACTCGGTCAGGGAGAGGTTGAAAATGGTTGACACTTGCCAGTTGGACTGAGCATGCTCTGAGTACACATCCTGGTAATCCGTTTGGCTCCGCAGCCTTGTGAATATTGACCTGTTTAAAGGGCTTGCTCATATCGGCTACAGAGAGAGGGATCACACAGTTGTCCGGAACAGCTGGTGCGCTTATAAATGCTCCATTGTTGCTTGCCTCGAAGTGAGTATAAAAGGCATTTAGCCCGCCTGGTAGGCTCATGTCACTGGGTCACTAGGTTTCCCTTTTAGTCCATAATAGTTTGCAAGCCCAGCCACATCCGACGAGCGTCAGAGCCGGTGTAGTAGGATTCATTCTTAGTCCTGTGTTGATGCGTTGCCTGTTTGATGGTTCATCTGAAGGCATAGCGGGATTTCTTATAAGTGTCCGGATTAGTGTCCCGCTCCTTGAAAGCGGTAGCTCTAGCTCAGTGCAGATGTTGCATGTAATCCATGGCTTCTGGTTGGGATATGTACATACGGTCACTGTGGGGACAACATTGTCGTTGCACTTATTGATGAAACCGGTGACTGATGTGGTATACTCCTCAATGCTATGGATGAATCCCGGAACATATTCCAGTCTGTGCTAGCAAAACAGTCCTGTAGCGCAGCATCTGCGTCATCTGACCACTTCCGTATTGAGACAGTCACTGGTACTTCCTGCTTTAGTTTTTGCTTGTAAGCAGGAATCAGGAGGATGGAATAATGGTCAGATCTGCCAAATGGAGGGTGAGGGAGAGCTTTGTACGTGTCTCTGTGTGTGGAGTAAAGGTGGTCTAGAGTTTTTTTTCTGTCCTCTGAGTGCACATGTGACATTCTGGTAGAAATGAGGTAAAACGGATTTAAGTTTGCCTGCATTAAAGTCCCCGGCCACTAGGAGAGCCACTTCGGGATGAGCAGTTTCTTGTCTGCTCGTTGAGTGCGGTCTTTGTGCCAGCATCGGTTTGTGGTGGTAAATAGACAGCTACGAAAAATATAGATAGTGTGGTCTTCAGCTTATCATGAGGTACCTCAAGCGAGCAATACCTCAAGACTTCCTTAATATTAGACATCGTGCACCAGCTGTTATTGACAAATAGACACACACCACCACCCCTCGTCTTACCGGATGTAGCTGTTCTGTCCTGCTGATGCACGGAAAACCCACCCAACTGTATATTATCCGTGTCATAGATTCAGCCATCACTCAGTGACACATAAGATAGTACATGTTTTATGTCCCGTTGGTAGGATAGTCTCGAGCTGAGCTCATACAGTTTATTCTATAGTGATTGCACGTTGGCCAATATAATGGATTGGAGAGGCGGGTTACCCACTCGCCGACGAATTCTCACAAGGCACCCGGATCTGCGCCCCCTGTATCTCAGTTTTTTCTTCATGCGAAGGACGGGGATTTGGGCCTGGTCTATGAGCTACAGTATATCCTATGCGTCAGACTCATTAAAGAAAAAAAATCTAAATCCAGTTCGAGGTGCGTAATCGCTGTCCTGATATCAAGAAGCTCTTAGGAGCCCATAAAACGGCAGCCGTCCCCTCCTGTTCCATTATATTAATGTTTTGTACACAGTGTATATGCATGCGATTCCTCTACATAATCCATATGGTAGTCATATGGTACCACACAAAGACCACGTTAAACTAAGGTAAAAATATACCAGATATTCACCACTCACTTCTCAGACATGTCTGTGCTGTTCACAGCTGGTACTCATAGCCTGCCTGAGGTAGGATTCCAAATTTCACACACCCATTTACGGCCAGGCCAAACTGTGTCTCTACTCATTCTCCTCACTCACTGGAAAAAATAATTTTGGCAAGGAGCCTATCCCCTGAGCCCAGTGAAAACTCACCAGCGTTGCCAAGGGTTTGGAGGCTGCCTGCATCGGGGCACGCCACCTGGCATCAACACACTGGGGGCAAAAACGACTCTCTCATATCAGAGGTTGAGAGTGTATTTCTATGTGATTCTTCCATTGGAGGTCACATGGTCTGGGCAAGCATCAGCTAGATACATTGCCAAAGCAAACAATGTATGTGGTAACACTTTTCATGCCAATAAAGCCTTTTGAATGGAATTGAATCAATAGCACTGGTACACATCATGTGGAAGATGGGGGCCATACAGTTGAAGTCCGAAGTTTACATACACCTTAGCTAAATACATTTAAATTCTGTTGTTTACAATTCCTGACATTTAATTCTAGTAAAACTTCCCTGTCTTAGGTCAGTTAGGATCACCACTTTATTTTAAGAATGTGAAATGTCAGAATAATAGTAGAGAGAATGATTTATTTCAGCTTTTATTTCTTTCATCACATTCCCAGTGGGTCAGAAGTTTACATACACTCAATTAGTATTTGGTAGCATTGCCTTTAAATTGTTTAACTTGGGTCAAACTTTTCGGGTAGCTTTCCACAAGATTCCCACAATAAGTTGGGTGAATTTTGGCCCATTCCTCCTGACAGAGCTGGTGTAACTGAGTCAGGTTTGTAGGCCTCCTTGCTCGCACACACCTTTTCAGTTCTGCCCACACATTTTCTATGGGATTGAGGTCAGGGCTTTGTGATGGCCACTCCAATACCTTGACTTTGTTTACCTTAAGCCATTTAGCCACAACTTTGGAAGTATGCTTGGGGTCATTGTCCATTTGGAAGACCCATTTGCGACCAAGCTTTAACTTCCTGACTGATGTCTTGAGATGTTGCTTCAATATATTGTTGGGGAAGAATCAGAATTAGTTGGGTAACATAGATAAGATGTTTTATTTTCATATTATGCTTGTGAGATACTTGTCATTATTAGAATGTTTCCCTTTGGGCTATAGGGTTGGCAGTTGCAGTTATCCCTTCTCAGCTAGGGCTTAGTCACTTGGGGCCCAGAGAGGGGAGAGGTCAGGCTTGTCTTCATATGTGAATTATCTGTTAAACCATGTGGTGCTATGCAGAATATCAGAAGGGGAGGAGGACAGAATGGAACATTGTCTTCTTATGGGAATGTGTCTAACTATTCCTAAACCATGTGAAGGGATGGCGTGATTAATGGGGAACCAGTTAGTTGTCTCAACAATGTCTGTTCGCCAGTCACTCCCTCCTTTTCCCATTGGGGGGAGGAGTATGCCAGTATCTGGAAACATTGTATTACCCCTCTGATGTTGTCCTTATCTTGACCTAGTATATGACCTAAGAGGCTCACTGTCTACAGTGAGTTTGTCCAGGTTGGGGTGTATTTGAGATGGGAGTATCTAGAATTTACAATTGATATATGCCATTGGATGAGGTAATGTTTTAGTACTATGAAGTACCAAGAACGAGATTAGAATCTCGTTTAGGAGACCAAACTGAACGATAATTTATAGCGAATGCTGTCTGGCTATGGGATACTCCTCTCTCAAATAAAAGTCTTTCTTTGTGAACATTTCCTATTATCTGTGGTTTGTCATGTCGACTAGGGGGTGGATCTTTGCTATAAAAGATCTCAGTTGCCATTATGTTGGCCACTCTCAACTTTTCATTAGAGATACTGAAATGTTGAAAGTCAAATGCTATTGCAAAAGCTTAATTATTATTAAAGGTGAAGTTTAAGTATAACTCTGACTGGTGTGTGTGGTTTGCTCTCTCATCATTTGGTAATACAGGAAATTGCCACGACAATATCCACATCATTTTCCTATCTCATGATGCCATCTATTTTGTGAAGTGCACCAGTCCTTCTTGCAGCAAAGCACCCGCACAACATGATGCTGCCACCCCCGTGCTTCACGGTTGGGATGGTGTTCTTCGGCTTGCAAGCCTCCCCCTTTTACCTCCAAACATAACGATGGTCATTATGGCCAAACGGTTATATTTTTGTTTCATCAGACAGAGGACATTTCTCCAAAAAGTACGATCTTTGTCCCCATGTGCAGTTGCAAACCGTAGTCTGGCTTTTTTATGGCGGTTTTGGAACAGTGGCTTCTTCCTTGCTGAGTGGCCTTTCAGATTATGTCAATGTAGGACTTGTTTTACTGTGGATATGATACTTTTGTACCTGTTTCCTCCAGCATCTTCACAAGGTCCTTTGCTGTTGTTCTGGGATTGATTTGCAGTTTTCGCATCAAAGTACGTTAATCTCTAGGAGACAGAACGCGTCTCCTTCCTAAGATGAACGTGGTACCTTCAGACATTTGGAAATTGCTCCCAAGGATGAACCAGACTTGTGGAGGTCTACAATTTTTTTCTGAGGTCTTGGCTGATTTCTTTTCATTTTCCCATGATGTCAAGCAAAGAGGCACTGAGTTTGAAGGTAGGCCTTGAAATACAACCACAGGTACACTTCAAATTGACTCAAATGATGTCAATTAGCCTATCAGAAGTTTCTAAAGCCGTGACATAATTTTCTGGAATTTTCCAAGCTGTTTAAATGCAGTCAACTTAGTGTATGTAAACTTCTGACCCACTGGAATTGTGATACAGTGAATTATAAGTGAAATAATTGTCACGACTTCCGCCGAAGTCGGTCCCTCTCCTTGTTCGGGCGGCGTTCGGCTGTCGACGTCACCGGTCTTCTAGCCATCGCCGCTCCACCTTTCATTTTCCATTAGTTTTGTCTTGGTTTTCCGCACACCTGGTTCGCATCAGGCTGGTTCGCGCCGAGTATGTGTTTGACCCGTGTGTTTTGTTTATTGTACCGTTTGTGTACTTTGGGTGTTATCGCTGTTTTCCATGGGTATGAATAAAGTGCGCCTGTTATCACCCATCTCTGCTCTCCTGCACCTGACTTACCTTCAACCAGTTGCGCACATCGTGACAATAATATGTCTGTAAACAATTGTTGGACAAATTACTTGTCATGCGCAAAGTAGATGTCCTAACCGACTTGCCAAAACTCTAGTTTGTGAACAAGAAATGTGTGTAGTGGTTGAAAAACGAGTTTTAATGACTCCAACCTAAGTGTATATAAACTTCCGACTTCAACTGTACTTTTTCTTGCCACTATGTCCTAAGGCTAATAAATAAATAAAGCTAATTCATTTATCTAAAGAATGACTGTGTGGGTGAATAGAGAGAGTTGGAGCAAATTGTGTTTTTATCTGCAATGAGGGTGTTATGTGACAATGTTATAGTTGGTTAGTGCGATACAATGTTACAGCGTTGACATGAGGTTATTTGTTCAAGAGGATTTAAGTAAAGGACAGCAAAAAAGGACCAGGACAAAAATGTGTATCAGTGTAGCTATGCACATTTAGTCTTATCCAGTTGATAAAACTATCTGCTATTTAATCCTACATTTAACAGTAAGATTAAGGGACAAATGGTTGTCTTATAAGAATTATGCCATTTCTGTGCCCCAAAGGTTATGACTATACTCTACCACTATTAAGAATTAATATTGAAATTGGACCACAAAAGGACAGCTGATTTCTTTGAATGGTTCTGGTGAGTTGACAAAACAAGCATGGATAGTCCCTTCAGATATCATGTCAGTAGATGGCAGTATTTGTTCTAATGCCCCAGTCCAGCGCAGTATAAGGCAACACCATCAACCACCAACTGAGTGTCCAAATATGAACTGTAGTAAAGCAAAAGTGCATTCAATCATGCTGAGTGACAAATGGTCTTTTTTAGATGAATGCATTTCTGTGCCCTAAAGGTTACCACTACACATAATGACCATCCACTTATTACCCCTTATTTCCAATATCCTCTCATTTAATCTGCATTGTTGGGATGGATTTCAGGCAAACAGATTTCTGCGAGGAAGCACATAGCCTAATGCATTTATCTCTCAATGTAATCTATATAATGGCTCTGAGGCTGTGCACTTCCCTGTATGGGGAGAACACTAGAACACCCAACTTACTATAAAAGACAATCCAAACGGCATGCAACTTGACAGGACCAGAATCTGATGCTGATTTCAGGGCAGAGTAGGAAAGCCAGACCAGGGCAGAGCACACATTCACGCCAGTGGAGAGAAACGAGCCCTGATTCTGCTCTGTGATTTAAATTTATGACTCTGCTCTGGCCAGATGATAGACTGCTTGACTGCATGAAAGGGAGAGCATGCAGGCATGGTGGCTAACAGGTACTGAGGGGAGAGAAGTGTTAATGTGGGGGAAATGAGGTCACATCCTGGTGAATCGATGGTTCCTCATTTAAACCCCTCAGTGTTGTCAATTTTGATGTTGTGGAGGAAATTCAGTGCAACATTGGGCTCAAAGTAACAGCAAACAAATAAACAAATCATCCAACAGCAAAATGATGGGGCCTATAATAGCCTTTCATTCACTATACACTCTTAGAAAAAAAGGTGCTCTCTGGAACCTAAAATGGTTCTTTGGCTGTCCCCATAGAAGAACCCTTTTGAAGAACCCTTTTTTTCTCAATTAGAAACATTTTGATTCCAGGTAAAACCTTTCTGGGTTCCATGTAGAACTCTTTCCACAGAGGGTTCGGTAACACTTCACTTGAAGGGGTCTTTATTATAGTGTAATTACATTGTAACAAGCATTGTAGTTATTTGTAATGACTCAATAATTGCAGTCTGTAATTACAGAGGGGTAACAATGAATACTTGTTACCATGCTTGTTACAAATGGGTAAGTTTTCACTTAATTCACCAATTTAGTATTTTGTTTCTACTCAGCTGCATCCGATTCAGTAATAACTATCACAAGGTTCTAATCTCTTGTGGACAGATGCACTGGGTGTCCTGAGATTACTTGGGCTCTAATTACCTACCCGTGAACGCACATGTCAAAAACTTCCACTCAATGTTGTTGCTAGCACTTGCCCTCAAAAAGTGTACCATCTGGGTTAACTTGTTTGAGTTTACAAAAACTGATCAGATAAAGGTCGATCTCACTGACTAGGGTCATCCTCAAGTGGGAGGATAAACACACAAGTACACCACAGAGTACATGTAAAATCTGCATAAGTACAATGGATTTAGCAAGTTATATATATATATATATATATATATATATATATACTGTATATATATCAGAAATCTTGAGTATGCAAAATAGTAGCTGCTATTTTAATTTGTTTCATTGTAATGTTTAGTACTGTGGTATCCTGTAGTCAATAAGTACAATAGATGAATTGTTCTAAGCATTAGTGACTGCCAACTTGTTTATACAAGTGTTATAAATCAGGAAGTGGAAGTATTGTTCTGTTTTAGATATCCACCACATTGTTGACACTTTACTTCAGACTCATTGTCAGCAAGTGTGCCACGTGTGCCACGTTGTTCTTTAAAACAAGTAAGTCAATGTAAATGTTTTTCCGGGGTGTTTGTTTGTAAGACTGTAATATGCAATTAATGGCGGTAGTATAATGAAGCCTTGGTTAAATGCTGCAGTACATTGCATTGTACAACGCAGCTGTGAAAAATAAAAATCCCTTAACTGTTCTACATCTCGTAGATAAAAAAAAAAAAAATGGATGCTGGTTGTGCCCTATGCCCAGTCTTAATATTGGGCAACATCAGTACCTGTAAGGGAGTGATTAAAGTGGCTCTACTCTACCTCACCTTCCTGTACACATAGCAGGGATTCATTACTTGTGCTCTATGTTCTTATAAGAGAGCTTATTTTATATCTATTCATTTTATTGATTCCTCCTGGATGCAGCACTACTGAGAAGGTGTTTTTCTCTTTCTCTTTCACTCATTCCCTTTCTGTCTCCCTTGCTTGCTTTTTTTTGGGTGCATGTGCGTGTGATATTCTAGTAATAGTTATGTTTGTGCACAATTCCCCCCTCTGATGGCTAGCTTCCACGGCTTCATCTCTGTCCTATATCAAGCAGGATATTGCTTGAGGGAAGCAGAGCTCCATAATTCGCTTGATACACCCTGATAATTTTTTAAGAAACCACATTCCCTTTATGGGAGACTTTCAGGTCTTCTGTGTCAAATCTAAACCAAGAGACCTGGAGTTGAGAACAAGAGGATTTGGCAGGAGCAAGCACTGAAGCACATCGGCCAATGACAAATCAGCTGACGCAGCTCTACAGGGGGCTCAGCTCACAGGAAGTGTAACAGATTATGGGGAAGTCAAAGTTAAGGATCCACCACACTTAGTGGTCATTTATTTTTATTTTTTTATTTTTATTTAACCTTTATTTAACTAGGCAAGTCAGTTAAGAACAAATTCTTATTTACAATGACGGCCTAACAAAAGGCAAAATACCTACTGCGGGGACGGGGGCTGGGATTTAAAAAAATAAAAAAAATAAAAAAATAACATATAAATATAATACAAAACACACATCACAACAAGAGAGACAACACAACACTACATAAAGAGAGACCTAAGACAACAACATAGCAAGGCAGCAACACATGACACCACAGCATGGTAGCAACACAACAACATGACAACATGGTAGCAACACAACATGGTAGCAGCACAAAACATGGTACAAACATTATTTGGGACAGGCAACAGCACAAAGGGCAAGAAGGTAGAGACAACAATACATCATGCAAAGCAGCCACAACTGTCAGGAAGAGTGTCCATGATTGAGTCTTTGAATGAAGAGATTGAGATAACTATCTAGTTTGAGTGTTTGTTTCAGCTCGTTCCAGTCGCTAGCTGCAGCGAACTGTAAAGACGAGCGATCCAGGGATGTGTGGGCTTTGGGGACCTTTAACAGAATGTGACTGGCAGAATGGGTGTTGTGGAGGATGAGGGCTGCAGTAGATAAGGTAAGAAGAGGTTCCAGATAATTATTTGACTGACTGCATAGAGGTCTGGGCCTGTATCCACAAAGTGTCTCAGAGTAGAAAATTGGTCAAAAGTGCTGAGAATAGAGATATTTTACTCCTATTCTTAAGGGTAAAAATAAAAGCTATGCATGATGCCTCTTTCACACCTAGTCGACAGATAATGAATAACGGAAAATGCTCCGTTATTCAAATAAATAAATGAAGTAATCCAACAATGTGTATGCCTCCATCTTGTCTATTTCAAATCTTCTCTCATTGATTGAGAGGTGGATCCACCCCAAAGTGGCGCATGTCATGATGACACTCACCTGTCTCGATTCATGAGAGAAGATTTGAAAAAGATAAGATGGTGGCATACACATTATTGGATTACTTCATGGAGCAAAAACATTTATTTATTGTAATAACGGAGAATAATGGAGCATTTTCTAAATTAAAACTCACCACCTGCAACTGGACACAGACATTAAAGATACACATTTGACCGGATCGAAAGCGAAGATAATATCACCAAGTTAATGTTGATCGAAAATTCTCTGTGCTATACCAAACAGTACACTGTTTGACTTTTCTGTCATTTCAACAGTAAAACACTGTAGGATGTACAGTATAGGATGTACAGTAACACTGTAGGATGTACAGCTAAAACTGAAAAATCACATTTACATAAGTATTCAGACATTTACTCAGTACTTTGAAGCACCTTTGGCAGCGATTACAGCCTTGAGTCTTGGGTATGACGCTACAAGCTTGCCACGCCTGCAGATCCTCTCAAGCTCTGTCAGGTTGGATGGGCAGCATCTCTACACAGCTATTTTCAGGTCTCTCCAGATGTTCGATCGGGTTCAAGTCCGGGCTCTGGCAACTCAAGGACATTCAGAGACTCGTCCCGAAGCCACTCCTGCGTTGTCTTGGCTGTGTGCTTTGGGTCATTGTCCTATTGGAAGGTGAACCTTCACCCCAGTCTGAGGTCCTGAGCGGTCTGGAGCAGGTTTTCATCAAGGATCTCTCTGTACTTTGCTCCGTTCATCTTTCCCTCGATACTGACTAGTCTCCCAGTCCCTGAAAAACATCCCCACAGCATGATGCTGCTACCACCATGCTTCACTGTAGGGATGGTGCTAGGTTTCCTCCCGACGTGACGCTTGGCATTCAGGCCAAGGAGTTCAATCTTGGCTTCATCAGACCAGAGAATCTTGTTTCTCATGGTTAAAGAGTCTTTAAGTGACTTTTGGCAACTCCATGTGGGCTGTCTTGTGCCTTTTACTGAGGAGTGGCTTCCGTCTGGCCACTCTACTATAAAGGCCTGATTGGTGGAATGCTGCAGAGATGGTTGTCCTTCTGGAAGGTTCTCCCATCTCCACAGAGGAACACCGGAGCTCTGTCAGAGTGTCCATCAGGTTCTTGGTCACCTCCCTGACCAGGCCCTTCTCCCCCGATTGCTCCGTTTGACCTGGCGGCCAGCTCTAGGAAGAGTTTCCAAACTTTTTCCAAACTTCTTTCATTTAGGAATGATGGAGGCCACTGTGTTCTTGGGGACCTTCAATGTTGAAATGTTTTGGTACCCTTCCCCAGATCTGTGCCTTGACACAATCCTGTCTCGGAGCTGTACGGACAATTCCTTCGACCTCATGGCTTTGTTTTTGCTCTGACATGCACTGTCAACTTTGGGACCTTATATATACAGGTGTATGCCTTTCCAAATAATGTCAAATCAATTGACTTTACCACAGGTGTACTCCAATCAATTTGTAGAAACATCTCAAGGATGATCAATTGAAACAGGATACACCTGAGCTCAATTTCGAGTCTCAGAGCAAAGAGTCTGAATACTTTTTTTTTTTAATGGCAACATTAAGGGGTATTGTGTGTAGACTGATGAGAAAAATATATATATTTAATCAATTTTAGAATAAGGCTGTAACATAACAAAATGTGGAAAAAGTCAAGGGTTCTGAATACTTTCTGAATGCACTGTATACATGGACTGTGACCAACATTACTGTGAAGTTGTTCATGAGGAAAACAGCACCTCTTCAACCTCAGGAGGCTGAAGAAATGTGGCTTGTCACCTAAAATCCTCTCAAACTTTTACAGATGCACAATTGAGAGCATCCTCTCGGGCTGTATCACCGCCTGGTACGGCAACTGCACCGCCCACAACCGCAAGGCTCTCCAGAGGGTGGTGCGGTCTGCACAACGCATCACCGGTGGCAAACTACCTGTCCTCCAGGATACCGACAGCACCCGATGTTACAGGAAGGCCAAAAAGATCATCAAGGACAACAACCACCCGAGCCACTGCCTGTTCACCCCGCTACCATCCAGATGGCGAGTTCAGTACAGGTGCATCAAAGCTGGGACAGAGAGACTGAAAAACAGCGTCTATCTCAAGGCAATCAGACTGTTAAACAGCCATCACTAACACAGAGAAGCTGCTGCCTACATACAGACTTGAAATCATTGGCCAGTTTAATAAAGGGATCACTAGTCACTTTAATAATGCCACTTTAATAAGGTTTACATATCTTGCATTACTCATCTCATATGTATATACTGTATTTTATACCATCTATTGCATCTTTCCTCTGCCGCTCTGTCATTGCTCATCCATATCTTTATATGTATATATTCTTATTCCATTCCATTTACTTAGATTTGTGTGTATTAGGTAGTTGTGGAATTGTTAGATGACATGTTAGATATTGCTGCACTGTCAGAACTAGAAGCACAAGCATTTCGCTACACTCGCAATAACATCTGCTAACCATGTGTATGTGATTTGATTTGATTTGATGAAAAGTCCCCATTCGTCATGCTACTGGATTCTTAACTCGTCCTTCTTTCATTCCTGAAATGTCGACGAGTCTCTTCATGTTTGTTAATCATTTCTGAAGGAGCTCAATGATAACAACACATTGTTATGCTATTTGGAAGCTGCACTTTTTCTCAATGGAATATTCTAAATCTTTTTCATAAGGTAAGGTTAACTTCAGATCTGAATCTTTACACCAACAGCATGTGTTTGTCAATGTCCAGTAAAATACAACCATTTTCTGGTGTATTCCTTTTAACTCTTATCTTTCTCTTAAGGTATTAGCCACACGTCTGTACTGTCAGCCGTTTGCTTCCAGACGTTAGGACCATTGCTATTGCCACTCTTATGCTACAAACAACTTGTTTCATGGAATGGCTTTTTAGTTAGTATAACATTTTCTTAAACTCATTGTTTGGTTCTAGGTTATGAATTTAGTAGGTGAAGTTAAATGTATGTACAGTGCCTTCAGAAAGTATTCACACCCCTTGACTTTTCCCAAATGTTGTTGTGTTATAAGGTGGGATTCAAATGGATTTCATTGTACATTTGGGGGGGAAACGATCTACACAAAATACTCTGTAATGTCAAAGTGGGAGAAAAATTCAAACATTAGTCCAAAAAAATAGATACAACTAAAACACTAATATATATTGATTAGAGAAGTACTCAGCCCCTTGGTCCTCAGTTAATTTCTTTGCCAAAACAGTAAGTTGCTAGCTAGTATTAGCTGGAATTCTCTACAACAAAATGCACAACAAATATTCACCAAAAACGCTGCATCTTATGTGTGATGTTCGAATAACATTTACAAACAAATTAATATAAATTGTACATTTAAATCATCACTTGGGAGTATAAAAATCACTTTTGACGTACAGTGCTTTGCAACCAACAACTTACCGCTGGTTTGGTGCTTGTTCACTGGGACGATTCTAACTGAAACATCCTCCCTCGTAAGCAAGCTACGCAAACCAGCCAATAAGATGCCATGTTGAGTAGGTGAAGGCAAGACAAAACTAAAACCAAAAACCCATTGGCTTAACAATAGTGGCAAGGGGAATCACCAATATAACCCTGTTACACTTGTCATTTAACAATAGTATTTGTATTTACAGATGGCATACACATTTGTTATTAAGGCACATGAAATTTCACATGTTCCAGAAGGCATTTCAGCCAAAAAACGTATTTTGAAAATATTCATGTTTTTACGTTCAAATGCCTCTCCTGTGAAGTAGGGACATCCAACATATGCCTAACTCATACACCTAGCTTCCTGAAACGGGTCGCAAATGTGGAAAAAGTCAAGGGGTGTGAATACTTTTTGAAGGCACTGTATGTGTTGCCGCATTGAATACATCCAGTCTTAAGAAAAGGTTGTAGTGGTCAAGTACAACTTGAACAAGTTGTAGTATGGGCCTACCTACAGTGCAAGATGCATGTTTTTATTTTATTAAAAATGATTTACTGGATAACTGGAAGGACATAGCATGTCATGTTCTTTTAGTTAGCATGCAGATGCAGTTATTACAGACCGGACCTGTTCTGACTGAATCATTGCATTCCTTTTCTTAGGGTAAAAAAACAACAGAAATTATGGTTGCCTCACTCAACACATCAGGCTATGATGACTACGATGATTCAGTGGCAATACCTTCCCAGTCCCCAGTCATCTATGAGATGTATCAGATGAAGGCTGGCTTTAGATGTATGTGTCAGTGTACTCAGCCAACATTCTGCTGGGTCTACTGCTCAACTCTGTTGTCATCTTCATGACTGTAAAATGCAGGTCCAAGAAGAAACTGAGTCAACACATGATAATCCTTGGCTTGGCTGTCACCCACCTCGTCTTTTGCCTCTTCGCCCCACTTTACCTGATCACTGCCTGGAACTACTTCTCCTGGACATTTGGGAAGGTTGTCTGCAAGCTGGGGTCCTACGTGATGTTTATGAACATGTTTTCTGTCTCACTGATGATCACCTTCTGGAATGTGTGCTGGAGTGTCCCTGGATGCTTTGAACACCGCATGTCCACCAACATAGTCCTGCTGTCCTGGTTCACTGGGGCCATACTGAGTACCCCCTCTCTACTGTCCAGGGAGGTTCAGTACACTGCCGATGGACACGTCTGCCTTGACAACTATGGCTATACTGGAAGCTCCCAGATGTCTAAAGAAGGAAGGGAGAGATTGATGGCAGTGTTGATCTGTCGCTTCATTTTCGGGCTGCTGCTCCCTTTGGGTGTGAGATGTCAGCTGTTGCTGCATGAACAGCATGGGAAACAACCAACTAAGGTCACGGGTTATTCGACCTGTGACTATTGTCCATTTCCTATGCTGGACTCCTGTCATTAGTCTCTCTGTGCTGCAAGCCACAATGGGGACAGGCAGCAGGTTGTTCACATACGCATTGTCCCCGGCCACTGCCCTGTCAGTCTTAAACAGCTGCATCTCTCCTATCATCTGCATATGGCAGGAGAAGAAGGAACAGAGCCTGAGAGGACCCCCTCAGATGGAGGACAACAGAGACAAGGATGAGGAGATGACATCTCTGACACGCTAACCATAAGGAGGATAATATCCCTGAGCAGTAATGGGAAAACAACATACTGTAAACACAATTTGCAATTTATGAACAGCTTGAAATGTAGTTATAAATAGTGATATCACGCAAAATCTAAAATATATTTTTATGAATTGTAATAAATACTTTATAAAATTGTCTTGTTAACAACTCACTGTATGTATAATTAATTACACATTGTATATAAAGACCTCTTGAGGTCATACATTACTTCTTGTTTTTAACCTGTGTTTATTTTCAATTCAAATGCTTGTCGAATAAAGATTTGATGAAACACAAACCATTAACATTTCTGAAAATACCTCTTTTCAATAAAATTTGACAATTTTCCAGAGTAAAAATGTGACACCAACTGTGTGGCATAGTGTGACACCATACTTACAACAAGGGGCTACCAAGCCAAAATAGAGTACTGAAAGTAGTGGAGTGGAATGGACATGTTTGGGAAACTGCACAGTCAGCCAGTGCTGTTGTATTGGTCAAAAACGGAGAGGAGTGGTAGGATATCACAAGTGACAGTCAATTGACAACCACCACTGGACAGTGACATGTCACCACCATCAATTGGTCTGTAAGGTAGGCTATTGTCTTTTCCTTCATTTCAAAATCATTGTTTCAGATCATCTAATGTTATGTTTGTGCTATAGATTACATATTAAGTTAATTGATTGGATAATTGCAAGTACTGATTTAATGAATATAGGCAATATCTAATACATCTATAATTGAGGATGTTTTCAACACTTGCAAAACATATCTTACATTTTCACATAGGCCTATAGACATCAGTATTTTATTGAAGAGAGGGAGAAATTGAGGAAGGCCATTGACGAAAGCCAAAATGTGAAGCTTTTAACTTTGCTAAAATTACATTAAAACTTCTTCAGGATCGGTGACCCGTCCGTGGAACGGTTGAGCTAATGTAGGCTAATATGATTAGCATGAGGTTGTAAGAAACAAATACAATTCCCAGGACATAGACATACTGTATCTGATATGGGCAGAATGCTTAAATTCTTGTTAATCTAACTGCACTGTCCAATTTACAGTAGCTATTAGAGTGAAAGAATACCATTGCTATTGTTTGAGGAGAGTGCACAAATGTATGAATAAACCAATTAGGCACATTTGGGCGGTCTTGATACAACATTCTGAATAGACATGCAAGATTTCACTGGATCACTCTAAAACTTTGCACGTAGTGCTGCCATCTAGTAGCCAAAGTCTAAATTGCGCCTGGGCTAGAATAATTCATTATGCCCTTTCTCTTGTACTTCAAAAATTATGGTACAAAAAAAATCTTTGTATTATCTCTTACCAGATCTAATACGTTATATTCTCCTGCATTCCTTTCACATTTACACAAACTTCAAAGTGTTTCCTTTCAAATGGTATCAAGAATATGCATATCCCTGCTTCAGGGACTGAGCTACAGGCAGTTAAGATTTGGGTATGTCGTTTTAGAAGAACATTTTAAAAAAAGGGGCGGATCCTTAAGAGACGTTTTTAATGGTGAGCGAGCGTTGAGCCTTTTCCTTTTCAATTTTGATTGAAGAGAGGGAGGACACGGTAGTCGGAGAACAGTGAGGAGAGAGTTTGTGACAAAGTAGCGATGGGCCTGGAACTCCAACCCACGTGATCACGAGCACATACAGTCAGGTCCAAAATTATTGGCACCCTTGATAAAGATAAAGATAGGCAAAATGATGCAAAAACTGAGCTATTTTGTATGCTACATTTTTTTGTAGAAAATTACATTATTTTACACTTATACATTTGCTAATTTTACATTTAGATTTTACATTTTAGTAATTTAGTAGACACTCGTAACCAGAGTGACTTATACAATTCATGTCTTAATCTTAAGATAGCTAGGTGAAACAACAAAATATCACAATCATAGCAAGTACATTTGCCCTCAAAGTATTTATCAGCAAAGTCAGTGGTAGTAGGAAAAGACAAGTAAAAAAAGACCAAATAATAAAAAGAGGACCAGTGGAAACTAAATTGCCCCATAACATCCAAGATCCACCACCATATTTTACAGTAGGTATGAGGTACTTTCTGCATATGCTTCTGTTATTTTAAATACCAAACCCACCACTGGTGTGTGTGGCCAAAGAGCTCTATCTTCATGTCATCTGACCATAGCACCGCCTGGAGTTTGATAAACGGCATTGGAACCGGTGCTATGGTCAGATGCCATGAAGATAGAGCTCTTTGGCGTCAAAAAACAGAAGTGTACCAGGACATTTTAGCCAAAAACTTGGTTGCCTCTGCCAGGCCACAAGAAATGGTTAATTAACCACAAAATCAAAATTTTGCAATGGCCATCTCAATCTCCGGACTTGAACCCCTTTGAAAACCTTTGGTTTAAATTGAAGAGGGCAGTCCATAAGTGCAGACAAAGGATATCGAGGATCTAAAAATATTATTTATGGAGGAATGGTCTAAGATCCCTCCCAATGTGTTCTCCAATCTCATAAAAGACTTTAGAAAATGGCTCAGTGTCGTTATCCTTGCAAGGAAGGGTGCTGGAGTACTGAAAACAAGGGTGCCAATAATTTTGTCCCCTACCATATTTAGATTTTTTTTGTTACTTCTTAACAAAATCCTCCTTCTCTGAGAAATTGTATTGAGCATGCAATATAGCTCAGTATTTGTATTATTTATTTTATACAGTCTTATTTTCTCATCTTTCTCCAGGGTGCCAATAATTTTGGACCTAACGGTCGGTATAAGGCGGTGCTCTTTACCAAATAGACCACCTCAGATTTGTTTGAAGTGGACATGTTCAGAAACAGACATGTAAATTACCCATGGCTAGAAGACAGACTCTGAAGTAAAGGGTTGAGAACAAGGGGGTGATCAAAACAGTTTCCTAACAACAATATCTTATCTTCACAGGGATTGCAAGCCAAATAACTGCAACACAATGGAGGATTATACATATGAATATGATTTTAGCAATTACACCTATGACAATGTTACTCCTCCCGAGGATGTAGATTTCAAAACCCACAAGACATGCTTCACAGAAGTTTCATGCGTCTCCCTCCTGGTGGTCAATGTAGTTATCTTCCTGCTGGGGGTTTGTGGGAATGGGGTGGTCATCTGGATCGCTGGTCTCAAGATGAAGAAGACAGTCAACACCACCTGGTACCTCAGCCTGGCCGTCTCCGACTTCATATTCTGTGCCTGTCTCCCCTTCAACATCATCAACACGGTGACAAAGGACTGGATCTTTGGGGTCTTTATGTGCAAGTTCACCTCTTTCGTGATGTTCCTCAACATGTTCTGCAGCATCTTCCTCCTGGTCGTCATCAGTGTTGACCGCTGTGTGTCAGTGATGTTTCCAGTGTGGGCTCAGAACTACCGCACCATGGGCAAGGCCTCTGTAGTGGTGGTTCTGGCCTGGGTTGCCTCTGTCGCCCTCAGCATCCCCTCCATGGTGTTCAGAGACGTCAAAACATATTTAGGGACGAGAAAGTGTTTCAATAACTACAAAGACCAACACAGCCACAGGATGATCGCAGTGAGTCGGTTCATTGGTGGGTTTGTGCTGCCATTCTTTATCATCATCTTTTGTTACTCTGTCATCATCCTGCGACTGAGAACCAACCGAATGATGAGCAAGTCCTCCAAGCCCTTCAAAGTTATGACTGCCCTGATAGCCACATTCTTCATCTGCTGGCTGCCCTACCATGTCTTTGTACTGCTTGAGCTGAACCACCAAAGCTACGACCTGGAGGTTATAAGATCTGGGCTTATGGTGGGCACTACTGTAGCCATAGCTAACAGTTTCCTCAACCCAGTGCTGTATGTTTTCATGGGCAATGACTTCCTGCAGAAATTCAAGAGCTCCATACTGTCTAAGATGGCGAATGCCATCGGAGAGGAGGGCCGCACCACCAGCCGCTACCTCTCCAGGTCCAGCTCCATGGAGGGCAGCCGCAGAACCTCCACACACATCTAAATCTCTACGATGATGGTAAGGCCTCAGTGGCTGCAGAGACTAAGAACACAATTTTGTTCAGCAACGCTTTGTCTTGTAGAAATGTCATGTAAGGTGTGTTTTCACTTTATGGTCTTATGGACTAGTTATATTTGTCATATATTTGTATCATCACAAGTAGTGCTCTTTGTCTCATGTTAAAACGTATATCTGTTTGATTTGTTTCTCCCATGAGCTCCAATATATTTTCCTACCGTAACTTTTTCCAACCAATTTGAATGTCATTATCTCACATACAGAATGCGATGGAGGCCTTGCTGTGATGTGATCTTTTGTAGTGATGTGACCTAACATAGGCTTATAACCTATTTACTATACATATTGAAATAACAACCTAATAACCTAATAATAATAACCTCTGCATAATGTGTGTCCCTGTAGATCGTAAAATGTTAATCTTATAAGCAGAAGTCCATTTGTTTCAGTGAGTGACCAAGCTCATAGTTCAACGACATCAATGAAAACAGGAAATCCTCCTTTTTGACAGCCATGTCTCTTGATGGGAAATGTTTTTTGAGTGGAAATCGTTGTGACCTCTTTGTGGTAATTTGTGTAAATTAAGCTGAAACATATCCCTACCGCTGAAAAAAAAAGCTACCTTCTAAAAGGAAATGAACATCACACTGCTTACAGTTCGAAGAGCAGAAAGACTATTCACACACTTTGAAGTGTACACTGGGTGTACATAACAATAAGAACACCTTCCTAATATTTGCCCTCAGAACATCCTCAATTCGTCTGGGCATGGACTCCAGAAGGTGTCGAAAGCATTCCACGTGGATGCTGGCCTATGTTGACCAATGCTTCCCACAGTTGTGTCAAGTTGCCTGGATGTCCTCTGGGTGGTGGACCATTCTTGATACACATGGGAAATTGTTGAGCGTGAAAAACCCAGCAGCATTGCAGTTCTTGACACAAACCAGTGCACCTGGCACCAACTACCATACCCTGTTCAAAGGCACTTAAATATTTTGTCTTGCCCATTCACCCTCTGACTATATTACTCAGTCTGCAAACCAGAATTTGTAAGATCCTGGTCGAATGAAACAGACGGAGGCCCAGCTAAAATAGATAGTCAAAAAGGTTTATTCACGGGAACGTTCTAAAGTCAAGAATACAAAACAATTCATTTTATACTGACTTCTCACGCCCACACATTCACACAACCATACACACACCCATACACACAGACGCACACACATACACACAAACAGACGCACACACATACACACTAACAGACACATGTCCTGCTACCCAGCAGACAGAGATTAGTTCTCTGTTCTCTCCCAAATCTCTAGTCAGGTCGGTACCAAGATCAGACAGTCTGTGTTTATAATACCATAAAGACATATTGTCTTTACCCTAATTCTGACTAGGACTACACATTTATAGATTATGATTTTATACATTCTAATCACTTCCATACAATTATATGTTTCAGGGCGGAATATTCTAATCATTCAATTAACAGATCATTCTCACCTAACATTGTCTCAAGGCTTAAAAATACTTCTTTAACCTTTTATCTACACTGATTGAAGTGGATTTAACAAGTGACATCAATAAGGGAGGATAGCTTTCAACTGGATTCACCTGGTCAAACTATGTCATGGAAAGAGCAGGTGTTCATAATGTTTTGTGCGCTCAGTGTATATACAATGCATTCAGAAAAGTATTCAGACCCCTTGGCTTTTTCCACACGTTGTGACATTACAGGCTTATTCTAAAATGGATTGCATACATTTTGGGGAGCATGGGAGCATCACTGCACAACTATTTTCAGGTCTCTCCAGAGATGTTTGATCGGGTTCATGTCCGGGCTCTGGCTGTGCTACTCAAGGATATTCAGAGACTTGTGCCGAAGTCACTACTAAGTTGTCTTGGCTGTGTGCCTAGGGTCATTGTCCTGTTGGAAGGTTAACCTTCACACCAGTCTGAGGTTCCGAGCGCTCTGGAGCAGGATTTCATAAAGGATCTATCTCTGCTTTGCTCCGTTCATCTTTCTCTCGATCCTGACTTGTCTCCCAGTCCCTGCCCCTGAAAACATCCCCACAGCATGATGCTGCCACCACCATGCTTCACCGTAGGGATAGTGCCAGGTTTCCAACAGCCGTGACACTTGGCATTCAGGCCAAGGAGTTCAATCTTGATTTCATCAGACCAGAGAATCTTGTTTCTCATGGTCTGAGAGTCCTTTAGGTCCCTTTTGGCAAACTCCAAGCGGGCTGTCATGTGCCTTTTACTAAGGAATAACTTCCGTCTGGCCACTCTACCATAAAGGCCTGATTGGTGGAGTGCTGCAGAAATGATTGTCCTTCTGGAAGGTTCTCCCATCTCCACAGAGGAACTTTGTGACCATCAGGTTCTTGGGCACCTCCCTGACCAAGACCCTTCTTCCCCAATTGCTCAGTTGGCTGGGCGACCAGCTCTAGGAAGAGTCTTGGGGGTTACAAACTTCTTCCATTTAAGAATGATGGTGGCCACTGTGTTCTTGGGGACCTTCAATGCAGCAGAAATGTTTTGGTACCCTTCCCCAAATCTGTGCCTTGACACAATCCTGTTTCGGAGCTGTACGAACAATTCCTTCGACCTCACGGCTTGGTTTTTGCTCTGCCATGCATTGTCAACTGTGGGACCTTATATAGACAAGTGTGTTTCTTTCCAAATCATGTCCAATCCATTGAATTTACCACAGGTGGACTCCAATCAAGTTGTAGAAACATCTCAAGGATGTTGATCAATGGAAACAGGATGCGCCTGAGCTCAATTTTGAGTCTCATAGCAAAGGGTCTGAATACTTATGTAAATAAGTGTAACTTTTTTAAAAATACATTAGCAAACAATTCTAAAAACAGGATTTTGCTTTTAAAAATGTATTTATGAATTTTAGTGTAATGCTGTAACGTAACAAAATGTGGAAAAAGTCAAGGGGTCTGAATACTTTCAGTCAAGGGGTCTGAATACTTTCCGAATGCACTGTATACATCTGCCTCAGCTATTGCAAACATCCATACACAACATATCGTCCAGCCCTATCCAAAACAAATCATTTGTGGTTGTCTGGATTGCTGGACATTGCGTTTTGGAACAAAACTCTTCATTTATATTTCCTGCCATACATCACCCATCTTGTTGTGGACAGGTTTCTATGTAATCAGATTTATACCATGACATGTAATTCAGCCCACCTCACCAACTGTCAGATCATCTGCTGTGACACTGAAAGTCAAGTGTAATTACATACCCAAGCTGAGAATCATATTGGAGAGTCCTATGTTTACACTCAGGGTGAACAACACATGGACAACACATTTCACACAACCATTGTGTGACTTGATTAATGTGAACTCATTGTTAATGTATTTGTAAAAACACAACCATTGTTCTGTTCAATCTACCTCTTTAATTTGTTTATCTGATGAATAAGATGAATAGGCTAGGATCTTGTATTGCAGAGGTAGGCAACCCTGGTCCTGGAGTGCCGCAGGCACTTCATGTGTTTGATTTAACCAACCTGGAAGACCATGTGTGTTGAATTTATGCAATCACTGAACTTATCAATTAGCTCAGTTGATCAGGTGTGGCGCCTAGTTGTAACAACATCCTGTTATACAGTGGGGCAAAAAGTATTTAGTCAGCCACCAATTGTGCAAGTTCTCCCACTTAAAAAGATGAGAGAGGCCTGTAATTTTCATCATAGGTACACTTCAACTATGACAGACAAAATGAGAAAAAAAAATCCATAAAATCACATTTAATGAATTTATTTGCAAATTATGGTGGAAAATAAGTATTTGGTCAATAACAAAAGTTTATCTCAATACTTTGTTATATACCCTTTGTTGGCAATGACAGAGGTCAAGCGTTTTCTGTAAGTCTTCACAAGGTTTTCACACACTGTTGCTGGTATTTTGGCCCATTCCTCCATGCAGATCTCCTCTAGAGCAGTGATGTTTTGGGGCTGTTGCTGGGCAACACGGACTTTCAACTCCCTCCAAGGATTTTCTATGGGGTTGAGATCTGGAGACTGGCTAGGCCACTCCAGGACCTTGAAATGCTTCTTACGAAGCCACTCCTTCGTTGCCCGGGCGGTGTGTTTGGGATCATTGTGATGCTGAAAGACCCAGCCACGTTTCATCTTCAATGCCCTTGCTGATGGAAGGAGGTTTTCACTCAAAATCTCACGATACATGGCCCCATTCATTCTTTCCTTTACACGGATCAGTCGTCCTGGTCCCTTTGCAGAAAAACAGCCCCAAAGCATGATGTTTCCACCCCCATGCTTCACAGTAGGTATGGTGTTCTTTGGATGCAACTCAGCATTCTTTGTCCTCCAAACACGACGAGTTGAGTTTTTACCAAAAAGTTCTATTTTGGTTTAATCTGACCATATGACATTCTCCCAATCTTCTTCTGGATCATCCAAATGCTCTCTAGCAAACTTCAGACTGGCCTGGACATGTACTGGCTTAAGCAGGGGGACACGTCTGGCACTGCAGGATTTGAGTCCCTGGCGGCGTAGTGTGCTACTGATGGTAGGCTTTGTTACTTTGGTCCCAGTTCTCTGCAGGTCATTCACTAGGTCCCCCCGTGTGGTTCTGGGATTTTGTCTGTCATAGTTGCAGTGTACCTATGATGAAAAAATTACAGGCCTCTCTCATCTTTTTAAGTGGGAGAACTTGCACAATTGGTGGCTGACTAAATACTTTTTTGCCCCACTGTATGTGTGGTACTCCAGGAACCGGGCTGCCTTGTTTGTATATTGGACCATGTTTGTAATTATTTATGGTAAACCACAGAAAGAGAAGCTGCTTGTTAAAAGGAACTTAACTGGGAAGCAGAAAGAGCATTGTCACATTCTAACTGAATTACATTTGTAATTCTGCAGCAGACTGTTTCTGCCTTTTCTGATTAAATCCAATGTTTTGAGAAATAGAAAGTTAATTGATGTACACTTGTTAGGCTTTATGTTAGCTTACAGTCACAATACTGTTTTTGTTTAATGTACATTGTTTTAATGTATTTAATAATTAAAAGTCATGTGACAGAAACAAACTGCTGTGTCCAACCATCTTTATGTGTATGCCATGAACAGTTTATTAAAAAAGTGCATGTAATAACATTAGTTACCCAGCAGTTGCAAAACAGCATGCATCATATATGAGCCTGCTGCCTCTGTAATGTCCAAAGGGCCAAAGTCAATGTTTTGTATTGGATGCTGTACCTGACCAGGTTTAGGTGTAGGTGTAGGTTTATTTTCCCTTCATTATACAATATCAAATTAAATGTCAACGTTAGTTCATGAATTTCCTCCTCCCAAGTATGTAGATTTCAGAACCCACAAGACATGCTTCACAGAGGTTTCATGCGCCTCCCTCCTGGTAGTTATCTTCCTGCTGGGGGTTTGTGGGAATGGGGTGGTCATCTCGATTGCTGGTCTCAAGATGAAGAAGACAGTCAACACCAACTGTTACCTCAGCCTGGCCATCTCCGACTTCATATTCTGTGCCTGTCTCCCCTTCAACATCATCTACATGGTAACAAAGGAATGGATCTTTGGGCTGTTCATGTGCATGTTCACCTCTTTCACGATGTTCCTTAACATGTTCAGGAGCATCTTCCTCCTGGTCATCATGAGTGTTGACCGTTATGTACTGGTCGTATATCCAGTTTGGGCCCAAAACCAGTGTACCGTGAGGATAGCCTCTGCAGTTTTGGTCCTTGCCTGGGTCATCTCTGTTGCACTCAGCATTGCCTCCATAATGTTTTGTCATGTCACCACAGACTACACAACAACATGCTTTAACAACTACCCATCCCAAAATAGCCACCTAATTGTAGTTGTGAGTCGATTTGTCAGCGGCTTTGTGCTCCCGCTCCTCCTAATCATCTTCTGCTACTCTGTCATCCCCCTGCAACTGAGGACCAACAGGATGACCAGGTCCTCCAAGTCCTTTAGAGTCATGACTGCCCTGATAGCCATGTTCCTCATCGGCTGGCTCCCCTGCCATGTCTTCATTATACTGCAATCCGGAGCCAGGGACTAAGCTTATCTAACTGTTATTCCTGAAGGTCTGAAGATATGATGGACTAAATACATACTAACCAACGTCTGGTGTACTTTTACTACCATACAACATTTATTTCAGATTGCATGTTTATTTGGAATCGCAGTCCTTTACTTCCATTCTATTACCTTATTTATAATCACATTACATTCATTCCATACAAAATACATTCAAATGTGACACCCCTTTTCGAGATAGTGCTAGCCTGTCAATGAAAGCAAAAAAAAGTCCTATGTCAAAAATAGAAGAGATAGCTCCCATTTACTTGTTGCATTATAAATATATTGGTAATTTTGTGGCACGTACTATAAAAATATATGTGTATATTTTGGAAGGAATTTTTTCTTTCATTGCACTCTTTCTACATGACCAATAGAGACACGCACACATTATACATCAGTCAACATAAAGTGGTGGGTGTACAAAATCAAATGCTTCACTTACAGATTATTTTGATGTATTTTAGCTTTCTATTCTCTGTTGCACATTACCTATGGCTGGGACTATTATATAGCTTGTTTTGCAAAACCAAAGCAATCTAGAATATGGGGTGTGTCACTTTCAGCATTACTCACCTTCAACAAAAATGATCAGGGGTCGTATATCAAGAAAAAAAAGCATTGAGGGGAAAACTCTAATCTCAAATCATCTATAACTTGAATAAATGCCTTTTGGGCCTTTAGGGTAGTAAGCGTTCAGCTACAGTACATGCTACAGCTGTATTAACCTTACAGTGAAACACTTTTTGGATCATATTCAAGTTAAATAAATGAAGACAAATATTTAAATAATGAACCTTCATTATCTCTTAGCTCAAACAGAGACAAAATATGAATTTTGATTGATTTTGGTGTGTTTGAGTCATTATAGGCAGGCAAATTTGACTGCCCCCCCATAAAAAGGTATAATTTGAAGTGTTAAACTATCAGGGTATGCTTGATAACTCCACAGTCTTGATCTAACGTGCCTCAGCCACACAGTGAGGTGGCATACTATTACTGATTGTTAACCCTGCCTCTTCCCTGCCTGTATTGAGATCTATGAGCCAAATGGAAATCTCAAACGTTCGATCAGTGCATTGCACTGGCACAATATTTGCAATAATTGCATAACAACATCCTTGGTATTTTGTTTCATAAGCTAGAACACTCTCGACACTAGTGTGTCAGATGATGCATTAAGCGGACAGTTTAATATCAAATATCATCAATAATATATTCACATTACCAATAATATTTGATATTAGTAATCATTTTATTTTCCCTACATTTCAACTTAAAGCCAACAGTCAGCTGACAGAAAAGGCACCACATTGTAATTTTGCTTCAAACCACCATTATAAGGAAAGCAACAAGTTCCACAGAGTCATTTAGCAGAAGTGGTCATTTCAAAATAGCGCTGTTTGCAGAAAACTACATTCAATAAATCCACAATAAATGTATCATGCGCAGTGTGTCTGGCTGACCACATATGAGGAGACCAAGGATGAACAAGCTGTCGATGAGTCGAGGCTAGTTATTGAAAAGGCTGTCTTGACAAGAGTCAGGAGTGTTCCATAGAGCCTGATGGTCAAAATAAACTATGGAGGGTTAATTATTTAGTGTTCCAGAGCTGTTGCCAGTAACCAAAAGGACAGATGTAATGACTCAGTAAGACTGATACAGCACCGTTTTAAGTGAGGCCACTGCTTCAGAGAAGCAGAGCAGCTGTTTGATGGTGCTGTATTACCTCTTCTTGTTAGAATACTGCTGAAGTATGAGGAGAAGAGTGAAGATCTAGCCTCATGGTGGGTCCACAGGGGTAGATGGAGAGATGCGTGTTCAGTCCCATTCATTACCTCTTTTAGATGGACACGGGGGTTTTCGCCAACCAAATCCAAGTCCAATAGTACGGTTTTGACCACCTCCTAATTTTAAATCTAGTAGCTCTCAAACATACTGTATTCAGCAAGTGGAGGTATAGATTTTTCATCTCTAACAAAACAAAACATTTAGTTGCAAATGACAGAACGTTAAAAGGTTTTGTGACATTTCAAACCATTTCACAAAAGAGTATTTGTTCTCCTAATCTGTGATAGCAGCAGATCCTATTCGTAATTCACATTATGCATATAAATAGACTTCTTACAGTGCTTTTTCATCACTTTCCCGATGAACAGGGATTTTATTTTGTGGTCGGCTGACAGTAATCCAGCCAGTATTTACTTGGATGGGCTTCCAACACAGCTACTGTACCTTCACGTTAAGTCATAACGCAAACACGTGCATAGAGGGAGAAGTGCTTTTCATTGGTGTGTATTTGAGTTTCCTAATGTCAAAGGTCAAATCAAAATCAATGTGCAGAGTGCTGTGCTGAATGTATGTTCATCAGCCAAGTAGCTAAATGTCCTTTTTAAAGCAGTATACAGTATGATGCTGTTGTCCTAATCAATACGGTTGTGTGCCTGTCAGTCAAACAAATAAAGGAAAGGGATGTGAGAAAGAAGGAGACAGAGAAGTGGAGGGGAACAGAGAAGTATATTAAATAAAAACGTATTTCCTACACATTGATTTTCAGTTCATGTGACTTTTATATTTGACGCCATTTGGACATGGATGCCATTAATTAATCCTAGAATGAAGGAAAGGGATAGAAGAACAGAGTGAGAAATGGAGAGAGAGCGAGAGAGAGAGGGAAAGGAGAGGAGATATTATCTCGGAGTCGGTCGGTACTCCTTCGGCACCCCGGCCATGTTCCTCTTCTTTAGGGAAGCGTCTACAGTCATGACAAGTTCGTCAATGCTAGTGCGCATCTCAGGTGTGTACGGGTCATAATCCAGTTTACGCAGGCCGGAGCGCTTGAATTTACCGTCCTTCTGTCCCTCTACACAGAGCAGGCGGTCCTCGGCCACCTCCAGGTCCAGAAACAGGACCATGTCCTTGAGCTTGGAGAACAGATCCCTCTTCAGCTCCTCAAAGTGGACCACATGGACGTTCCTCCCATAACGCAGCCAATCCCGTGTGTGGGACGCCCACCAAGGAGCATAGTTCTTCACAAACTCAGGCCACTCTGCAAAACAACACAGAACACCAGAAGCAGATGAAAAATGATTGAGTTGTGTGAGAAGGCCTAAAATCTTAGTTAAGGGTACACAATTGATCTCTAGCATATATCAGTTATATCCAAAGTAAATAATTATAATCCAAAATTGGAAGAAAACACCTATAAAACAGGCACTATTGGCTGTATGAGCAGCCCAGCGAACAGCAGGAATTTTTTTAATTTGAATGTAATTTTAGAATACACTGATATTATTTCATTTAAGAGGTCTGGTGCAATTCACCAAGTGTAATCACAGCACATAATGCCTTCTCTGAGACCCGGGATTCCTTGGGGGGATTAAATTAATGACACAGAACAAAGCAAGTTTTTGTCCTTTTAACAGACAGACCTGCTGCAGTCTGGGAGGCTCAGGATTTACCACCAGGGTCAATGGAGAGCTGCAGGGGTGGGACATACTGTAGAGCAGGTGACAGCTAGGATAGGGATCTACTGTTGTGGCACCAGTAGGTCTACCAGCACCCTACAGTATACACTGTCCTTCAGTTGACTGCTAAGACAGTTCAGTGCACCATACCTTTTTGGAATACTTTACTGCAGAAACCTTTCAATCTTTTATAGGCCACAGTCCATAAAGGAGTTGGCAGGCGAAACCAGGGCTGCTTGAGCATGTATCTTTATTAGGAGGAGAGGGAGGGTTGTTAAAGTGTAAGTCTGCTGAGTTAGCAGTGCAGGCTTGGGGATTCATATGATATGAGAGTGGAAGTTATACTGCCATAGTGAACTGCAGAAGAACATTGCATGTTAAAGTGCAGCAGTGAAGCAGAGAAACAGTCTGCCACAGTTCCCTTATCAGATAGCGAAACCAAATCTGGAGAGCCAAAACACCACAGCTATTGAATCCCTCTTGACAAACCTCATGCATTGTATGCCATGAAGCATTGGTAAATACAGTAGGCAGTCCTAATCCGAGTAGGAGAGTACAATTCAACTATTTTAATGTAGTATGTGAATAGATAGAGATTTGTTTGTTTGTCAGTCAGTTGGAGTTCAGTTACAGTGGCCATGGACCAAGGTTGTTGAGCCCCTCTGGACATCAGGAAGTACAGAATGTTAGTCTATAAGGGAGGCAAAAAGCTAATACAGTACACTGAAAGGAGCAGTGTGAATAACTTAATTATGTAGGTCAGGGATAATTGTTGGTTTAGGGATTGTAAGATAATCTTTTTGACAAATTCAATAATTTGACGTAATCATCCAGAGACCACTTCCGAATATGACACATAGCCTACCGATACTTATGCATGTGTAACATTCAAACACTACCGCCAAAATAATTTGTTTTGCATTCAAGGTAATTGTGAGGCTGCAGTGCATTAAAAGACGTCAGTAACTCTAACAGTAACTCTAACGTCATCATAACAACCTACAGTACAGCCCCCCTTTAAGGCCTGGGGCCGGTGATCACACAGCTGGGGCCGACTCTTACACAATGTCCGACTCTTACACAAGTCAGAGGTTCCATCTCGAATGGCACCATATTCCCTATTTTGTGCAATATACAGTATAGGGAATATGGCAGGGTTCCCCAATAGACAGCTAACGGGCCAAATTTGTCCCGTGGGTAATTTTATTTGGGCCCCCAAGTTGTTAGACATAAAAGACTGTAAAATCACCAGGAAATCAGCTCAAAGTAATTTTTATTTAGAAAATATGTTCCCAAACTTACAAGGGATTTCAGATAGGAGCTGGTTGCCATGGTTACTGACACACTCTGAAATGTGTGGAGGGAAACATTTATAATATGACAACATACCAAAAACAATTCTGCCCATCTTACAACATGAGGCCAAAACCCCATTATATCATTCTGATATTGAAAGCCTCTGTGGTTGACCACATTACTTAATAAAAACTCCATTATAAGGAATAAGGTTTTGAAGTGTCTGTCCTATATCTAAAAGTTATAAGAAAGCTCAGGAAATATATTTGTTTTGTTTTTACACACATTTAACCCCTTATTTTGGTTGGCACAAAACTACTTCCATTCATTTGTATGAGTCATGTGACTGGGTTTTGATGAGGAATTTTTTATTATGTTACTTAAATTAAAGCACTGGTGCATCAGTAAACTCTAGGGGGTTTTAATAAAGAGAGAGCCACTGAAAATGGGCATGCAGTAGCATGATGGGGAAAAGGCATATCCACAGTATGCCAAGCCTGTTCATATCTGTTGATTTCACCTAGTCATGACTCATCAATAATTTACATCACATACCCTTATTACTGTGTAATTATACTAATGTAATTACTGTTACAAGTATTGTAATTACTAATGATTGTACTTACACTGTACTTACAGCAGTAACCCTATTAATCTTAGCTCTAACCCAAACTCTAGCTTCATGTCCACACCTCGGCTCAACCCCAACCCCAACCCTAAGTACAGTATAAGTACAGTTTATTAAAGAGCACTGTAATATAAAGTGTAACTGACAGTTGATTATATGAATAATTTTCATTGCAAGACAGAGGAAGGACACAATGCACAAATACAGTAGGTCGAAAAAAGTAAAAAAAAAAAAAAAAGCTTTGGCATTCGCTGAGGACGAGATACTTTTTGTGGACACAGTGACAACATGTTGTCATCATTGGCTAAAGTCTCACCTTTCCCTCTCCAGTGGGCCTGCGAGGCGAATCCAATATGGCCTCCGTACTTGCGGTTGAACTCAGCCATGAGGGCTTTGTAAGGGTTGCGGATCATGACGATGCTGGCGTCAAAGGCTTCAATCTCCTTCTTGCCACTCTCATGTGTTTTAATGCAGATGGTCCTACCACTCCGCCAATGGTCTCGCTCACCTTTGAAGCCTTAGAAAAAAGTATATATGTACCAGTCAAAAGTTTGGACACACCTACTCATTCAAGGGTTTTTCTTTATTTGTACTATTTTCTACATTGTAGAATAATAGTGAAGACATCAAAACTATGAAATAACACATATGGAATCATGTAGTAACAAAAAAAGTGTTAAACAAATCAAAATATATTTAGATTTGAGATTCTTCAAAGTAGCCACCCTTTGCCTTAATGACAGCTTTGCAAACTCTTGGCATTCTCTCAACCAGCTTCATTAGGTAGTCACCTGGAATTCATTTCAATTAACAGCTGTGCCTTGTTAAAAGTTAAAATCATTTATTTCCTTCTTAATGCGTTTGAGCCAATCAGTTGTGTTGTGACAAGGTAGGGGTGGTATACAGATGATAGTCCTATTTGGTAAAAGTCCAAGTCCATATTATGGCAAGAACAGCTCAAATAAGCAAAGTAAAACGACAGTCCATCGTTACTTTAGGACATGAAGGTCAGTCAATGCAGAACATTTCAAGAACTTTGAAAGTTTCTTCATGTTCAGTCGCAAAAACCATCAAGCGCTATGATGAAACTGAGAGCCTCATGAGGACCGCCACAGGAAAGGAAGACCTAGAGTTACCTCTGTTGCAGAGGATAAGTTCATTAGAGTTACCAGCCTCAGAAATTGCAACTAAAATAAATGCTTCACAGAGTTCAAGTAACAGACACATCTCAACATCAACTGTTCAGAGAAGACTTGAATCAGGCCTTCATGGTTAAATTGCTGCAAAGAAACCACTACTAAAGGACAACAATAATAAGAAGAGACTTGCTTGGGCCAAGGAACGAGCAATGGACATTAGACCGGTGGAAATCTGTCCTTTGGTCTGATGAGTCCATATCGGTTTCAACCGGCGTGTCTTTGTGAGACGCAGAGTAGGTGAACAGATGATCTCTGCATATGTGGTTCCCTCCGTGAAGCATGGAGGAGGAGGTGTGATGGTGTGGGGGTGCTTTGCTGGTGACACTGTCTGTGATTTATTTAGAATTCAAGGCACACTTACCCAACATGGCTACCACAGCATTCTGTAGCGATACACCATCTCATCTGGTTTGCCCTTCGTGGGACTATAATTTGTTTTTCAACTTGACAATGACCCAACACAACTCCAGGCTGTGTATGGGCTATTTGACCAAGAAGGAGTGTTGCATCAGATGACCTGGCCTCCACAATCACCCAACCTCAACCTAATTTAACACTTTTTTGGTTACTACATGATTCCATATGTGTTATTTCATAGTTTTGATGTCTTCACTATTATTCCACAATGTAGAAAATAGTACAAATAAAGAAAAATCCTTGAATGAGTAGGAGTTCTAAAACTTTGGACCGGTAGTGTATATATATATATATATGGAAATGCTTAAAGTGTATTTTTAGTGTGTAAGTGACTGCATGACTTCCCGATGTATGACTAGCCAGTACCCATGTCATATTTTACGTCTAGGTGAGGCCTACAGTACCTTTGTTGTAGAGGGAGCCATCAAAGTAGTAGCTGCCTGTGTAGAAGCCGGTGGCCAGCTCTATGAGGTGGCGGGCCCATGTGTTGCCAGCCCCGGGGAAGCTGGCCAGGGCAATCAGCTGCTTGGAACGCGTGGGCAGGAAGCGCCGGTCCATGCAGCGGTTATCTGAGGGAACACAGGATAGAACACAGGTCACACACGTGATACACAATAATGAATGAGAAAATTAAATACACAGACTTATTTGTGTTCCTTACTAAAAATAGTCTTATTAACCTGCCACAGAATTGAAATAGCTGGACAGTGAGTGAGAATGTCAAAGGGTCTCTGTACTTTAGCTTGACAGTAGGAATCTCAAACGGCTTCTGTAAGCCCCTGAAGGACTGGTGAACATAGACAGCTCTTTCAGGGTCATACATCCTAGACCTAGAGCAGACATGTGTTTCTACTATAGAGGAAAAAATATGTAATGCCTTTGAAATCCAGTCATTGCTTCAAATGTCCTGCACTGTAAAGACAAATCAATAACTTGCTTGTAACAGATGACATTCACATTCTGACTATCTATGAAACTCACTTGGATAATACCTTTGATGATTCAGTGGTAGCAATACATGGTTATAACATCTACCGTAAAGACAGAAATGCCAATGGGGTCGTGTTGCGGTCTATATTCAAAACAGTTCCTGTATAGCTTAGAGAGGATCTCATGTTAAATACTGTAATATGGCTACAGGTTCATCTGCCTCACCTAAATAACATTCTTGTGGGAAGTTGCTATAGACCACCAAGTGCTAATAGTCAGTATCTGGATAATATGTGTGAAATGCTTGATAATGTATGTGATTTCAACAGAGAGGTATATTTTCTGGGTGATTTAAATATTGACTGGCTTTAGTCAAGAAAAAACTGTAACCAGTGCCTGCAACCTGGTTCAGGTTACAGTCAACCTACCAGGGTAGTTACAAACAGCACAGGAATGAAATCCTCAACATGTATTGATCACATCTTTACCAATGCTGCAGAAATGTGCTTTAAAGCAGTATACAAATCCATAGGATGTATTGATAACAATATAGTAGCCATATCTAGGAAAACCAAAGTTCCAAAGGCTGGGCATAATATAGTGTATAAGAGGTCATACAATAAGTATTGAAATTATTCTTATGTTGATGATGTAATTAATATTTTCTGGTCTGTGGTGTGTAATGAGGAGCAACCAGACGCTGCACTTGACACATTTATGAAATTACTTATTCCAGTTACTAATAAGCATGCCCCCATTAAGAAAATTACTGAAAAACAGTTAAATCCTCTTGGATTGATGAGGAATTTAAATGTTTTATGGTTGAGACGGATAAGGTAAAAGATATGGCAAATAGGTCTGGCAGCACAACCGATTGGAAAACGTACCGCAAATTGAGAAATCATGTGACTCAGCTAAATAAAACATAAAAAATAAACTGTACTATGAAAAAGAAATGATATAAAGAATGATGGTAAAAAGCTTTGGAGCACCTTAAATGAATTTTTTGCCAAAAAGGCAAGCCCGGCTCCATCATTCATTGAATCAAATGGCTCATTCATCACAAAACCCACTGATATTACCAACTACTTTAATGATTTTTTAATTGGCAAGATTAGCAAACTTAGGCATGACATGCCAGCAACAAACGCTGACACTGCTCATCCAAGTATATCTGACCAAATTATGAAAGACAAACATTGTATTTTTGAATTCCGTAAAGTGAGTGTGGAAGATGTGAAAAAAGTATTGTTGTCTATCAACAATGACAAGCCACCAGGGTTTGACAATCTGGATAATAATAGCGGACAATATTGCCATATCTTCAATTTAAGCCTACTAGAAAGTGTGTGCCCTCAGGCCTGGAGGGAAGCAAAAGTAATTCCACTACCCAAGAATAGTAAAGCCTCCTTTACTGGCTCAAATAGCCAACCAATCAGCCTGTTACCAACCCTTAATAAACTTTTGGAAAAAGTTGTGTTTGACCAGATACAATGCTATTTTACAGTAAACAAATTGACAACAGACTTTCAGCATGCTTATAGGGAAGGACATTCAACAGCACTTACACAAATGACTGGCTGGGAGAAATTGATGATAAAAAGATTGTGGGGGCAATTTTTTTCAACTTCAGCGTGGCTTTTGACATTATCGATCATAGTCTGCTGCTGGAAAAACGTATGTGTTATAGCTTTACACCCCGTGCCATATTTTGGATAAAGAATTAGCTGTCTAACAGAACACAGACGGTGTTCTTTAATGGAAGCCTCACCAACATAATCCAGGTAGAATCAGGAATTCCCCAAGGCAGCTGTTTAGGCCACTAACTTTATTCAATCTTTCCTAACGACATGCCACTGGTTTGAGTAAAGCCAGTGTGTTTATGTATGGGGATGACTCAACATTATACATGTCAGCTACTACAGCGACTGAAATGACTGCAGTTAGTTTCAGAATGGGTGGCAAGGAATATGTTAGTCCTAAATATTTCAAAAACTAAAATCATTGTATTGGGACAAATCATTCACTAAACGCTAAACCTCAACTAAATCTTATAATGAATAATGTGAAAATTTAGCAAGTTGACGTGACTAAACTGCTTGGAGTAACCCTGGACTGTAAACTGACATGGTGAAAACATATTGATACAACTGTAGCTAAGATGGGGAGAAGTCTGTCCATAATAAAGTGCTGCTCTGCCTTCTTAACAACAGTATCAACAAGGCAGGTCCTACAGGCCCTAGTTTTGTCGCACCTGGACCACTGTTCAGCCGCGTGGTCAGGTGCCACAAAGAGGGACTTGGGAAAATTACAACTGGCTCAGAACAGTGCAGCACGCCTGGCCCTTAAATGTGCACGTAGAGGTAACATTAATAATATGCGTGTCAATCTCTCATGGCTCAAAGTAGAGGAGAGATTGACCTCATCGCTACTTGTTTTGTTAAGAAGTATTGACACCCATGCATACCCCACAAGACATGCCACCAGAGGTCTCTTCACAATCCCCAAGTCCAGAACAGACTATGGGAGGCGCACAGTACTACATAGAGCCATGACTACATGGAACTCTATTCCACATAAGGTAACTGATACAAGCAGTAGAATCAGATTTTAAAAATGAGTAAAAGTATACCTTATGGAACAGCGGGGAGCAGGGACTGTGAAGAGACACACACAAAGGTACAGACACATGCATACACACACAAGTGCTAGCATACGCACTCTACACACATACATTGTACTATTGTTGTATGGTGGTATTATATATTTTGTATTGTAGATACAGTGCATTTGTTATTCAGACCCATCTACACACAATTCCCCATAATGACAAAGCAAAAACAGTTTTTATTTTATTTTTGCAAATGTATTAAAAATAAAAACTGAAATATGACATTTACATAAGTATTCAGACCCTTTACTCAGTACTTTGTTGAAGCACCTTTGGCAGCGATTACAGCCTCGAGTCTTCTTGCTTATGACGTTACAAGCTTGGCACACCTGTATTTGGGGAGTTTCTCCCATTCTTCACACACACTATTTGGGGAGTTTCTCCCATTCTTCTCTGCAGATCCTCTCAAGCTCTGTCAGGTTGGAGGGGGAGCGTCGCTGCCTAGCTATTTTCAGGTCTCTCCAGATATGTTCGATCCAGGCTCTGGCTGGGCCACTCAAGGACATTCAGAGACTTGTCTCGAAGCCACTACTGCGTTGTCTTGGCTGTGCTCTTAGGGCCGTTGTCTTGTTGGAAGGTGAACCTTCACCCGAGTATGAGGTCCTGAGCGGTCTGGAGCAGGTTTTCATCAAGGATCTCTCTCTGTACTTTGCTCCATTCTTCTTTCACTCGAGCCTGACTAGTCTCCCAATCCCTGCCGCTGAAAAACTGCCCCACAGCATGATGCTGCCACCACCATGCTTCACTGTAGGGATGGTGCAATGTTTCCTCCAGATGTGACGCTTGGCATTCAGGCCAAAAAGTTCAATCTTGGTTTCATAAAACCAGAGAATCTTGTTTCTCACTCATGGTCTGAAAGTCCTTTAGGTGCTGTTTGGCAAACTCCAAGCGTGCTGTCATGCGCTTTTTACTGAGGAGTGGCTTCCGTCTGGCCACTCTACTATAAAGGCCTGATTGGTTGAGTGCTGCAGCGATGGTTGTCCTTCTGGAAGGTTCTCCCATCCCCACAGAGGAACTCTGGAGCTCTGTCAGAGTGACCATCGGGCCCTTGCTCACCTCCTTGACCAAGGCCCTTCTGCCCCGATTGCTCAGTTTGGCCAGCTCTAGGAAGAGTCTTGGTGGTTCCAAACTTCTTCCATTTAAGATTGATGGAGGCCAATGTGTTCTTGGGGACCTTCATTGCTGCAGACATGTTTTGGTACCCTTCCCCAGATTTGTGCCTCGACACAATCCTGTCTCAGAGCTCTACGTACAATTCCTTCGACTTCTAGGCTTGGTTTTTGCTCTAACATGCACTGTCAACTGAAGGACCTTATATATACAGGTGTCTGTGCCCTTCCAAATCATGTCCAATCAATTTAATTTACCACAGGTGGATTCCAATCAAGTTGTAGAAACATCTCAAGGATGATCAATGGAAACAGGATTCACCTCTTAAAAAAAAATTTTTTTTTAAAAATGTTTTTGCTTTGTCATTATGGGGTATTGTATGTAGATTTAAGAGGGGGAACAAATATTTTATCCACTTCAGAATAAGGGTTGTAACGTAACAATATGTAGAAAAGGTCAAGGGGTCTGAAAACTTTCCGAATGCACTGTATGTAGTGGTGTAATAATATAATATGATGTAATGTTTTATATTTTGTTTTATATGTAATGTAAGTGCCTTAATGTATTTGGACCTCAGGAAGAGTCACTGCTGCCTTGGTTAATGGGGATCCCTAACAAATACAAATACAATGACACTCTTGAACTAGAGATTGCTTCATATATGTGTAAGCTAAGTCACCCTTGATACAAGTTCCTGCTTAGCAACAGTGTAATGTGATGTACTACAAGGCAAAGGCCTGTGAGTAACATCACTGCAGTGGTGTAAAGTACTTAAGTAAAAATATATTAAAGTACTACTTAAGTAGTATGTTGGACTTTACTTCACTATTCTTATTTTTTGACAACTTTTACTTTTACGTCACTACATTACTATTTTCCCTAACACCCAAAAATACTCATTTAATTTTCAATGCTTAGCAGGACAGGATTTTTTTCTCCAAATTCACACACTTGGGTGCTGTCTGGTTTGCTTATACTTTTACTTTTACTGTTGATACTTAAGTATATTTTAGCAATTACATTTACTTGCAATACTTAAGTAATACTTAAGTAAGACTTTTACTCAAGTAGTATTTTACTGGATGACTCACTTTTACTTGAGTCATTTTCTATTAAGGTATCTTTACTTTTACTCATGTATGACAATTGAGTACTTTTTCCACCACTGTGTGACTGCAGGACTTGGTTGGTGTGAGAGCAGCCCTGTGGTGGTTATAATGTTGCAACTCTGGAGACTGTTTTAAGGAAGCAAGAGATGATACAATACGTCAGTTTGTGTTCTGGGACAGCTGTTGATGCACAGGCTTTCGTCATACTGGAGCAGAAAATAAAGGTCACATGAAACATGGCCAGTGATTAAGAAACAAAGAATTGTGCAATTTATATAGCCAATGTGTATACTACAGAATGTTTACGTTTTAAAATGTATTTGACTGTTTTTTTATTGTATCCTTATATAATATGACTGGTCCAGAACAGTATGTTGTTGTACATTGCTTATTAGAGCCTCTATTTCCAGTTCTGAATGTAAGAAGAGCTGCTGCAGCAGTAGGGCAGCATTGCTCACAGCCTCTCTGGGCATCCATCCACTGAGGTGAGAGAAAACAGCAGCAGCAGCATCCATGGTGATGGTAAAGTGTAGTGTAAAGTGTGGTGTATCACAGGGCAGCTCTCTAGGCCCTCTACTCTTTTTAACTTTTACCAATGACCTGCCATGTATGTCCATGTATGCTGATGATTTAACCACATGTGCATCATCAACCACAGCTAATGAGTCACTGAAACCCTTAACAAAGAGTTGCAGTCAGTTTTGGAATGGGTGGATAGTAATAAACTAGCCCTGAAAATCTCTAAAACTAAGAGCATTGTATTTGGTACAAATCATTCCTTAAATTCAAAACCGCAGCTGAATCTGGTGATGAATGGTGTGACTGTTGAACAAGTTGAGGAGATTAAATAACTTAGTGTTACCTTAGATTGTAAACAGTCATGGTCAAAACATATAGATTCAATGATTGTAAAGATGAGGAGATATCTGTCCGTAATAAATAGTTGCTCTGCTTTTTTGACACCACACTCCCCAAAGCAAGTCCTGCAGGCTCTAGTTTTATCTCATCTTGGTAATGTCCAGTCATATGGTCAAGTGTTGCAAAGAAAGACCTAGTTAAGCTGCAGCTGGCACAGAACAGAGCGGCACATCTTGCTCTTCATTGTAATCCGAGGGCTAATATTAATACTATGCATTCCAGTCACTCTTGGCTAAGAGTTGAGGAAATTCCAAATTGTTTGCATAGTTAATTTACACACAGCACTGACACACACACTTACCCCACCAGACATGTCACCAGGGGTCTTTTCACAGTCCCCAGGTCCAGAACAAATTCAAGGAAATGTAGAGTATTATACAGAGCCATGAGTGCATAGAACTCCCTTCCATGTTATATAGCGCAAGGGAACATCAAACCTGGTTTCAAAAAACAAATAAAGCAACACCTCTCCCCCATGTGACCTACTTGTTGTGTGTATGTACTTATAGATGCACACACACACTACATGTTAATGTTTTTAAATGTAAATTGTAATGTATTTTATCTGCAATGTATTTTTCGTTATTTGTCGGACCCCAGTAAGACTAGCTGTCACCATTGGTGTCGGCTAATGGGAATCATAATAAATCAAATCAACTGGTGATGGTGTGAAAGCAGTGGGCTAGCTGTTTCACAAGAACACTCTCACCCATGCTCAGAAACACTGTACACAAATGGTTTCCTGTACCACTTCCAGCACTCTGCCATTCTCTTCTACTTAAAGAGCATCAAAACAAATACATGGAAATCCATCCTTTAATATGAATAACATTGGTAATGGTAATTGATGTAGTTATATCCAGTCACTACAACTAGAGAGGGCTTAGAAGGATGAGGTCAGTGACAGATAGTGGCTTGTTTACCTTGGACCTGTGTCTGGTACACCACAAAGTACTCGTCATTCCCACAGCTCTCAAACTCCTCGCCATGGCAGCGGTGCAGGCACATGTCCTCATCCTCCATCTCATGGAGGGAGAAGTGGGGGGTGGGGAACCCACAGAGACACCTGTCTCCAGCCAGGACTGCTAGGGACAGCTCCTGGAGGACAGGAAGGAGGGAGCACAGGAACATCAGAGAGAGAAAGATGATGTATAGGCATATGATACACACACTGATACACGCACGCACACACACACACACACACACACACACACACACACACACACACACACACACACACACACACACACACACACACACACACACACACACACACACAGTGTTTTTAACATACAATGTTTTCAAGTTACATATTCGACACACATTGACATCACATTGACGTCTTACATCAGCAGTTACTTAATAATAAATAGTTGAAACAACTAGATTTTTTTTTACAGTGGAAGCATGTGCAGGCACACATACACATGACATGTACGCACACATGCACATAACACAAATACACCTGCTCTCACTCAAACAATACCAAGCAAACAGACATCACAATCTCACACATCACAATATGTACATTTCTCTCACCTTCTCCGTGCACATGTCCACACACTTCTCCACTGACATGTTCTGGATGACAGCGCTGATGGGCAGGGCCAGGGTGACGTTGTCAGGCCTGTGGAAGCACCCCTTAAAGATGGCACTCCCATCTGAACCAAGGACAAACACAACATACTAGATTAGTATCAATCACTAACACATTTTCATGTGTGTTCTGACTGAACAAAGCTTTCAGTTTGACCCCTATAGTATCCACTGACACCTCCCTTGGCCTCACTAGGAACCTAACACAAAGCATGAGGCCCTGACCCAGCAGTGGCCTGCCCTGAGCAGTTACCATCACATCAGGGACTGCCTGGCTCTCCTGCACTGGCTGTCTCAACATCTTTTAGCCCCAAGCTGTCCCTATGGGCTACCACAGTGCACACACTGTAGAACAGCAAATAACAGGCCCAACCATACTGTAGAACAGCAAATAACAGGCCCAACCATACTGTAGAACAGCAAATAACAGGCCCAGCCATACTGTAGAACAGCAAATAACAGGCCCAACCATACTGTAGAACAGCAAATAACAGGCCCAGCCATACTGTAGAACAGCAAATAACAGGCCCAACCATACTGTAAAACAGCAAATAACAGGCTCAGCCATACTGTAGAACAGCAAATAACAGGCCCAGCCATACTGTAGAACAGCAAATAACAGGCCCAGCCATACTGTAGAACAGCAAATAACAGGCCCAGCCATACTGTAGAACAGCAAATAACAGGCCCAACCATACTGTAGAACAGCAAATAACAGGCCCAGCCATACTGTAGAACAGCAAATAACAGGCCCAACCATACTGTAGAACAGCAAATAACAGGCCCAGCCATACTGTAGAACAGCAAATAACAGGCTCAGCCACACTGTAGAACAGCAAATAACAGGCCCAGCCACACTGTCGAACAGCAAATAACAGGCCCAGCCATACTGTAGAACAGCAAATAACAGGCCCAGCCACACTGTAGAACAGCAAATAACAGGCCCAACCATACTGTAGAACAGCAAATAACAGGCCCACCATACTGTAGAACAGCAAATAACAGGCCCAGCCATACTGTCGAACAGCAAATAACAGGCCCAACCATACTGTAGAACAGCAAATAACAGGCCCAACCATACTGTAGAACAGCAAATAACAGGCCCAGCCATACTGTAGAACAGCAAATAACAGGCCCAACCATACTGTAGAACAGCAAATAACAGGCCCAGCCATACTGTAGAACAGCAAATAACAGGCCCAACCATACTGTAGAACAGCAAATAACAGGCCCAGCCATACTGTAAAACAGCAAATAACAGGCCCAACCATACTGTAGAACAGCAAATAACAGGCCCAGCCATACTGTAAAACAGCAAATAACAGGCCCAACCATACTGTAGAACAGCAAATAACAGGCCCAACCATACTGTAGAACAGCAAATAACAGGCCCAGCCATACTGTAAAACAGCAAATAACAGGCCCAACCATACTGTAGAACAGCAAATAACAGGCCCAGCCACACTGTCGAACAGCAAATAACAGGCCCAGCCATACTGTAGAACAGCAAATAACAGGCCCAACCATACTGTAGAACAGCAAATAACAGGCCCAGCCATACTGTAGAACAGCAAATAACAGGCCCAGCCATACTGTAGAACAGTAAATAACAGGCCCAGCCATACTGTAAAACAGCAAATAACAGGCCCAACCATACTGTAGAACAGCAAATAACAGGCCCAACCATACTGTAGAACAGCAAATAACAGGCCCAGCCATACTGTAGAACAGCAAATAACAGGCACAACCACACTGTAGAACAGCAAATAACAGGCTCAGCCATACTGTAGAACAGCAAATAACAGGCCCGACCATACTGTAGAACAGCAAATAACAGGCCCAGCCATACTGTCGAACAGCAAATAACAGGCCCAACCATACTGTAGAACAGCAAATAACAGGCCCAACCATACTGTAGAACAGCAAATAACAGGCCCACCATACTGTAGAACAGCAAATAACAGGCCCAGCCATACTGTCGAACAGCAAATAACAGGCCCAACCATACTGTAGAACAGCAAATAACAGGCCCAACCATACTGTAGAACAGCAAATAACAGGCCCAGCCATACTGTAGAACAGCAAATAACAGGCCCAACCATACTGTAGAACAGCAAATAACAGGCCCAGCCATACTGTAGAACAGCAAATAACAGGCCCAACCATACTGTAGAACAGCAAATAACAGGCCCAGCCATACTGTAGAACAGCAAATAACAGGCCCAACCATACTGTAGAACAGCAAATAACAGGCCCAGCCATACTGTAGAACAGCAAATAACAGGCCCAACCATACTGTAGAACAGCAAATAACAGGCCCAGCCATACTGTAGAACAGCAAATAACAGGCCCAACCATACTGTAGAACAGCAAATAACAGGCCCAGCCATACTGTAGAACAGCAAATAACAGGCCCAGCCATACTGTAGAACAGCAAATAACAGGCCCAGCCATACTGTAGAACAGCAAATAACAGGCACAACCATACTGTAGAACAGCAAATAACAGGCCCAGCCATACTGTCGAACAGCAAATAACAGGCCCAACCATACTGTAGAACAGCAAATAACAGGCCCAACCATACTGTAGAACAGCAAATAACAGGCACAACCATACTGTAGAACAGCAAATAACAGGCCCAGCCATACTGTCGAACAGCAAATAACAGGCCCAACCATACTGTAGAACAGCAAATAACAGGCCCACCATACTGTAGAACAGCAAATAACAGGCCCAGCCATACTGTAGAACAGCAAATAACAGGCCCAACCATACTGTAGAACAGCAAATAACAGGCCCAGCCATACTGTAGAACAGCAAATAACAGGCCCAACCATACTGTAGAACAGCAAATAACAGGCCCAACCATACTGTAGAACAGCAAATAACAGGCCCAGCCATACTGTAGAACAGCAAAAAACAGGCCCAACCATACTGTAGAACAGCAAATAACAGGCCCAGCCATACTGTAGAACAGCAAATAACAGGCCCAACCATACTGTAAAACAGCAAATAACAGCCTCAGCCATACTGTAGAACAGCAAATAACAGGCCCAACCATACTGTAGAACAGCAAATAACAGGCCCAGCCATACTGTAGAACAGCAAATAACAGGCCCAGCCATACTGTAGAACAGCAAATAACAGGCCCAGCCACACTGTAGAACAGCAAATAACAGGCCCAGCCACACTGTAGAACAGCAAATAACAGGCCCAGCCACACTGTAGAACAGCAAATAACAGGCCCAACCATACTGTAGAACAGCAAATAACAGGCCCAGCCATACTGTAGAACAGCAAATAACAGGCCCAACCATACTGTAGAACAGCAAATAACAGGCCCAGCCATACTGTAGAACAGCAAATAACAGGCCCAACCATACTGTAGAACAGCAAATAACAGGCCCAACCATACTGTAGAACAGCAAATAACAGGCCCAGCCATACTGTAGAACAGCAAATAACAGGCCCAGCCATACTGTAGAACAGCAAATAACAGGCCCAACAATACTGTAGAACAGCAAATAACAGGCCCAGCCATACTGTAGAACAGCAAATAACAGGCTCAGCCACACCGTAGAACAGCAAATAACAGGCCCAGCCACACTGTCGAACAGCAAATAACAGGCCCAGCCACACTGTAGAACAGCAAATAACAGGCCCACCATACTGTAGAACAGCAAATAACAGGCCCACCATACTGTAGAACAGCAAATAACAGGCCCAGCCATACTGTAGAACAGCAAATAACAGGCCCAACCATACTGTAGAACAGCAAATAACAGGCCCAGCCATACTGTAGAACAGCAAATAACAGGCCCAACCATACTGTAGAACAGCAAATAACAGGCCCAGCCATACTGTAGAACAGCAAATAACAGGCCCAACCATACTGTAGAACAGCAAATAACAGGCCCAGCCATACTGTAGAACAGCAAATAACAGGCCCAACCATACTGTAGAACAGCAAATAACAGGCACAGCCATACTGTAGAACAGCAAATAACAGGCACAACCATACTGTAGAACAGCAAATAACAGGCCCAACCATACTGTAGAACAGCAAATAACAGGCCCACCATACTGTAGAACAGCAAATAACAGGCCCAGCCATACTGTAGAACAGCAAATAACAGGCCCAACCATACTGTAGAACAGCAAATAACAGGCCCAGCCATACTGTCGAACAGCAAATAACAGGCCCAACCATACTGTAGAACAGCAAATAACAGGCCCAACCATACTGTAGAACAGCAAATAACAGGCCCAGCCATACTGTAGAACAGCAAATAACAGGCCCAACCATACTGTAGAACAGCAAATAACAGGCCCAGCCATACTGTAGAACAGCAAATAACAGGCCCAACCATACTGTAAAACAGCAAATAACAGGCTCAGCCATACTGTAGAACAGCAAATAACAGGCCCAGCCATACTGTAGAACAGCAAATAACAGGCCCAGCCATACTGTAGAACAGCAAATAACAGGCCCAGCCATACTGTAGAACAGCAAATAACAGGCCCAACCATACTGTAGAACAGCAAATAACAGGCCCAGCCATACTGTAGAACAGCAAATAACAGGCCCAACCATACTGTAGAACAGCAAATAACAGGCCCAGCCATACTGTAGAACAGCAAATAACAGGCTCAGCCACACTGTAGAACAGCAAATAACAGGCCCAGCCACACTGTCGAACAGCAAATAACAGGCCCAGCCATACTGTAGAACAGCAAATAACAGGCCCAGCCACACTGTAGAACAGCAAATAACAGGCCCAGCCACACTGTAGAACAGCAAATAATAGGCCCAGCCACACTGTAGAACAGCAAATAACAGGCCCAACCATACTGTAGAACAGCAAATAACAGGCCCAGCCATACTGTAGAACAGCAAATAACAGGCCCAACCATACTGTAGAACAGCAAATAACAGGCCCAGCCATACTGTAGAACAGCAAATAACAGGCCCAACCATACTGTAGAACAGCAAATAACAGGCCCAGCCATACTGTAGAACAGCAAATAACAGGCCCAACCATACTGTAGAACAGCAAATAACAGGCCCAGCCATACTGTAAAACAGCAAATAACAGGCCCAACCATACTGTAGAACAGCAAATAACAGGCCCAGCCATACTGTAGAACAGTAAATAACAGGCCCAGCCATGCTGTAGAACAGTAAATAACAGGCCCAACCATACTGTCGAACAGCAAATAACAGGCCCAGCCATACTGTCGAACAGCAAATAACAGGCCCAGCCATACTGTAGAACAGCAAATAACAGGCCCAGCCATACTGTAGAACAGTAAATAACAGGCCCAGCCATGCTGTAGAACAGTAAATAACAGGCCCAACCATACTGTCGAACAGCAAATAACAGGCCCAGCCATACTGTAGAACAGCAAATAACAGGCCCAGCCATACTGTAGAACAGCAAATAACAGGCCCAACCATGCTGTAGAACAGTAAATAACAGGCCCAACCATACTGTAGAACAGCAAATAACAGGCCCAACCATACTGTAGAACAGCAAATAACAGGCCCAACCATACTGTAGAACAGCAAATAACAGGCACATTGACACTCTCGCTCTCTCTCTCTGTCTCTCAGTTCAGCTATTCTCTGTCAATAAGTCCATCTTCCTCCATCTCCTTCGCCTGCCATCTCAAAAAAGACACCCTTTCCTTTTTTGGTAATGAAATGCTTCATTGGAGCTTCCTCGGCTAGCGTGTCACTTAACTATATAAATTATCAGTCCAGGGCCCCGAGAACTAGAGCACCATTCTAACTCTATTAGGTCTGTGTGTCTTACTCATCATGGTAACATATCATAGATGCAAATATTAAGCTGCATGAAGTGCATGATCTTTCTGATTCAGTATTACAAATAGGTATATAGAAATAGGGGAAAGGGACATGATAACGGGAAAGGAAAGGGTGAAAGAGAGGTAGGAGTTTTTACTCAGAGAATTGGGTCTTATGTCTCTACAAATGTTCTGCTGCTGATCAGAGGGGAAAATGGGAGGCTGCACTGTTTCCCAGGCAACCTGATGATAACAGTCTGCAGTGCAGAGGACAACAGAGGGCAAAACATCCTCCCGTTCATTTCCTCTTTTGAAGCATGCAGCGGGGTTCTTGTCACATGATTACTGCGATCAAGGTCAGAGGTGTCAGAGCATGCTCAAACACATTTGAAAAAGAGCAATGCTCAGCCATCTGGAATATGCATGCTTCAGCAAACAGGAAAAAAGGAGAAATAACAACAATTACAGAACAGTGTTGTTATTTTAACCCCGAATATAAACAAGCTTGGAGCCTCTTCCAATAGATATACTACCATAGATTGTGGATTGGTGTCTATGTGCGTATCGTTTAAGAGACCTAGGAGATAGTAGAAGTGGGGGAGGAGGAAGGGTTTGAGAGGGAGTAAAAGGAGAGGGAGGAGGTGCACCCTACCCTGTTGCCTCTGAACATCCTATCACACTTAACTACCCGTCCCACCCATAGACATTAATATCAGTACATAGCGATAACGCGGACATCATCCATGTATTCCTGTGGAAAACTCCTGATGGCGTATGAAGCCGGAAGTATTTGAATTTGAAGTTTGCCATTTTGCTGAATGGGCCTGAATGGCACCAAAAAATTGCTAAGGATCATGTGGTCGTTTTCATCCTGCCTGAGAGAGTCAACCGGAAGCCTCCTCGTAGCCTGCCGGCCCGTGATTGGTCTATGTCAGCACGTGGTCCTGTGTGACGATAAATGTAGTAGTATTTAATGAAATATCTAGATTTGTATTGAACTTTAAAATAATTCACTGTGGGGATCAAACTTGATAATTTTAGAGTTCAAAACGGCTGTCTCGATTTTTTTGATTTAGCCCTTTGGCGATCGTAGGCTTTCTAGGGCACACCAGGGTTTTTGTTCTCACAAAACGAGAGCCGTGTTAAAGTGAAAAACACGGCTCGCTGGGCTAGGTAGCTCAGCTCCTTGGGGGAAAAGTAAACAACTAAACCGGGTTGCACCCGACCCTGGCAAAAGAATTCACCGTCAAACCACCAAAAACTATAGTGTAATTGTCTATAGATTGTCTATGGTATAATTGTTTTTAATAACCTGCCCAGGGACTGCGGTTGAAAATTAGCCGGCTGGCTAAAACCGGGCACTTTTACTGAAACGTTGATTAATGTGCACTGTCCCTGTAAATATAAAATAAATAAACTCAAATAAATAATAAATAAATAAATAATAAATAATAATAAATAAATATTTTATTAGCATAATTTATTAGCATTGATTGCAAAACAGTGCCAGGGACTGTGTAGAATCCTTTCAAGTATCTACTTTGCAGTTAGTTAACCTGTAATATTTTTTTTGCATTCTAGCCTATAATATGAGGTAGAAGTCAGTCATGTTGAAAGAGAACAGCACTGTGGTATGATTGCCTGGCTGCTCCTATCAGTACCCCTCTGTTTGTCATTGTGTGGGGTGCACCATGCCCCCTTAGTGTGGAGTACCCATGCCCAGGTGGAGTGTGGTGATAGGTGGTTAAAGCTCACAGTGGCGCGCTGACTCCTGGCTCAGCTCCAGTCTGTAGATGGACAGGCGATTGGCCCCTCCACACAGGTTGCCCTTGTCGCCCTTACACTGCATGATGCATTCACTCTCAGAGGCGTTGGGGGCCTGGATCTTGTGGCCACAGTAGCACTCCGCCCCAAACTCTAGGCCTGAATACAGGTATCCCCTGGTGAAAGGAAAACAGAGCGGGTTAACATGTTAATATCATCAATAATGGGGGGGGGATCACGTGACCCTTGAACGAGGTGGCCGCATGAACTGACAGCTCCGCACAAGTAATTTCCAATTCTTATTCTTACCTTCACTTCAAGTTAAACCCCATTAGCTTTAGTCAAAAAAGCCATGGTGGTTACAAAAGTCGACATTACATGTGACATTTTTGCGCTGACTCGAGCAATAGCAGTGGAAAAAGCCTCAGAGAAACAACTAGCTTCAGAAAAAGCTAGCGCCATTAGCCAGGAGCATGAGGACTGTCCCTTCCCGAGGCCCAACAACTGCCAACCTCATCCTCTGTCGCAGACATCCTTTCTGAGCTGAGATCCAAACATACAGAACTCAACATCAAACTCAGCTCAGTGTGATAGGGGACAAAGTGGCAACCCTGGAAAATGCCTTGCCTGACATCAACAACAAGATAGCCATCAACGTAGGGCGCCTGGATGAGCCAGAGTGGGGAATACAATCATTGAAAAACTCAATGGCAGATGCAGTGAAAACAATAGCATATGCTGAAAAAGAAACAGAGCATCTGGAAGAGAAAACAGAGGACCTGGAAAATAGGGGGTGAAGGAATAACTGTGTTCTATTAACCCTGTCCGTTAAAGAAGAGGGAAACATGTCACTGATGCGCTACCTACAGTACAACCCCCCAGAGTGGCTCCACCTGTCCACCGATAGGCCCATAGAACAGAAGAGAGCTCACCGAGCACTGAGGCCCCCACCAGCAGCCAGACAACCACCGCGCCCAATCGCCATACGTTTCCTGAGATTTCACTGACAAGGAACGAGTGCTACAGGCGGTGAAAATCAACACCATTCCAGTGTAAAACGCTAAACTCACCTTGCACCAAGACCTGTCAGCTGGAATACGTCGAAAGCGCCGAGAGTTTGACGAGGTGAAGAAACACTTCATTAACCGAGGCATCTTCAGGGGATTCAAATACCCAAACGCATTCAGGATTCTTCACCAATGAGCCCTGTCACACTTCAAAACTCCTGAAGAGGCAAATAGGTTTTTGAAGGACAATCCTGGCCACTGAGAAACGGACCAATGACTAAAAGCGATTACTGTTATTACTATTGGAGGTAAGACAACATATCTGCCATCCAATAACCCAGCCACCCCGCGAAATGTAATTAGAGCCGTCTATTTATTATTTTTTGGGGTTGCGTAAGGGATTGGTCCTATAGCCTAACCGAGGCCTGCTAAAGATTTTGCCTACTTTTAATTCCAATTTTTTTGCCCCTTTTTCGATCTTGTCTCATCACTGCAACTCCCCAAAGAGCTCGGGAGGCGAAGGTCGAGTCATGCGTCCTCCGAAACATGAGCCGCCAAGCCGCGCTTCTTAACACCCGCCCGCTTAACCCGGAAGCCACCCGCACCAATGTGTCGGAGGAAACACCGTTCAACTGACGACCGAGGTCAGCCTGCAGGCATCCGGCCCGCCACAAGGAGTCGTAGAGAGTGATGGGCCAAGTAAAGCCCTCCCGGCCAAACCATCCCCTAACCCGGACGACGCTGTGCCAATTGTGCGCCACCCTATGGGACTCCCGATCAAGGTGATACAGCTGCGCCTCTCGGGAGGTGACTTACTTCCCCTTTTATGTCAAGTGAGAAAATTCACCATTTACAGGCTGTTATCTTGTTTGTAGAACATATAGGCTATTTGGCCTGTGTCAATTCAATATCAGGCCTATAGCTTACTTTTACATTTTTATTCAGAATTTTCACCTCGCAAGGCTGCCTGCCCAGAAGGCATTCCTAGCCTCGTCCTCAAAGCATGCGCAGACCAGCTGGCTGGTGTGTTTACGGACATATTCAAACAATCCCTATCCCAGTCTGCTGTTCCCACATGCTTCAAGAGGGCCACCATTGTTCATGTTCCCAAGAAAGCTAAGGTAACTGAGCTAAAAGACTACCGCCCCGTAGCACTCACTTCCGTCATCATGAAGTGCTTTGAGAGACTAGTCAAGGATCATTACACCTCCACCCTATCTGACACCCTAGACCCACTCCAACTTGCTTACCACCCCAATAGGTCCACAGACGACGCAATCGCAACCACACTGCACACCGCCCTAACCCATCTAGACAAGAGGAATACCTATGTAAGAATGCTGTTCATCGATTACAGCTCAGCATTTAACACCATAGTACCCTCCAAACTCGTCATTAAGCTTGAGACCCTGGGTCTCGACCCCGCCCTGTGCAACTGGGTCCTGGACTTCCTCACGGGCCGCCCCCAGGTGGTGAGGGTGGGAAACAACATCTCCACCCCGCTGATCCTCAACACTGGGGCCCTACAAGGGTGTGTTCTCAGCCCTCTCCTGTACTCCCTGTTCACCCAAGACTGCGTGGCCATGCACGCCTCCAACTCAATCATCAAGTTTGCAGACGACACTACAGTGGTAAGCTTGATTACCAACAACGACGAGACGGCCTACAGGGAGGAGGTGAAGGCCCTCGGAGTATGGTGTCAGGAAAATAACCTCACACCCAACGTCAACAAAACAAAGGAGATGATCGTGGACTTCAGGAAACAGCAGAGGGAGCACCCCCCTATCTACATCGACGGGACTGTAGTGGAGAAGGTGGAAAGTTTTAAGTTCCTCGGCGTACACATCACGGACAAACTGAATTAGTTCACCCACACAGACAGCGTGGTGAAGAAGGCGCAACATCGCCTCTTCAACCTCAGGAGTCTGAAGAAATTCGGCTTGTCACCAAAAACACTCACAAACTTTTACAGATGCACAATCGAGAGCATCCTGTCGGGCTGTATCACCGCCTGTTACAGCAACTGCTCCGCCCATAACCGTAAGGCTCTCCAGAGGGTAGTGAGGTCTGCACAACGCATCACAGAGAGCAAACTACCTGCCCTCCAGGACACCTACACCACCCGATGTCACAGGAAGGCCAAAAAGATCATCAAGGACAACAACCACCTGAGCCACTGCCTGTTCACCCCGCTATCATCCAGAAGGCGAGGTCAGTACAGGTGCATCAAAGCTGGGACTGAGAGACTGAAAAACAGCTTCTATCTCAAGGCCATCACTGTTAAACAGCCATCACTAACATTGAGTGGCTTCTGCCAACATACAGATTCAATCTCTAGTCACTTTAAACATTAATAATTGGATGTAATAAATGTATCACTAGTCACTTAAACAATGCCACTTTATATAATGTTTACATACCATACATTACTCATCTCATATGTTTATACTGTACTCTATACCATCTACTGCATCTTGCCTATGCCGTTCGGCCATCGCTCATCCATATATTTATATGTACATATTCTTAATCATTCCTTTACACTTGTGTGTATAAGGTAGTTGTTGTGAAATTGTTAGATTACTTGTTAGATAATACTGTACGGTCGGAACTAGAAGCACAAGCATTTCGCTACACTCACATTAACATCTGCTAACCATGTGTATGCGACCAATAAAATTTGATTTGATTTGATTTGTACAATCGGACCCATAGCACTTTCGAGTGGCTAGATGTTCTTTACCATTCGGCCATCAGATTTGCCACCAATGCTCCTTACAGGACATATCACTGCACTCTATACTCCTCTCTAAACTGGTCATCTCTGTATACCCATCGCAAGGGTATACCCATCGCAAGTTTTTTTTTAAACCCTCATAGGCCTCACTCCCCCCTATCTGAGATACCTACTGCAGCCTTCATCATCCACATACAACACCCGTTCTGCCAGTCACATTCTGTTAAAGGTCCCCAAAGCACTCACATCCCTGGGTCGCTCCTCTTTTCAGTTCGCTGCAGCTAGCGACTGGAACAATCTGCAAAAAACACTCAAACTGGACCGTTTTATCCACATCTCTTCATGCAAAGACTCAATCACGGACACTCTTACTGACTGTTGTGACTGCTTTGCGTGATGTATTGCTATCTCTACCCTCTTGCCCTTTGTGCTGTTGTCTGTGCCCAATAATGTTTGTACCATGTTTTGTGCTGCTACCATGTTGTGCTGCTGCCATGTTGTGTTGCTACCATGTTGTTGTCATGTTGTGTTACTACCATGCTGTGTTTTCATGTGTTGCTGCCATGCTATGTTGTTGTCTTAGGTCTCTCTCTATGTAGTGATGTGTGTTTTATCCTATATTTTTGTCCTATATGTATTTTATTTTTTTATCCCCCGACCCCGCAGGAGGCCTTTTGCCTTCTGGAAGGCCATCGTTGTAAAATAAGAAGTTTTTCTTAGTTGACTTGCCTAGTTAAATAATGGTATAATAAAAATAAAAATAAAATAAAACTTTCAGATCACGCCTTTGTCCGCCTTCACTTTGACCTCTGTAAAAACATCCCGAGGTCAAAGACCTGGAAATTCAACACCTCCATGTTATGAAACAAAGCATTCCATTCATTGGTCACTAAATGGATAGACAACTACTGTACTCACAAGACAAGAAAGACTCTCCTGTTTCTCCAGCCACAATGTGGGACGCTGCCAAAGCCACATTAAGAGGTAATCTAATTGCATAGATCTTGAGAGGGAGCTGGAACGTTGCGAAAAAGTACATAAACAATCCCCAGACAGTGCCACCTGGAGTCAACCTAAAACAGCCAAAGTCAACCTAACAGTGTTGCTCATCCTTCCGGCCCATAAGCTTGCTGGATTTCGACTCCAACATAATTACCAAATTGCTCGCCAAAGACTAAACACTCCTCTTTCCAAAATAACAAAAACGTACCAAACTAGATTTACTAGACAGGTACTCTTCTGATTACTTTCGCCGTCTTTTTGATATTATAGATCAAGTAAACGCACAGAAGACCCCTGTCCTGCTGGCTTCACTGGATGCTGAGAAGGCGTTCAACAAAATGGAGTGGAGCTTTCTGTTCTCAGTCTTAGAAAAGTTCAATATGGACCCATACTTTATTAAATGGATGCTCGCTGTCCCCTCTGCTCTACTTATTGGGGGCAGAGCCTTTGGTGGAGTTGATAAGGAGCAATCCAAGTATTATGGGTGTTTATGCAGGCGGCCTTCAGCACAAGATTTCACTCCACGCGGAAGATGTCTTGCTCTACATATCCCACATCCTGAGAAATCAAGAGGACAAGTACATCAGAGTGTCTAGTTTGAGAAACAGACGCCTCCCAAGTCCTCAACTGGCAGCTTCATTAAATAGTACCTGCAAAACACCAGTCTCAACGTCAACAGTGAAGAGGCGACTGTTGTTCTGATTCTTTAATCAGGACAACAGTTTTCAGCTGTGCTAAAATAATTGCAAAAGGGTTTTCTAATGATCAATTAGCCTTTTAAAATGATGAACTTGGATTAGCTAACACAAAGTGCCATTGGAACACAGGTGTGATGGTTGCTGGAAATGGGCCTCTGTACGCCTATGTAGATATTCCATAAAACATCTGCACCTTCCAGCTACAACAGTCATTTACATTTACATTAACAATGTCTACACTGTATTTCTGATCAACTTGATGTTATTTTAATGGACAAAAAACGTGCTTTCTTTTAAAAAACCAGGGCATTTCGAAGTGACGACAAACCTTTGAATGGTAGTGTAATGTATATGCATGTGTTTTGGAGTTGTAGAGAGATAACCAGATTTTTGCAATCTATACATACTGTACTGTACTTCTGCACACAAAATATTAGATGTACAGTTTGATATGACCCTGTGTCTCTATCTTCAGAATGCTCAGCAGGAATTTGTTCTTGATCCAGACATAGAAAAGGTGGATAGAGGGCGCTATTTACACTTTGGGGGAAAAACGTGCCCAATTTAAACGGCCTCGTACTCTATTCTTGCTCGTACAATATGCATATTATTATTACTATTGGATAGAAAACACTCTCTAGTTTCTAAAACCGTTTGAATTTTGTCTGTGAGTAAAACAGAACTCATTTGGCAGCACACTTTCTGACCAGGAAGTGGAAAGTCTGAAAATTATGCTCTGTTCAAGGGCCTGCCTATAAATGGGCATGACACGTATGAGTATACATGCACGTCATACACCTTCCCCAGGATGTCAAGATGCAGTGAGAGAAGAAATGGAGTGATTATCTTGGTCTGAGATGGAATACGTCCTCTTGGAATGACGTGTCACCCATTTTATGTTTTCAGGAAGGCGCGAAGTTGGTCCTGGATTTGCCATCAGAATAGCTGTCGTTATAGGCGATTACTATCTCCGGCTTTGATTTTATTTGATACATGTGACCATATCATCGTAAAGTATGTTTTTTCAATATAGTTTTATTAGATTTTTGAAATTTATTCGGGACGTTAGGCGTGTTGCGTTGTGTGCCTTTGTTCAGAAAGGAGAGCTTCGAGCCACTTGGCCAGTGTGCTTGCTAAATCAGGAGGGAAAAACGATGTTCTAAATCCAAACAACGACTGTTCTGGACAAAGGACCCCTTGTCCAACATTCTGATGGAAGATCACCAAAAGTAGGACCCATTTTGTGATGCTATTTCATATATCTGTCGAACTGTATACTAGTAGTTTTGCGCCCAGATTTTGGGCACTCTCTCGCTATAACGTAAGGTGGATGTCGTAATGAAGATATTTTTAGAATTCTAACACTGCGATTGCATTAAGAACTAGTGTTACTATCATTTCCTATACAACATGTATTTTTTTGTAATGTTTATGAATAGCTATTTGGTCAGAATAGGTGAGAGTCTAATAGAAATATCCGCACATTCTGGGAAAAAGAAGCTACATTAGCATAATGGATAACCACTGATTTCAGCTCTAAATATGCACATTTTCGAACAAAACATAAGTGTATGTATAACCTGATGTTATAGGACTGTCATCTGAGGAAGGTTTATGAAGGTTAGTGAAAATTGATATCTTTTGCTGGTTTATTCGCTAACGCTAACGTGCCTATTGCTATCGCTAACGTGCCTTGATGAATGAATGCGGTTGTGTGTAGGCTATTGTAGTAAGCTAATATAATGCTATATTGTGTTTTCGCTGTAAAACACTTAAAAAATCTGAAATATTGGCTGGATTCACAAGATGCTTGTCTTTCATTTCTGTACACGATGCATTTTTCAGAAATGTTTTATGATGAGTATTTAGGTATTCCACGTTGGTCTCTATAATTACTCTGGCTGCTTCGGTGCTATTTTTGACGGTAGCTGTGATGGTAGCTGCAATGTAAAACTGATTTATACCTCAAATATGCACATTTTTCGAACAAAACATAGATTTATTGTGTAACATGTTATAAGACTGTCATCTGATGAAGTTGTTTCTTGGTTAGTTTGGTTGGTTCTTGGTTAGTTAGGTTGGCTTTGTGCATGCTACCTGTGCTGTGAAAAATGTCTGTCCTTCTTTGTATTTGGTGGTGAGCTAACATAAATATACGTGCTGTTTTCGCTGTAAAACATTTTTAAAAATCGGACATGTTGACTGGATTCACAAGATGTGTATCTTTCATTTGCTGTATTGGACTTGTTAATGTGTGAAAGTTAAATATTTCAAAAAAATATTTTTTGAATTTCGCGATCTGCCTTTTCAGTGGAATGTGGGAGGAGTTCCGCTAGCGGAACGCTGGGGCTAGACAGGTTAAAGACTATCACATACTTTGCTAAAAAATGTATTATCTACTGTGAGCTTCTAATTCCTCTCCTACATTTAAAATGTGGATTGACCAGACTGTTGACTTTCTTCCTCTTTAAAAGCTCACTTATGACCTCTGCAAGAGACAGCCAAGGTCTAATGGACTCTGGTCTCCACTATTCAACTATATTTCAAACTGGACAGAGTGAATGGGGTGATTAAGGAAATGTGTGTATATACAGTACATGTTGTGTAAGGTGCTGTAAAACTAATTATCTGCTTGTTGTCTCAGCAAAAGCTGGAAATAGCTAACTGTTAGGGATTTTATGAATAATGACTAAATGATCTATACATTTAACGTAGAACTATAACTAAAACTACCCTGTCATTGTATGATTGTATGACATTTATTAGAATCATACCTCTATAAATCTGATGTGTGTAGTTTTAGTCAGAATTAGGACAAGGACTTTTTGTTCCTTTTTAGTATGAAAGCAGGGTGCAAGTGTGAGACAATGTATGAGAGGTGATATCGACAGACAAGCTCTACTACTGTGTTCCTCACAGGACATTGTTCCCCACCCAGGGAGGGGAGAGACCTTGGGCTTGTAGTAGATTGTATAACAGGTGGCAGACAATGTATGACAGGAAGATTTGTGAACTATATTGTCATTGTTTCTGAGAGGAGGAGGGACATTTATGACGAGATGTGAGGTATATAGACCAATGTACAGGAAATGATAGGCAGAACGTTCCCGTAAATAAACATTTGGCTTTTGTAGACTGGGCCTCTGTCTGTTTTTATTTCTATCAGTATCCTACAAATCCTGATATAGCAGACTGAGTAATTTAATTGAATTGGTTAAAGAACATGAGAACTTAATTCTCCTAACACTAACATGATCACAGATAGTGTTGCTGCAAATGTTTTGTTTTTTTTTTAAGTAAAAAAATATTTATGTCTGCCACATATGTGGAATGTGTTTTGTTTGTTGATTGAAAAAAAATATAACTTAATAAAACTATATCATCAATAATAACAGATAACACACAATAATATTCTGCATTGGTTGCAACATGATAAGAAATAACAATGTCCCTACAGCAGCAATACTCTCAAGGCTGCAATCTTGTCTCACCAACTGCAGTCTGCAATGTCTGACCAGAGGTAAGTAGTCTTGTATTTCAGAACTCGATTATGCATGCAGTAGCAAGACGCACGTCAGCCTCTCTCTCAGCAGCTCTCTCTCAGCAGCTCTCTCTCTCAGCAGCTCTCTCTCAGCAGCTCTCTCTCAGCAGCTCTCTCTCAGTAGCTCTCTCTCAGCAGCTCTCTCTCAGCAGCTCTCTCTGCAGTCAGTCCAGTAATACGGTGATTGACTCATAGACAGTCAGCTGGGTAACTAGCAGTAACCTCACTCGTCCTCTTCAAGATGAAGAGAGCCCTCTGGGTGGACATGGGTGGGACCAGAGAGAGATTGCATGCATTAATACTGCACCAAGACACCAGAGCTTTTTAAAGAAATACATTTTCCAGGGTGATGCTGATAACGAAGTCCATGCAGAGAACAATATTCTGGAAGGCTCTATCCATCAAACACACATGGCCTGTATACTCCTTGGGGTACAGTAACCTGGCAGTGGCACATGAGAGATGCATACTTGATTCCTCTGAGTTCTTTAGAATGCCAATAGATGGCCAACACTACACAGCCTTTACACAAAAAAAATGCTGGGTTTGTTAGGATGACCCAACTGCTGGGTTGCAGACATTGGGTAACTTAAATCAGCAACATTTAAATCAGCAAAGTTGGGTTGTGGATGCTGGAGTATTGTTACTGAGTTATTGAGATATGGCCCAGCGGGTTAGATCAGAAGACCGGAGGTGTGGCTTAGTAGGGGTGTGGCTTTCAGATAGTTATTTTTGGCCATCAGTGAGAGTAAATGTAATTCTGGATAATCTGTTCTATTGTATTGTTATCACATGTTTAGGTTGAACACTGAAACGTTTGTAGCTTTAATGAAGCTTACACACGTGTATGTCACGTTCTTTCAAAATCGAACCCAGAAGCAGACCAGGACAAGGAGAGTAGGAAGAAGGTGAGTATTTATTTACAAGTGAATATGAAGGTGTAGAAATATCCAGGTAGCGTAACGGGCAGCGGTGGTGAGTTGATGGGAGTGAATAGGTGGGTCCAAAGGAGTAGCGGAAGCCTCCGACGACCAGGCAGGAATGGGGTAAGTGATCCGGGTGAATAACTGAAGACCGTCAGTGGAGCTACGCTGGGACAGGATGGCGCCCACCCCCACATCAGACGCGTCCACCTCAACAACAAACTGATGGGAAGTGTCAGGTTGAGAGAGAATCGGGGCGTTGGTGAATCGGCTCTTCAAGTCCAGAAATGCTCGGTCTGCCTCAGGAGTCCAACAGAAATCTCTGGTGCAAGACGTCAGGGCAGTTAAAGGGACGGCCACCCGGCTGTAATCACGGATAAACCTCCGATAGAAGTTCGCAAACCCCAGGAATCTCTGGAGCTGCAATCTCGTACCGGGCTGGGCCCAATCCCGAACCGCCCGAACCTTCTCTTGGTCCATCATGATCTCTCCCCTGGAGATGATGTACCCGAGGAAGGACGTCGTGTGGGCGTGAAAATCACACTTCTCAGCCTTCACGAACAGACGGTTCTCCAATAACCGCTGCAAGACCTGCTTGACATGCAGGACGTGGCTAGAAAGCTCCCTCGAGAAGATGAGGATATCATCCAGGTAAACGAACACAAAAATACCAATCATATCTCTCAGAACATCATTCACCATACTTTGGAACACAGCAGGAGCGTTGGTCAGTCCAAACGGCATCACCTGGTACTCGAAATGTCCCATAGGAGTATTGAACCCAGTCAACCACTCGTCCCCCTCTTTGATCCGAACCAAATGATAAGCATTACGTAGGTCAAGCTTCGTAAAAACCGTAGCACCCTGTAAAGAGTCGAAAGCAGAGCTCATCAAGGGCAGGGGATACTTGTTCTTAACCGTAATATCATTCAACCCCCGATAATCAATACATGGTCGAAGAGAGCCATCCTTCTTACTCACAAAAAAGAATCCTGCTCCCAGAGGTGATGACGAGGGGCGAATGAGACCTGCAGCTAGAGATTCCTTGATGTAGGTCTCCAAGGCTTCACGTTCAGGTCGAGAGATACTGTATAACCGTCCCTTGGGAAAGGCAGCTCCAGGGAACAAATTAATCGCACAGTCATAAGGTCGGTGGGGAGGAAGGGACAGAGCCTTCTGCTTACTGAATACTTCACCCAACTCGTGATATGTTTCTGGAACCAGGGACAAATCAGGAGGAGCAGAGTCACTGACCTGACTGGGAACAGCAGGAGAACAGGCAGTCCTAAGGCAGTTAGCATGACACTCAATGCTCCAACTAGTTACCTTACCCGTCACCCAATCAAACGAGGGATTGTGTTCCTTCAGCCAGGGGTAACCAAGAACCAGAGGAACATGGGGCGAGGACAGAATGAGGAAGGAGATAAACTCTGAATGATTCCCCGACAACAACATCTTAACCGGTTCAGTCCTCATCGTAATCCGTGCCAGACTACTGCCGTTCAGAGTGGTTGCTTCAATGGCTTCCGGCAATTGCTCCTTGGAAAGCCCCAGCTGTTCCACCAAGTCGGCATCAATAAAGCTGCCATCGGCACCTGAATCGATAAAAGCGTTCATCTCTAAGCTCTGACCAAGCTGTCTAGGTCACTAGGCTCTGGATAGGATATCAGCTCGTCCTTGAGTTGCTCCGACAACCCCTGGTAAAAAGCCGCTTGTAGTGACTCCTCATTCCAACCACTCTCCACAGCCAATGTCCTGAATTCGATCATAAAGTCTGCCACACTGCGAGCTCCTTGGCGAAGAGTGAACAAACGTTTAGCTGCGTCCTTACCTCGGACAGGATGGTCAAAAAGCTTTCTCATCTCCGCCGTGAACTCCTGGTATGAAGCCATGCAGGTGTCCGGTCGTTCCCAAACGGCTGAAGCCCATTCCAGAGCTCTACCACGCAGCAGTTCAATCACGAAAGCTATCCTAGCCTTATCTGTGGCGTAAGAGTAGGGCTGTAGATCAAAAACTAAGCCACACTGCATAAGAAATGAACGGCATCTTCCGAAATCCCCCTCGTACTTATCAGGCGTCGGAACCTTGGGCTCACGGAAGGAAACCTCTCCAGAATCGGCAGGTGAGATGGGTGAAACAGGTGGTGGATGTCCCGCCGGCAACCTGAGCTGATCCTGGATATTCGTCAAGCTAGCAGATAAGTTCCGGACTGAACCCGCTATCTCCTGTAGCGCCGTGTTGTGTTGTTCCAATATCTTCCCCTGCTGGGTAACGGCATGGCAAACGGGGTCCAGGTCCGCTGGGTTCATCCTTGGCCGGATCGTTCTGTCACGTTCTTTCAAAATCGAACCCAGAAGCAGACCAGGACAAGGAGAGTAGGAAGAAGGTGAGTATTTATTTACAAGTGAATATGAAGGTGTAGAAATATCCAGGTAGCGTAACGGGCAGCGGTGGTGAGTTGATGGGAGTGAATAGGTGGGTCCAAAGGAGTAGCGGAAGCCTCCGACGACCAGGCAGGAATGGGGTAAGTGATCCGGGTGAATAACTGAAGACAGAACAAACGGGGTTAAGTTTAAGGCAAGCAAGACGTACAAAACAACAAAACAAATACTATCAAGCTGGAGGCTGATACGCTGGCACAACATACTGTTAATGGCTAACGATCCGGCAGGGAATGGATGTCAGGTCCGGGCTTATGAAGAGGAGAGATGATGATCAGGACCAGGTGCACAGATAGCTGATGGGATACAGGTGCGGGTAATCTGAGATCTCCCAACTAGCTAAAACGCCCGGCAACCAGACAGGGTGCGTTCCAGGACACCGGAAAAACACTCCAGAACAGAACACAGGCAAAAACCAGACTCAGGAAACGGGATTCGTGACAGTGTATGAGTTCCTCAAGAGCCTATGCATTTCCCAGTGTTGGGATAGTTACCACTTTGTTACAATATGTAAAAAAACAATGTTATATTGGAATATGTCATGTGAAAAAATATTAAAGGAAAACAAAAATTTGCACTGTACAAACTTAACATGATGACATATACGCTCACTGGTGGCCAAAAATAACTATATAAAAGCCACGGACCCTGATAGTACATGACTCCTGAAAATAACCTATGGATTACATAAAAAAAGACCCAGCTGCTCGGTCAACCCAGCATGAAAATGAATACAAATCCAATTTATGGTTAAATTAACCCATGTTTGGGTAATACACACTATGTTGGGTTATTCACGGGGGGTGCTGAAAAAATATTTTTGCCTGTGTTGCAAACACTTTAGCGGTTCGCTAATAAAGCACTATTAAAGGCCCAGTGCATTAATTTTGTGTGAGGAGAAAAATATATATTTTTGGTATACAGTAATACCCTGAACAAAAACATAAATGCAACATGCAAAGTGTTGGTCCCTTGTTTCATGAGCTAAAATAAAAGATCACAGACATTTTCCAAATGCACACAAAGCTTATTTATCTCAGATTTTGTTAACAAATTTGTTTACATCCCTGTTGTCATGACATTGTTCTGTTCTCTCTCTACTCTACAGATTGGACTCTTGGAAAGCCCTTTGTTAACATAGAGAGAGTCTGGTAACATCAAAAGGTTGGGAACGGAACCATATTTCAGTAATCCAACCAGATGAAAATATTTGTTGGTACTTAAAGAGTATGATGTCAGATCAGTTGTCGTCGGAGACATTATTACTGATGATAGGACGACATAAACTGTATCTTGGAAAGTTAGATTCACATGGAATTGTTGTGCAATTTAAATGTTTAAATATGAAACTATTTGTGAAAAGATTCAAAGTAATTCTAGCTTCTAAATGAGAGAATTGTTTTCATAAGTGAACTATGCTCACTCAGTGTCCCCGCCCAATTAAACAGGCATTGGTTGTGAACTATGAAACACACCCTTCTGTCACGCCCTGACCATAGATTGCTTTGTATGTTTCTATGTTTTGTTTGGTCAGGGTGTGATGTGGGTGGGCATTCTATGTTGTATGTCTAGGTTGTCTATTTCTGTGTTTGGCCTAGTATGGTTCCCAATCAGAGGCAGGTGTCAGTCGTTGTCTCTGATTGGGAGCCATATTTAGGTGGCCTGTTTTTCTTTGTGTTTTGTGGGTGGTTGTATCCTGTGTTAGTGTTTTCACCATACGGGACTGTTTCGGGTTGTTTGTACTTTTGTTATTTTCGTTCAGTGTTCGTTTTGATATATTAAATATATCATTATGGACACTTACCACGCTGCGCATTGGTCATCCTCTTCTCATTCCAACGACGAGCGTTACACCTTCTCTCCCCCACTACAAAAGCCCATTGACGAAAGTCAACCTAGTGTTCCCGATGACGTGAGGACTGCTGTCCATACATTTAAAAGGGCTAATATCAACTACAGAACTAAGCCAACCTCAGCATTAGCTCTGGTTGCGAATGGTTGAACGACTACAACCTAACGAAATTAACATTGTGTTCCCGATGACGTGAGGACAGCTGTCCATACGTTTAAAAGGGCTAATTTCAACGTGGAGGTGACGATCGATACGCTGGAAGCATGACCTTCAACTATACCAGCCAGAATATAGCATGAGCTTATAGTATGGCAACTTGGTTTGAACTTTGAACTCTTATTCACTAAAGAAGTGATACATCCTAGATGTCGAGTTATCAGCAGCAGCTGTAAACGTGGGCTAGAAAAGGACGGACAATCTCTTCAGAAAGACAGGGTACTGCAACGTATACGTTCTACCACACGACGACGGTACTACAACTTATCCGTTCTACCACAAGACATATTCTTCAAAGTACAAGGGAGATCTCTGCTGGGCAACCCAGCCTTCCATCTTCGACCAATCTATCGAAGCGCAGATCAGAGTAAATATTTATTGCATTTTCCATTTCCAAATGGGCGGTTATTTAGAATGCATAAGATTCTGTATTTACGATAGCATAGCTTCATAAGGTCCAATAGAGACCCAATCATTTTGTTCCTCAGTCTTCCCGCGCTTTCATTCAAACCCAACCCCCTTTCTTTGTGTAACCAGCTGTCATATCGGTTCAGTCCACTAGGGACGTTTTCTTGTAAGACATAATTAGTAATCAATGTATGATCCATCCTGTGTACAATATATGTAATTATGTGTGATTATTTAGCTATTTAGTAAATAAATAGTTAAACCAAATTTTGTATTGCTGATTCAACTGGTTAGCCAGGGTTTGTGAAGATAACCAAGAATTTTATGACGTTCAGATGAGACTGAATAAGGTGACGATTGATAATTGACTGGTATTGATATAAAAGATTACCAGGTCTTTAAGAGTTTATTCGGAAGACAACAGCTCTATAAACCTTCTTCCGTGGTGCCCTGACTTCCTAGTTAATTACATGTACATGATTAGTTTAATCAGGTAATATTAATTACAGAGAATTGATTTGATAAAATAGCATGTCATATATCACTTAATTCATAGTAAAGACACGACACTGTTAGTGAGCGTTTCTCCTTTGCCAAGATAATCCATCCACCTGACAGGTGTGACATATCAAGGAGCTGATTAAACAACATGATCATTACACATGTACACCTTATGCTGGGGATAATAAAAGGCCACTCTAAAATGTGCAGTTTTGTCACACAAAACAATTTGGAATTTGGCAATACGTCCAACTGGCCTCCCAAACGCAGACCATGTGTAACCATGCACGTGTAACCATGCCAGCCCAGGACCTCCACATCTGGCATCTTCACCTGTGGGATCGTCTGAGACCAGCGCAACCGAAGAATTTCTGCACAAACTGTCAGAAACCATCTTAGGGAAGCTCATCTGCGTGCTCGTCGTCCTCACCAGGGTCTTGCCCTGACTGTAGTTGGGCGTCGTAACCAACTTCAGTGGGCAAATGCTCACCTTCGATGGCCATTGGCACGCTGGAGAAGTGTGGTCTTCATGGATTAATCCCGGTTTCAATTGTATCGGGCAGATCGCAGTCAGCGTGTATGGTGTCGTGTGGGCAAGTGGTTTGCTGATGTCAACATTGTGAACAGAGTGCCCCATGGTGAAGGTGGGGTTATGGTATGGGCTGGCATAAGCTACGGCCAACGAACGCAATTACATTTTATTGATGGCAATTTGAATGCACAGAGATACCAAGGTGAGATCCTAAGGTCCATTGTTGTGCCATTCATCCACCGCCATCACCTTATGTTTCAGCATAATAATGCACGGCCCCATGTCGCAAGGATCTGTACACAATTCCTGGAACTGAAAATGTCCCAGTTCTTCCATGGCCTGCATACTCACCAGACATGTCACCAATTGAGCATGTTTGGGATGCTCTGGATTGTATAACAGCATGTTCCAGTTCCCACCAATAACTAGCAACTTCGCACCGCCATTGAAGAGGAGTGGGACAACATTCCACAGGCCACAATCAACAGCCTGATCAACTGTATGCGAAGGATATGTGTCGCACGACAGGAATGGTGGTCACACCAGAGACCGGCTGGTTTTCTGACCCACGCCCCTACCTTTCTTTTTAAGGTATCTGTGACCAAAAGATGCATATCTGTATTCCAAGTCATGTGAAATCCATAGGTTAGGGCCTAATGAATTTATTTCAATTGACTGATTTCCTCATATGAACTGTAACTCAGTAAAATCTTTGAAATTGTTACATGTTGTGTTCATATATTTTTTCAGTGTAAATAATATATATATTTTAATTCAGATTTTTCAGGGGGTGCCGCAGCACCCTTAGCACCTCTACTTCCCACAGCTATGGATTTGTCTGCATATGAGCATCCTGCTCTGGGAGGGGTTGGAGTACAGAGAAAGAGAGAGGAGCAGAAGAGGAAGATGAAAACATGCTTCTCTCGTTGTCCTCCTCTCGTTGTCCTCCTCTCTTTCTCTAGTAATGGAATGCATTGGGCTGAGCCATTGGGAGAAAGAGAGGGACAGTAGAAGGCAAGGTGGACCGGGAGAAATAGATGATTTGAAGAAGAGCTCATAAGAGGACAGAGGTAGGCAAAGAGAGAAAGAAATAGAGAAAGAAAGAGAAAGAGAGCGAGAAAGAGAGAAAGAGAGAGAGAAATAGAGAAAGGGAGAAAGAAAGAGAGAGAGAAAGAGAGGGAGAGAGAGAGAGAGAGGGAGAAATAATGTGAAAAAAGTATAGAGACTACAGGTATAGAGAGTTAATGTGAAGGAGAGGAAGAGAGAGAGGGAGAGGGTGAGAGAGTATGATAGCTGGCACAAGGCCCTATATCCATTAGACAGGACTCATTTCATTCTGCCAGACATGTTAATCTACTTACACACTGATCAGGTACACAACCTTTACTCCTCACTCCCACCCTGTGACTGTGTGTGTTTGTATATGTGTATATGCGTGCCTGCGTGAGTATGTGTGTTTGTAACATAAGCATTTTATATCCTGTCATTCCTCAGCCAAACAGTTACAGTAGTAACCACCAATGAATTTAGAAGTAGCAAGGACAGTAAGCACACCAGAGGACATTTGATTGCTTGTTATGTCTTTGTACTGAATCGTGGTGTTTGTGAGTTTTTATATTCCCAGGCCTACCTTTCAGCACAGTTGTCCTGGCAACGGAAGACCGTCATTTTCTTGTAGTCAAAAAAGGACACTCCCCTAAGTGCTCTTTTCGCTGTGTCGTCGATATAGCAGCCGATGTACTTCGCTGTAAGAGAAAAAAGAGAACATTTCTCATAATAAATAAAATATGCACAATTCAAGCAGACCAATGCATATTATAGGAGACAAGGGAGAGAGGCAATAATACCGTTTTGGATAGGACATGTTTTGTTTAGCATGGAATTCCATAGTTTATGTGAGTAAAATATGCACATTTAGTACATTTCCAAAGGTAATTGTTATTATTACAGCCATGGTCAATTCTGTAGAGACATTCTGTAAATCAGTGAAACAACTTTCAAGTAAAATCCCAAATCATCAATTTGATCCATACAGTGAAGACATATTGAAGGGCAATGTTGCTGCTCAAGGAATCAACACCAGACTAGCATGTTGATTTATTTATAAAGACACACAACTCCTTCTAGTGGCCTGCTACTGCAATGGCACTCAGTACACTTCCTCCCTGACTTATTTGAAGTGAGTAAGGAGGGAGGGAGGGAAGGCTGGTTATGTCCTTCTGCAGTGGGACTGGTTCATCCTTCCACACTTCCTTCCTGCTCTGTCTGTGAGGTAGCATGCTGGATAGACCAATCCAAAACCCACACCATCTGTCCCCTGGGGGGGCGTAGAACAATGCACATCCTAACCCACCACATTACTGTAATTGTAATGGTCTAAAAGGCAGTAGAGCGGCAGCATGTGGTGCTCTGTAGGACCTTGCAGTAATCTTTCTCCCAGACATAGCAGCAGAGTGGACTGATCACTAATCTGCTTTATGATAAAGGGAAGCAGTGATTTAGCTCAACTGAACTGCACTTCAAATGGGGCTGCCCTTCCACCTTCCGTTTTTGTGCTGAGTTTATTAAATTAAATAATCCGATCAGCAGCCATACAAGGAAGCAGAGATACTATATCTATCTGCAAGTTGTGATGTAAGCACAGTCATGTGGCAAGAAGATTAGCAACAGACACAAATGTGAATTCTATACTGTACAAACAAATACTGTGTGTACACAGATGTACACAGGCAGGAGTGTAGGGAGTGTAGGGACACCACTCATCCACCTGTATAGAGTTTTATTCAGGGCTGTGATGATAGTTACAGTAGGCATCTCTCTAATTCAGAAGATCTGGTGCTGACAGGTGATGGATAGTGGTTCCATTTCAAACAGCTTTGTTTTTTACTCTCGATTTCCCAAACAAATAACAGACATGTCAGAAACAATGTGCCTCTCTGAGTTTGTCACCATAGTATGAGCTTATTGTCTCCCCTCTCGTATCATGTTATTATCGTATCATATAATGTTATTATATACTATACAGTAATGTTCTCGCCTCATGAGGGATGTCAACAGATAAAATGAATCTGTACTGGATAACAACGATACCCTTGCTGGATTACTCCTTGAAACAGGGTAGATGAGGTGGTTGGATACAGGGGAAGACAGTATTTGGTTAATGTTTCTTTCAGACAGTGTGTGTGCTTGCGTGCGTGTGCTTGCATGTGCACACGTGTGCGTACCCTTGTGTGAATGGTGGGGAGCGGGTTGGGTGTGGCTGCTCTTGACGAGAACATGACAGGGGCCTGGAGTGTGATGAGGTGGCGGTGGGGGTGGTGGAGTACTGTGGCACATAGGAGTTGTGGATGAAGTGGAGCATCGTCGCTTTGAAAGCACTAATTACTCTTTCAGCTAGCGCTCTGCTGTGGTCCTGTGGGGGTTACCACTTCACAGAGAAAGAACAGAGGGAGAGGAAGACAGGAAGAGAGAGAGAGAGAGAGAGAGAGAGAGAGAGAGAGAGAGAGAGAGAGAGAGAGAGAGAGAGAGAGAGAGAGAGAGAGAGAGAGAGAGAGAGAGCAAGGACCTCCTAGACAGAGAGGACATACTACATGGAGACAAACTGAGGTCCTCTCGTATGATCTGATAATCCGTAGCAATAATACATGTACTATATAAAGCCTGTTTGTGTTTCTCTCAATCAGAAAGATGGAAAACAATCATGTACCATATGAATACCACATGAATGTAACAAAAACAATCCCTGTGCAAATCAATTCCACTCAGGAACTGCCTGTGCTTGTAATACCTATTTCTCTAATTCAAAGGCTTACTATATGTAGGTATCCTTGTACTACGAAGGTAATAACCATAGAGATTCTATCTCTATTATTATACTGCTGTCATCTGGTACAAATCCTACTATATACTTTAAAGTCCAGTATGGAGAGTGCACTTCTGGTACTCCCAGTCTGCTACCAGCTGCTCACAGCAGCCAGCTTTGTGGAGTCCCATTCTAAATTAATCTACATCACTTTACAGGAGCTCAATCTAGCTCTTTTTTGGGAAAGGTTAATTGCCATGGACATGCTACATATGGCCCATGAAAATGAGCAGTGCAGGATTTTACCCAAGATTGGAGATCTATGCTTATGAGTGTGAGACTTTCAGAGATAGAGACAATACTTAAATTAGCTTATTTTTTAAAATTATATTTTGTGGTTTGATTCCAAGTCATTTGTCTGTGGCATCTCAATAAATAGGTCATATTTACAATGCCACACCAGATGTTGCTAAGGATAGCTCCATTATGTAGGTGAACATACATAATCAAATATAGGGAAAATCTGCTATCACTGTAAAGCAGTACGTTCTGAATATCCCCCTCAATGGGTGTTGACTGACTGTGGGCAAGGAGGACCAGGATGGGTGGCATCACTGAGCTAATTGAGCCCCTGGTTCTAGATCTCCCTGGGAGAGAGGTCTTCATCTCCCTGGAGCTACAAGCTCTCACAGTCTTAGTCGTCACATTTTTAAGTTATTCCAAACATCACATTTTTAAGTGTTAAAGGTTAAGTTTAGGAATTAACTCCACATTTGTAAGGTTAGGGTTAAGTTTAGACATTAACTCTGAAAGGTTAATGTAAGGGTTAAGGTTTGGGATAGGTTTAAAATAAAAATATCAAAAACAACTTTCTTTCGCTGGATTCAAACATGCATCCTTTGGAATCAGATGTAGGAGCTTAAGCCCATCCACAATGTCCTTGCAAAACCAAAATCTACTTGAAGGTAACAGTGCTCACTGTTGCCCCTAATAGACAGTTTCCACATCATCTCCCAACGTCCTCAGACATGGATGAACGTCAAATACTGGCTTGTATTACTGGTGACCTGCCTGTCCTGGAGAGGCATCACCTGAAGGGCTAATTACTTGTTAAATATCCAGTCACTTAAATGTTGCAGCACATTTAAATGGCTGCTGTTTTGCCAAGGCCTCCAGCACAATAATACCCACATTAACCTTGAACAACACTCTGATGGGGGAATGTGTATTTGCCTATCCACAAATGCCTGTGTGTCTGTACATGTGGAATACTGTGTATTTCATAATGAACAGTGAACACTCAAGGGGCCATTTAAGTTTGATAGTCACTTAAACGGATAGTGTATTTCTTCAGGCTGTTGCAGTGAAATAATAAATTACTGTATTGTCTATAAACCTGTCATTTTTTACACAACTTAAACAACTGGAGCTACAGATGTAGGATCGTAATTTGAGCCAGCAACAGGCCATGTGAATGATCTGGATTAAAATTAATGGACATTTTTGTAGGGGTTGAAACATTATTCGTAAGGGAAATTCAAGTCTGAAATTTCAAAGCGGAAATGTCAAACTTCAGAAGCCTTTTAAACCTCGAATACACTACAAGTTTTACATTTACTGCATTGCAGGAAAGGTCTCCTGCAACAGGGTGATCAAATTAAGATCATAAATCTGTAAGTCAGAGGTGACTTTATGAGACAATGATTCTTATGTATAAAACCAAGCTGAGGGTGTCTAGTTAAATACACTACAGGACCAGAAGTATGTGGACACCTGATCGTCGAACATCTAATTCAAAAATCATGGGCATAAATATGGAGTTGGTCCCCCGCTTTCTGCTGTAACAGCCTCCACTCTTCTGGGAAGACTTTCCACTAGATGTTGGAACATTGCTGCGGGGACTTGCTTCCATTCAGCCACAATAGTATTAGTGACGTTGGGTGATTAGGCCTGGCTCGCAGTCGGCGTTCCAATTCATCCCAAAGGTCTCGATGGGGTTGAGGTCAGGGTTCTGTGCAGGCCAGTCAAGTTCTTCCACACCGATCTCGACAAACCATTTCTGTGTGGACCTCGCTTTGTGCACGGGGGCGTTGTCATGTTGCCACAAAGTTGGAAGCACAGAATGTCATTATATGATGTAGTGTTAAGATTTCCCTTCACTGGCACTACGGGGCCTAGCCCTAACCATGAAAAACAGCCCCCGACCATAATTTTTCCTCCAGCAGACTTTACAGTTGGCACTATGCATTCGGGCAGGTAGTGTTTTCCTGGCATCCGCCAAACTCAGATTAGTCCATCGGACTGCCAAATGGTGAAGCATGATTAATCACTCCAGAGAATCACTCCAGAGTACAGTTTCCACAGTTCCAGTCCAATGGGGGCGAGCTTTACACTACTCCAGCCGATGCTTGGCATTGCGCATGGTGATCTTAGGCTTGTACGTGGCTGCTCGGCCATGGAAACCCATTTCATGAAGCTCCAGGCGAACAGTTCTTGTGCTGACGTTGCTTCCAGAGGCAGTTTGGAACTCGGTAGTGAGTGCTGCAACCGAGGACAGACGATTTTAACGTGCTATGCGCTTCAACACTTGGCGGTCCCGTTCTGTTTCCACTTCACAATAACAACACTTACAGTTGACAGGGGCAGCTCTAGTAGGGCAGAAACTTTAAGAAATGACTTGTTGGAAAGGTGGCATTTTATGATGGTGCCATATTGAAGGTCACTGAGCTCTTCAGTAAGGCCATTCTACTGCCAATGTTTGTCTATGGAGATTGCATGGCTGTGTGCTCAATTTTATACACCTGTCAGCAACGGGTGTGTCTGAAATAGCCAAATCCACATACTTTTGTGTATATAGTGTATACCAACCATGTACTGTAGGTACTGTACAACTAGCAATGTCTCAACATAAACTTTTGACTCACCCCGTCCGTCGTCCAGATCTTTGGCGTTGCGTCCCTTGAGGGCGCGGTTCCAGCTGCTGGTGTAGTCTACTCCCCTACCCTCCCAGTTCTTCCCACCAGCCCCTTTCATCCAGGGAGGGCCGTACCTCCGCGGGGTGGGTCTGCGTGTATCTTTCAACACCCTCCCCATCATTCCTACCCCCCGGCCATCTGAGGAGGCCACCCTGTTCAATATCCCAGATGCCACCAGGGGGTCCCGGCCCCCATTTCCCCCCGTGGAGCTGTCCCCTACGAAGCCAGAGTGCAGGAACACCAGGCTCCCAGCTGTCAGGTAGAGGAGGATGAAGGAGAAGAAGCGCACAGGTTTCCTGCGAAAGTAGCGTTGGATTTTCAGCAGAGGCCTGGCCATGCTGGCTCCCCCTGCTCAGTCACAACGTCCCAGGGACACCCAACCATAAAGCAGCAGAGCAGGACAACACCCCCCTAAAAGCTACTAAGAGGTTCAATCACACAGGACAGAGAGTCCAAATCCAATTCTGGTTGGGGAAAAATAATTGCCTACCAGGTAAAAAAACACACACAACAAAGGTATCTTGTGCTAAGGAGTGTGTGTGTATGGGATCTCTGCATGAGGTCTGTCCCCATGAAGGGGTGTGTGTGTAGTGCTGGAGAGTGTGTCTCCAGTGTGTGTCTCTCTACATTCTCTCTGAGAAAGCATCAGGAGGGCAGAGAGCTGATGGTGGAGCCATGGCAGGAAAGGTGATTTGCTGAGACTGAAAGACGATCACTGCAGCAGCACTGCTTTCTTTCCTCCTATCGACCTCCGGCTGACGCCTCCACAGCTCCACAGAGGCCCTTTCCACCGCCACGCAGATGGAAGATGTTTTTATTCACTCCAGCCATTTACCGTGACAGTCTGTGAAGGAGGTTGTGGCTCGCCATCTGAAAGTAAAATAAGCCGCATTAAATCAAATCAAAATCGAATTTATTTGTAACATGCTTCATAAACAACATGTGTAGTCTAACAGTGAAATGCTTCCATTCGGGCCCTTCCCAACAATGCAGAGAAAAAACATTGAAATAGAAGAAAAAAATGGAAAAATAATTACACAAAGAATAAATAGAAAACATTATAACACACGATAACATGGCTATGTACACGGGGTACCAATATCGAGTCAAGGGGTACAAGGTAGTTGAGGTAGATACTGTATGTACATATAGGTAGGGATAAGGCAACGGAATAGATAATAAATAGTAACAGCAGAGTATTTGATGAGTCAAAAGAGATTAGTGCAAAAAGGATCAATGCAGATATTCCGTGTAGCTATTGGTTAACTATTTAACTAACTATTTTACCAGTCTTATAGCTTGGGGGTAGTGCCCACCACACATACCATCTCCCCACCTCCTCAGCAACACTCAACCGTCATGCACCAGCTTGCAAACAAGTGAACTAACACAAATAAACCAACAACCTAACCCAATAAAAGCAGAAGCAGTGGCAAGCAGCACATTAGGGTCAGATATGGCCAAAAGATACATCAAAATGAATCTCACAAATAAATACAAGACACTATTATTAAGACAAATGCATCAAACTAAAATACAAAATACTTTTGCAAAGCAGAGTATTTACATAAATACACTTGCAAGTACACGGCTTCAATACAACAGCATTCTCAGTAGCTCTAACTAAAAGTGTTTTACTTGCTATGGCTGTGAAATGTGGTTGTTTATCTACCTCAGTTGAATGTACTGACTGTAAGTCGCTCTGGATAAGAGTGTCTACTAAATTACCAAAATAATAAACAATTACAAAGCACACTGGGTAATATTATTGACCTTGTTTCGGGGCGGAGCTCATTAACACAATACCCAGCATGCTTTAATGTTCATTTTTACATTTTCATTTACGTATTGGTAATTTAGAAGACACTCTTATCACACCATAATGCCCTTAGACTTCTGATACCAATGCAAGGTGAAATTCTGAACCGCTTAAATAAAGTTATAAAAAAGTATTTTGTATTTTGAAAATACTAATTACAGGTCTCGAAAGTATCTTGTTACGAAATACATTGGATTGTAGTTAAGGCCGGTGAAATACAAATTACAAAATGCTCAAAAGTAATTGAAATACATCTTTCTAATACATCTCTGATTAGAGTGGATGAAAAGCTTTGGGCTGTGGTGGTTGTTGCCTTCAGTTCATTCTAAATCCAACTGTGGGTGGTCCTCTCTGTTCCAACCAGCTCTGAGCTCTACAGGCTTCATTATATCTTCTAAATGAGATTGGAATGGAAACACTGGATGGGGAGGGGAAACATAGGAGTTCCACCCCGCAGCAGTCTAGTTAACCTTTTACTGCAGTTGGATAAATCAGTGTCACACAGAGTGTTTCTTGGTAGTATTAAACAAATCTACTTTGAAACAAAAGTATACACCTCACACACATGGTTATGAGCTTAAAAAAAGAAGACACCTATATACCATGTCAGATATAGAGTTGAAATGTATTCAGTTTAGCGTTTGCATCCCAATATTACACTTTATATACATCATAGAAGACATAGAAATATATGTGCCTAATAGCAAACTCTTTGGTGATCTGTAAACATTTTAAATTACGAGCCTAGTTTATTTCTTACAGAGAAAAAAGTTTTCTTCCTGGCTAGCCTTGATTGGCTGAGATAATGGAGGGGGTGGTCATGCTGAGAGATGATTCCTGATTGGTCTGCAATGCCACAGACATAATGGGGGTTTCCTGATCAGTAGTCTACCTCAGATTTTTTTTTCAAGATAATAGCAATGGACAACTGCAAACGTGTTGCTACAGCTCTCAACAACATCACTGCCCTGAATTTAACTGGCGCTATTGACAAAGCTCAGTAGGAGAATGTTGTGATGGACTACTCTCTGGAGGACGGCAGGGTGACTCGCTCTTGACTCTGAAAGTGAATCAGATGACGAGGAAATCGTTGACTTGGTTAAAAACAACATTGTCATTTCTGATGATTTCTGATGACAGTGATGAGGAAGAAACGGAGATCAACAGTGTTGTTGTCACGGAAGAAGTGGACCAAGTTTTGAACTCAGTGGAATGTCCAGTAGAAGCAGAGCATGAGGAGATTAACAAAACTCTGAAATTCGATTGCAAATAAGGAGAGAGTCGAAAAAAGAACTCAGAAGGCTCTTGTATAAAACAACTCTCACTGTGGTAAATCTTTAAGCAAAGGGCAAACACAGCATCCATGACAGAGACAAACAAAGATGATTCTTGGAATATTGAACACTGTCAATGTGAACTGGAGCGACATGACACAACATAACAAGAATGCTGAGCAGACGAAAAGCAAATGACAGAGAACCTTTTACTTAACCATTAGAAACCCAGGCCCAGTTTTCCTTGCATAAAAACATCAGTAGTGATAGGACTGCTCAAGGAGACCCCAAATAACATATTTCTGAAGAAAAAAAATACAAAAATGTTGGTTTACAAAAAATGCATGCAAATGCAACAAACTTTCAAGTGACTATACTTAGCCAAAAATGTATATTTTTGTTTGAAAATATACTCAGGCATCTCTGGACATCACATGAACTATGCTGAATGAAGCCAACAAAAAAGCCAATATCGATTTGATGGAATAGGAAAAACTCTGTCACTCTTTCAGAGCACCACCTTAGAGGGTGGTGAAAAAAGAGTGTCCCTGTCTGTTCTCTGAGTCACGCTATGGCCATTATAAGGCTTGTGTTTACACCCGATGCCTTGTGCGATTAAGGTGTTGAGGTCAGAGCATTCAGAGGGGAGGGGGGGTAACCTTGACTTAGAGGCAGACCTTCATAAAAGGTACTACAGTACATATAAAGGTACTCAAAGTACTTCCCCTCATGCACTCTTCCTCCTTATTTTCACTTTCTAACCATCTGCCTAGCATTTTTCTACATACTGGGATTGGCATGTAGGCCAGGGGCAAAAAACTCATGGGCATATTTTGGGAATGGTTGGGGAGAAAGATAAAGGGCACATAACTGGTGGCAGATGGCAGAATGTTACAGTATACACACATGCATACACACACATGCACACACACGCTTGCAATCACCCTATTAATTATTTATAAGCACACAATGGAAAAAATGAAATTGAACTACAAACTCCACCTGAGAAGAGCATTTCTAATTTGCAGGTTCAAATGACCGTAATAAGAGTGGATGCAGAGGTCACTGACTTCAAACAAGACATTGAAACACAGACAGGTTTTGTATGTAGGGGGGCAGAGAGTGACAGGTGTCCTTACATTCTCTAATTGCCAGTTGGGGTTCTATGACTTGCCGTGAGTTTACAATGTTTATATGAGCTATAAGAGGCCCTTGAAGTGAGAACTTCCTCGAGTATTGTGGTTGGATTGTGTTCATATCTGGCTGGCCACTTCAGAAGGTGGTCAGGGAAAAAAGTATCCTCAGTCTGGATGGAATCAGGCTACCAAAAGCACATTTTTGAGATGACGTCATCAGCACTCTGCCCACAAGTCTCCAGAAAACTTGTGTTTTGGAAGTGAGGCACCTTTTTTCATTAAACGTTAGAGGAAATATGTTCATAGTGTGTGAGGAACGTGTTTACTGGCTTCAAAAAGGCTAGCCAGCTAGCTTATTTACAACAAAATATTTTTGTTTGGCTGGAGTTATGCTAACCTGTTTGCAATCCCTTTAGCTTTGCTAGCTAACTTGCTGGCTAGCTACAGAGTTTCACTGGCTAGGTAGCTACAGTAAATGGCTCCTGCCATCAAGTTGTTGTTGTGTTCTTATCAGATTTATCCTGTTCCACCGTTTGCAGAATGCATACTGGCATTTCAATACAGTACATTAAAAAAAGGGAATCCAGACACAACATGGAAGACACATTTAAATGTAGGGGTATACGCATGACTTGTTCGAAATTCCATGATCTCCATGATCAGAACTCCATGATCAGAATACAAAAGCTGCATGAACTGTCAAGTCTAGACGCGGCATGATTGACCATTAATTCACATTCATATTAAATGAGCCAGCAAATATTTAATCCGAGTGGATTCTGGCGGGAGAAATGTCAGAGTTAATCGTTACTGGGCAGTCGTGCAGCTCAGTGCGTGCTGTGGGCCATGGCTCTGCAGGACACTCCATAAATATACTTCATATCTGCCCTGGGACTTACTGAGCACTAGGCACAGGGCTCTCCTGCAGAGTGGATGCTGTCACCTCACTCATACCCTTTACAGAAAGCCTTTACTGTAAAAAAAAATCAGGCAATGTTTTTTAGAGCCCAATTCATAGAGTCCCATTTTAACCACATTCTTGCCAGGATAAGCCATTTATATCTCCCGTGCACATGCTGGCAAGTGTGGGAGTAGATGTGGATCGATATGGGTGGACGTCTATTTGAATAAATCTATTGAATATACACCATTATAAAGGAATCCATTATTAATTTTTTTAGGCAGGTCCTCAGAAACATTTTAAGACAAATATTTTTTTATTTTTTTTTACAAATAGAATGCCATATGTTTTGTTTAATTATGTTACTGGTCTGTGCAGCCAAAAGTCTGCAGCATGTGCATGAAATCACAACCTGGTCTCAGAGCATTTCATATTATTCTGTATGTAAATACAAGACACTCCATTTAGTATGATACGTTACATTTTAAATGGTATTAATTCATTTGTGGATGTCCATCACCCATTTCGTATGATTATGATTAAGTACAAATTGCAAAACGTACAATATGTTACGAATTTGCAAAATGTACAATATGTTGCCAATTTGTAAAACGTATGATATGTTACGAAAACTAGCTAGGTGGCTAATATTAGCTACCTGACTAACGTTAGCTAGGCTAGGGGTTAGGGTTAGGGGTTAGGGTGAAGGTTAGGGTTAGGTTTAGGAGTTAGGTTAAAGGGTTAAGGTTAGGGTTAAGGGAAGAGTTAGCTTACATGCTAAGTAGTTGCAAAGCAGCTAGAAAGTAGTTAGTAGTTGAAAAGTTGCTAATTAGCTAAAGTTGTCCATGATAAGATTCGAACTAGCAACCTTGCGTTATACGCCCACCGATCCACCCCGACCAACCACCCTACTTACATTATTACCAATCAGGCCTTTATGGTAGAGTGGTCAGATGGAAGCCAGTTCTTATTAAAAGGCACATGACAGCCCGCTTCGAGTTTGCCAAAAGGCACTTAAAGACTCTCAGACCATGAGAAACAAGATTCTCTGGTCTGAAGAAACCAAGTTTGAACCTGGCACTATCCCTATGGTGAAGCATGGTGGTGGCAGCATCATGGTGTGGGAGTGTTTTTCAGCGGCAGGGACTGGGAGATTAGTCAGGATCAAGGCAAAGATTAATGGAGCAAAGTACAGAGAGGTCCTTGGTGAAAACCTGCTCCAGAGCGCTCAGGACCTCAGACTGGGGTGAAGGTTCACCTTCCAACAGGACAACTACCCTAAGCACACAGCCAAAACAACGCAGGAGTGGCTTCAGGACAAGTCTCTGAATGCCCTTGAGTGGCCCAGCCAGAGCTCAGACTTGAACTCGATCGAATATCTCTGGGAGACCTGAAAATAGCTGTACAGCAATGCTCCCCTTCCAACCTGACATATCTTGAGTTGATCTGCAGAGAAGAATGGGTGAAGCTCCTCAAATACAGCTATGCCAAGCTTGTATCGTCATACCCAAAAAGACTCTAGGCTGTAATTGCTGCCAAAGGTGCTTCAGCAAAGTACTGAATAAAGGATCTGAATACTTATGTAAATGTCATATTTCATTTTTCTTTTTATATAAATTAGCAAACATGTCTAAAAACCTGCTTTGACATTATGGGGTGTTGTGTGTAGATTGATGAGGGGAAAAAATTATTTAATCAATTTTAAAATAAGGCTGTAACCTAACAAAATGTGCAAAAAGTCAAGGTGTCTGAATACTTTCCGAAGGCACTGTATATCCAGATGAAGCTGCATACCATTATGCGCAATGAAGATGTAGGCATGTTCGAGGTGCAAGAGCATAGTGTGTGCCAATGCACCTCAGCATTACGGCTCCATTTCATACTAAGCTGTAGGCAGAACTTTACGCAATCATGACTAACACCTTGATCACATAGACAGCGTCAACGCGCAAAATGGTATGCAGAATCATCTGGATATGTGTGCAACAAAAGTTCAACATTCCCCTCCTGCTACCATTTCTGTCAAGCTGTTTACGTATACAGTTTGACGCATAATGTTAGATAAATCCAATGTATGCACCATATACTGTAGAACGCACTGCAACTGCCTCCAACACCATGCTGCAAGGCAAACGTAGCGCTCCATTGGAAATGAATGGACTTCTGGTGTACCAACATGCAATGACGCTGTCTGTGTGATCGAGGCGTAAGTCGGTTGGTGGAAATAAAAGTATAGGTATTTGTTGCTGGCAATATCTTTTATATATAAAGAAAAGTCGGCACAAAGTTGGTGGGAAAACGTCTTGGTTTAAAAACTGTTTCTATCCCACCTAGCTCAGGGAACAGGTCTACTGAGACCACCTTATGTGACCATCAGCCTTTCTGTCCTACCCTGTCCTACCTTGTAGGCTCTCTGACAGTTGTCACAGCCTCTGTCACTCACAGCCTTCTTATATACACTTAGTGTACAAAACATTAAGACCATGACATATCCATGACACAGCTTTCAACTGGATTCACCTGGCCAGTCTATGATCCCGTATTGATGTCACGTGTTAAATCCACTTCAATCAGTGTAGATGAAGGGGAGGAGACAGGTTAAAGAAGGATTTTTAAGCCCTGAGACAATTGAGACATGGATTGTGTATGTGTGCCATTCAGAGGGTGTGCCATATTTAAGTGCTTTTGAACGGGGTATGGGTTTTTCACGCTCAACAGTTTCCCGTGTGTATCAAGAATGGTCCACCACCCAAAGGATATCCAGCCAACTTGACACAACTGTGGGAAGCATTGGAGTCAACATGGGCCAGCATCTTGTAGAGTCCACGCCCTGATGAACTGTTCTGATGGTAAAGGGCAAGGGGTATTAGGAAGGTGTTCTTACTTTTTAGTACACTCAGTGTAGCTTCCCCATATGACACTCAGTCACCAATTTCATATAGTTTCACTACATTGCAGATGCACAATGGATCGGATTGAATGGATGGATACAGCTCCTTTCCACTGGGATTTAGAGAAAGTATTACATTTCAGAGACAGTTCCCATGAGTGGCAATGTGAGCATTATTTGTAGAGGAGTGGAGTGTACAGTATTAGTGGTAAACGCTGTTAAAGGAGGTGAGGGTGAGAGAACGTCAGTAGCAGTCTAAAAAGTGTTTATGTCTTTTGGAGGGGTGGCTGAGTTAGTCGTGTTTATATGCCTTGTGTTTGGCCCCAGATGAGGATAATACAGACCACTTTTGTAACATTGAATAAAAAACAGATGATTAGATTAAATATAATTATCTACTTATCTGTTTTCATTCATTATCGTCATTGTGCTTGTGATGTTATTGGATTCCCTTGTATAAACCACTATAGCAGGCCCAAGGGTGTGCGGTTTCCACGTCACCAAGTTCAATAACAAACAGGCACAAGTAGCACAATTAGAATGCAAATCAAATCAAATCAAATCAAATGTTATTTGTCACATACACATGGTTAGCAGATGTTAATGCGAGTGTAGCGAAATGCTTGTGCTTCTAGTTCCGACAATGCAGTAATAACCAACAAGTAATCTAACCTAACAATTCCACAACTACTACCTTATACACACAAGTGTAAAGGGATAAAGAATATGTACATAAAGATATATGAATGAGTGATGGTACAGAACGGCATAGGCAAGATGCAGTAGATGGTATAGAGTACAGTATATACATATGAAATGAGTAATGTAGGGTATGTAAACATAAAGTGGCATAGTTTAAAGTGGCTAGTGATACATGTATTACATAAAGATGGCAAGATGCAGTAGATGATATAGAGTACAGTATATACATATACATATGAGATGAGTAATGTAGGGTATGTAAACATTATATTAAGTGGCATTGTTTAAAGTGGCTAGTGGTACATTTTTACATAATTTCCATCAATTCCCATTATTAAAGTGGCTGGAGTTGAGTCAGTATGTTGGCAGCGGCCGCTAAATGTTAGTGGTGGCTGTTTAACAGTCTGATGGCCTTGAGATAGAAGCTGTTTTTCAGTCTCTCGGTCCCTGCTTTGATGCACCTGTACTGACCTCGCCTTCTGGATGATAGCGGGGTGAACAGGCAGTGGCTTGGGTGGTTGTTGTCCTTGATGATCTTTATGGCCTTCCTGTGACATCGGGTGGTGTAGGTGTCCTGGAGGGCAGGTAGTTTGCCCCCGGTGATGCGTTGTGCAGACCTCACTACCCTCTGGAGAGCCTTACGGTTGTGGGCGGAGCAGTTGCCGTACCAGGCGGTGATACAGCCCGACAGGATGCTCTCAATTGTGCATCTGTAGAAGTTTGTGAGTGCTTTTGGTGACAAGCCGAATTTCTTCAGCCTCCTGAGGTTGAAGAGGCGCTGCTGCGCCTTCTTCACAACGCTGTCTGTGTGGGTGGACCAATTCAGTTTGTCCGTGATGTGTACACCGAGGAACTTAAAACTTTCCACCTTCTCCACTACTGACCCGTCGATGTGGATAGGGGGGTGCTCCCTCTGCTGTTTCCTGAAGTCCACAATCATCTCCTTTGTTTTGTTGACGTTGAGTGTGAGGTTATTTTCCTGACACCACACTCCGAGGGCCCTCACCTCCTCCCTGTAGACCGTCTCGTCGTTGTTGGTAATCAAGCCTACCACTGTAGTGTCATCCGCAAACTTGATGATTGAGTTGGAGGCGTGCATGGCCACGCAGTCGTGGGTGAACAGGGAGTACAGGAGAGGGCTCAGAACGCACCCTTGTGGGGCCCCAGTGTTGAGGATCAGCGGGGTGGAGATGTTGTTACCTACCCTCACCACCTGGGGGCGGCCCGTCAGGAAGTCCAGGACCCAGTTGCACAGGGCGGGGTCGAGACCCAGGGTCTCGAGCTTGATGACGAGTTTGGAGGGTACTATGGTGTTAAATGCTGAGCTGTAGTCGATGAACAGCATTCTCACATAGGTATTCCTCTTGTCCAGATGGGTTAGGGCAGTGTGCAGTGTGGTTGCGATTGCGTCGTCTGTGGACCTATTGGGTCGGTAAGCAAATTGGAGTGGGTCTAGGGTGTCCGGTAGGGTGGAGGTGATATGGTCCTTGACTAGTCTCTCAAAGCACTTCATGATGACGGAAGTGAGTGCTACGGGGCGGTAGTCGTTTAGCTCAGTTACCTTAGCTTTCTTGGGAACAGGAACAATGGTGGCCCTCTTGAAGCATGTGGGAACAGCAGACTGGGATAAGGATTGATTGAATATGTCCGTAAACACACCAGCCAGCTGGTCTCCGCATGCTCTGAGGACGCGGCTGGGAATGCCGTCTGGGCCTGCAGCCTTGCGAGGGTTAACACGTTTAAATGTTTTACTCACCTCGGCTGCAGTGAAGGAGAGCCCGCAGGTTTTGGTAGCGGGCCGTGTCAGTGGCACTGTATTGTCCTCAAAGCGAGCAGTTTATTAAGGGTCTTGGTACACTGGGGAAATGCACCAATCACCTCACAGTTCACAAGCCGTTCTCATTGTCCGTTCCATTTTCCAGGGGTACTCCTCACACTGGGGTCATCAGCCAATCCGGTCCGGTACACAAGGGGGGTAATCCGACAGTCCAGGTCACCACAGGTAATCACAGCTATCGCTCTTACAGCTATCGCTCCTCCTCTGCCCCTTTGTGCAGGCTGCTGCCTCCTTTATCCCCAAGAACTCCTTGGCTTAACCACCTACAGCATCCCCTCGTTGGGGCAGGAAGTCCATATAAGGCTCGGCGGTGGAGCCAGCGACCTGCAAGTTATCTCCCCTCAATTACAACTCGCCTTACCTCTCCCTGCCGTCTGCCACACCACATAAAAATAAACCTTTCTCTAGATATTATTGTCATGAATGGGACAATCTCAAATTGTTTCCATAAATGTCTAACATTTTTATGTTCTAATGCCAAGAAAAGAAATTGGGTAGAAATGTCATGGTAATGACATTCTGTTGAGAGAGCAAACAGGAGAACTATGTTGTGCAGAACATCAATAAATGAAAACAAATCAGTCCCAGAAAATAATATTTTCCAATGGTCAAATAACTAAGATATAAAACATACGGTTTGTGGTTTGGCTTGGCCCTTACATACTGTATGTATCCAGTTTCTGTTATTTTGTATTTTATTTGCCAAATGAACCCTATTCCACTCCTGAATTATTGGGAAACAGGGCGACGAAGAGCTCTGAAACAGAGTTGACCACAGCTGGTTTAAATTTTATTTTAATCAATCCTCTCCTCTGGTTTGTGTTGGGCTTGGCTGTGACTGGCTTCCTCTCTGATGAGATTTCATTCTACAACAGTGATAACAGCATCACAACATGGCTGAACAGGGGCCAGTGTGGGGCGAGAGAGAGAGAGAGAGAGAGAGAGAGAGAGAGAGAGAGAGAGAGAGAGAGAGAGAGAGAGAGAGAGAGAGAGAGAGAGAGAGAGAGAGGAGTGTGTGGGACTGATGAGAGGCCAGTGTGGGGCCGGAGAGAGGAGTGTGTGGGGCTGATGAGGGGCCAGTGTGGGGCCGGAGAAAGGAGTGTGTGGTTTTCCTGAAATCCTGGTTGAAGGATTCCGGATTTCCTGCATATTCCCTCCTGGTTCCGGTAAGCCTCCAACTGGGATTTCGGGAAAACCAGGGAATTTATTGAAAGTCTCAGGAATTTTGCAACCCTAATCCCAAGGCAATGCTTTAACTGAGGTCTGAGAATTGAAGCTAAAATCCGCGAAAGATGAAACAGCGCAACTGTTGGCCCTCAGACGCATTTGTAATTGTTTTTGTTTTGTTTATGAAAGAAGGAAAGGAGCATCCAACATCTTGGTCAAATAAGTAGTAGTACATGCTCTGCAGTTCTATGCACATGTAATGATGTCTGAGGGGAAAAAATCTGTGTTCGTTGTTTGAAGTAAAGTCTTTGTTGTTGTAATATCGCAAACGGACATGGCAGTTTCAACGCTACAGATTCCAGCTTTAAGACCTATTCCAGGCGTAACTCCTAAGTGACACAGCTCTTTATAAGATTAGCACAGATGGTGCCTGTGAGTGTTGCTGGAGCCTTGAAAACGGTGGTGCCCAGGAGGTCCTGGCAATAAGTATTGAGGGGCAGTGGGTACAGAGCACAGGAGCAGCTCTGTTTGCTCTGTGTCTGGCAGTGTACAGTAGTAGCCAGCCACACAGTGCAGGGGTTTCACATCTTCATGCCAACCATTTTGATTAGACCCATGTTTGATCCTAGAGTGTGCCAGCTGGTATCAGTGATTGGCTCAATTCCCAATTCAATGAATTATTGGTAGCCACTCAGAGGCTGTGGAAGCTCGTCAGTGGGGCTGTGTGGGAAACTTCCCAGATATATCCTGTCTTTCGTTCGATCGTCCTCTGAAGCTAACATAGCACTTTGAAAACAGCTGGCATAGCCCTTCACTGGGTGCCCAAAATAGACTGTTATCACCGGTGAACAGTGTTGGGGAGTACATGTAGTTTAACTTGTAATTTAACTCCATTTTGCAGTAGCTTGGTAGTAGTTGAACTAAATTATAATCTTGGTAGCGTTTTCAGTAGTTAATTACTTTTCTGCCATGTAGCGGTGTAGCTAACTACTAGAACTACACACTACTTTATTTGCAATAATAAAATAAAATAAAAGTCGGTAAGAATTTCCTTTATTTTTCTGCATCAGACCTACCTGATTCTCACTTGAAATTCAGTTTTTGTGTTTAATAGACTAACTTACACATTCTGTAATTCTGTCAATCTGACTCCAAAGTGATAAGTTCTTGCAATTTCTTATCTATGACATTTCAGATTTAGTAGTTTGGATGTAGTGAACGCCTTTTTAAGGGTAGCTTTCATGTAGCTTAACTTCTTTCAGTGTAATTGGTAGCTTGGTAAACTATATTTTCAGAGATGCTTCCCCAACACTGCTGGTTAGACACTGTTTATTACAGTTAGTGACATACAGTTAGTGACACTAGCTGTAGTTGGGTAAAGTATCTAACACTAGCTGTAGTAGGGTACAGTATCTAACACTAGCTGTAGTTGGGTACAGTATCTAACACTAGCTGTAGTTGGGTACAGTGTCTAACACTAGCTGTAGTTGGGTACAGTATCTAACACTAGCTGTAGTTGGGTACAGTGTCTAACACTAGCTGTAGTTGGGTACAGTATCTAACACTAGCTGTAGTTCGGAACAGTATCTAACACTAGCTGTAGTTGGGTACAGTATCTAACACTAGCTGTAGTTGGGTACAGTATCTAACACTAGCTGTAGTTGGGTACAGTGTCTAACACTAGCTGTAGTTGGGTACAGTGTCTAACACTAGCTGTAGTTGGGTACAGTATCTAACACTAGCTGTAGTTGGGTACAGTATCTAACACTAGCTGTAGTTGGGTACAGTGTCTAACACTAGCTGTAGTTGGGTACAGTGTCTAACACTAGCTGTAGTTGGGTACAGTATCTAACACTAGCTGTAGTTGGGTACAGTGTCTAACACTAGCTGTAGTTGGGTACAGTGTCTAACACTAGCTGTAGTTGGGTACAGTGTCTAACACTAGCTGTAGTTGGGTACAGTATCTAACACTAGCTGTAGTTGGGTACAGTGTCTAACACTAGCTGTAGTAGGGTACAGTGTCTAACACTAGCTGTAGTTGGGTACAGTGTCTAACACTAGCTGTAGTTGGGTACAGTGTCTAACACTAGCTGTAGTTGGGTACAGTGTCTAACACTAGCTGTAGTTGGGTACAGTATCTAACACTAGCTGTAGTTGGGTACAGTGTCTAACACTAGCTGTAGTAGGGTACAGTGTCTAACACTAGCTGTAGTTGGGTACAGTGTCTAACACTAGCTGTAGTTGGGTACAGTGTCTAACACTAGCTGTAGTTGGGTACAGTGTCTAACACTAGCTGTAGTTGGGTACAGTATCTAACACTAGCTGTAGTTGGGTACAATGTCTAACACTAGCTGTAGTTGGGTACAATGTCTAACACTAGCTGTAGTTGGGTACAGTGTCTAACACTAGCTGTAGTAGGGAACAGTATCTAACACTAGCTGTAGTTGCATCTCGCATAATATCCAGAGGCAGCTTTGCAATTACCACAAGATAGTGAACATGAGCCAGACAGTAGATATCTTGAACACCAGTAATAGTTTGAATACCAACAATCCATAATTGTAAACAGCTGTCTTTCGGAGAGAGATACCGTCTATAGCCTATAGAGATAGGGTGGAAAATACAGTGCTGTTCTAATTGGGGTAGGGTGGAAAATACAGTGCTGTTCTAATTGGGATAGGGTGGAAAATACAGTGCTGTTCTAATTGGGATAGGGTGGAAAATACAGTGCTGTTCTAATTGGGATAGGGTGGAAAATACAGTGCTGTTCTAATTGGGGTAGGGTGGAAGATACAGTGCTGTTCTAATTGGGATAGGGTGGAAAATACAGTGCTGTTCTAATTGGGATAGGGTGGAAAATACAGTGCTGTTCTAATTGGGGTAGGGTGGAAGATACAGTGCTGTTCTAATTGGGGTAGGGTAGAAGATACAGTGCTGTTCTAATTGGGGTAGGGTGGAAGATACAGTGCTGTTCTAATTGGGATAGGGTGGAAAATACAGTGCTGTTCTAATTGGGGTAGGGTGGAAGATACAGTGCTGTTCTAATTGGGGTAGGGTAGAAGATACAGTGCTGTTCTAATTGGGGTAGGGTGAAAAATACAGTGCTGTTCTAATTGCGGTAGGGTGGAAGATACAGTGCTGTTCTAATTAGGATAGGGTGGAAGATACAGTGCTGTTCTAATTGGGATAGGGTGGAAAATACAGTGCTGTTCTAATTGGGGTAGGGTGGAAAATACAGTGCTGTTCTAATTGGGATAGGGTGGAAGATACAGTGCTGTTCTAATTGGGATAGGGTGGAAAATACAGTGCTGTTCTAATTGGGGTAGGGTGGAAGATACAGTGCTGTTCTAATTTAACACCTCGCTTGGTGAGGTTAGCACAGAAATGATATTTAATGCTACCAAGGGAAAGAGTAATGTCAAAGGAGAAACATAAGAAACTGAAGGATGTGAGGAAATGGTAGTACAGTGTTGAGAAAGACATAAAGAGGTACTTTGTGCAATAGCACATTTATAATGTTTGTAAACAAGTGAATTCGTACACAGTGGCACGCAATGAAGTGGCAGATGCCAATAATGCCCATGCATTTGGCACAAAAAGGATCCAACCGACCAATCACAGGATGGGGTTTTAGGTGAGCCATATAAAGCTGAGAAATTAAGCCCATGGGTGGCAGGGAAAAGGCTCATTGTAATCCTTATAATACTCAATGGACCATTAAGCTCACTGGTGTCCTTTTTACAGTGAAAGAGGTAAATAAAAGGCTCTAAAAATAACGTTATCCTATACAGTAGCAACTGACCCTGTACAGTAGTAGCCTTAGCTGAGTGTGGTGTAATGGAGTAACTACATCGGTGTTGAGAAACATTTTCTGAGCATAATCAAAGGAAAGACTATTGTTTCCACCCATTTGTTTTTACTCTGTTGTTTCCATGGCACCATATCGGTGCCTATTGGTGCCATGGAAACTGAATAGTTAAAATAAACGGGTGGTAGTGATAATAGCTTCCTTTGATTATAGAACATGCCCAAAAGCACAGCCCATAAGCAAATCAAAACTGGACTGTGCAGGTTCCACCTACCATTTCCACAAAAACTGAGTCAGCTTTATTTTGTTCCACAGGACACTAGGCTGTGTGAAAAGACAATATATTCATGAAGCTTTTCAATTTAGGGAGGGAGGGGGAGGGAGGAAGGAGAGAGATAGAGGAAGAGAGGGAGTGAGTGTGGTTGAGTGAGAATGAATAAAACAGTGCAGCAACCTTTACAGCATTACAGATTCTGATTAACCAACCCAGAGAAGGAGCCTTTAAATCCCAAAAGGAGCCATTGATGGGCACAACTGAGGAGGTTCTTTCATCCTGTCCTCCTTACCCGGGTGTCACCCGGGTGTCACCCTACAGTCTAAAATCTGAGAAAATACCTCAGATTCCTCCACTCGTCTGAGCCTCTGCCCCCCCCACGCTGTCTCTCCACCTAGCCAGCCCAGCACCCTGCCCGGCGGCCCTAGACGGACATTTTAAAATCACTTGAGTGAATTGGCCCTCTGAGGGCTCCCTTAAAGAAGCCCTTATTTGCAGTGATGCTGAATGGGGAAGCTCTGTCAATGGGAGATCAAATGATGTCTTCCACTCACCAGCCTGAACAAAGCGTTTATTCAGGGCCAACAGAATATCTGTATTTTTCCCCTGGAGTGAAAGCGTTTCCCCTTGCTTCCAGCTTTCCCACTTGCAGGATTGATTGGCTTTAATTAAGAAATAAATCTCATACCTACGTTACTCTCTGGAAATTCAGTCCACTGTGGTTGAAGGAGAGACATTTTTTAAGACACCCTTTCATATTTAAACACCCTTTAAAAACAGTCTGAACATCTAATTACATATCTGAATACAAGACGAGTTCATGGTTCCCAACAAATTACTAACTATACAGTAGTTACTTAATTTACAAGGGGTGGACAGAAACCTAGCTTAAATCAACACAAATCACATGGCGATAAACACACACACACACACACACACACACACACACACACACACACACAAACACACACATTCACCTGACACACACACGCACAGACACACACACACACACCACAGTTACTTGGAGTCATTCATTAACTGAAAGGAAGGCTCTTAGTTTTTCCATGTTGACCGAACAGGAAGCCACTTAACTGAGCTTGCTAGAGAGGAGGAAGCAGCTCCCACTCTTTCCCAGCTTCTACGTTACACCTTATCTTACATCAGCCTTCCTACGCTTTGCCTGAGTAGAAGACCAGCTCAGAATCCTTTCCAGGGATTTTCTTTGCATCTAAGCCACGCGTGTATGTCCAAATCCAATATCCTGGTTACTCATTACTCCACACCACTGCTCAGTGGCCTGTGTTCTTAAACACAGTCTGGATTTAATGATCCAACAAACATGGGCAAAGTTATCTGGATGTTGCTGGCATACGCCTTGGCATAGAGAGTAGACACTGAGCGAGAGAAAGAGAGAGAGAATGAGATGGTGGTGCATTCACAAGCAAACCAATTTTAATAGTTTGAAAGAGTAAAAGAGCTTGTGTTGTACTTATATGGTGTTTTTTTCTTCTTAATTTGGCTATATTGTCTCTTCTGACATATTCTTTTGAATGTAGATTTCAGATTTCAGACAATGACAGAATGCACTTATAAATGAAATTCGAATTTGGAAACTTGAATGTCAAACTAAAACTTGACTTCAACAGCAGCCAATTATCCTCTAAAGCCCAAACTGAGCTAAAGAGCCAAGCAGCCATCTTACCTCACCTGGGCTCACCTGACCTGTCTGCTTATTTGTGGACAGAATTAATCACCAAATCCCCTATTCTGTTCTGTCCATAGACACGCACAAACACACACACACATGCACGAACACACACACACACACACACACACACACACACACACACACACACACACACACACACACACACACACACACACACACACACACACACACACACACACACACACACAGTGTAGATAATGTCAAGACGTAGCAAGAGCAGGCATAAGCAGTTGAATCTGGATTGTGTAAAGCGTTAACCAGCCTTCCACCCCCAACCTGTCCGTCAACCCCGTCCCCTATCCCCCTTTGACAAAGCCATCTCCTCCTTTTATTATGCTAATTAGATTTCCGTGGGCGCGGACATCGACTCTAGGCGGTTTAAACAAGGAACAACCTATTTTAACATCCTGGGAGTCTAATGAAACCAAAAGGCACATCCAAAGATCGCACATATAAAGTTTAAAGTTGCAGCAGAAAATGGCCGCTTGGACAAAAAATGACTTGGCACAATGTGAGCTAAATACAGTAATACTTGAGTATTTCATACAGAACTGTACATAAATCAGCTGCAAGAGCAGATATGTACTGAGATACATTTCAGCTTTCAAAATCGTCCTTCATTGTGGACTGCTTGAAAGGCACAATGTATAGAAAGCACACATCCTCACAATGTCCATGGACTCTATACTCTGTCTAAAGATCTCCTCAAGGATAACCTGACCAGCCTGATGACTATTTTGAGCAATAGAAATTGAGCAGACTGCAGAGGCCATGGCCTAAACCTTAGCACACAAAAATAGTAAATGATGAGAATGGGAAGCTTGCAAACCTGCCTCTCACCCTGATGAACACTGCTTTATCTCTGCAGTGGATCACCTCCAAAGGCTCAGGCTATTTTGGCTTTTAATATGAGCTCTGCAACAGTGAGCAGTCATGTCAGGCAGTGGCCAGGACCCACTGGGCTGGATGCACTTGTTTGGGAGGGGAGAGGGGGATGGTGGGTAGGGTTGGGGTTGAAGGTTCTGTGAACATGCCTCCTCTTGCGGAACAGTCACTGAACCATGGGCCTCCTCATCAAGCCAATCTGCCTGAAAAGGCAGAGTAGTGCCGGCAGCCAGATATCATCACAGCCACATTAATTAAAGAGGGGCCATCATTAGAGTGAGTCCCTGTTGCTCACTGCTGTTTCTATTTCTGGACAGACTGTTGTTATTGTTATTGTTGTAGCTCTTTTTGCCTCTTCACTCAGACAGGAAGGAAGACGCTAACAGGTTGCTTAATAATGAAGAGGCACATCGTGACATCTACTGTAACCTCAATCTCCACTCCAATACGGGTAGTTAAGAATTAGTATCCAAAAAAGTGCATTCCTGTTACACACCACTAATTTAGTGTAGGTGTTGCCCTTTAGATATTAAATTCCCAGATTCTCAGTAAACTGATGAAACATAAAGAAAAGGCACACCTCTATACTAATCATTTAAGAATCATTATCATTGCTTTTCAGGTCTCAAATGCACCAGCCATGCAACAAAATATCACATGACATGTGATTGAGAAAAAGGAAGTCAAGAAACTGCAGTTTTTGCATTTTACTTATGATACAGTGGTTATCATAAGTATCTACCCCCCTTGGATTTCTTCACATTTCATTGTGTTACAAAGTGGGATTAAAATGGATTTTACATTTTTTGTAAACAATTTATACAAAATGTCCCCAAAAATTATAACAGGTCTTAAAACTGTATGAAAAATGTAACACTAACATACTTTGATTGGATAAGTATTCACCCCCCTGAGTCAATACATGTAAGAAACAGCTTTGGCAGCGACTACAGCTGTGAGTCTTCTTGGGTTAGTCTCTAAGAGCTTTTCACACCTGGATTGTACAATATTTGTCCATTATTTCTTCAAGCTCTTTTAATTTTAAGGTGTGGGGGTCATGGCTAGACAGCAATTTTCAAGTCTTGCCATAGATTTTCAAGCAGATTAAAGGGTAAGTAGCATGGTTTTTTTCTCACCAAAGTAACAACACAGTGTGGTGAAAGATTTATAAACTTAGTTGTAGTCACAATCTGGTTACATATAACTACAAACATAGTTATGTTTTGTTTTTGTTTTTTTACATATTTACTACTGGCACATGTTTTGCTTTATACTCAGGTTGCAATTCTATAACAAACATTTGGCAAAACACAACACACAATTCTCTACCTTTGGCACAACCTTCACAACTAAAATGTCTTATGTGCAAATGAAAAGCAACACTGTTCAACAAGCTAAGCTCAATTAACAATTGATCACTTTCACTCTTCACATGTGCAAACACCAATTGTGTAAATGTTCACTTTGCAATCAGACCTTTCTTTGGTATGGATAAAAAGGCCACAGGTGAGTACTCCTGTGTTTGGAGAACAATGGAAGCAAACTTGGTAGAGGCGGAGGTGGGGGTAGAGGTGGGGGTAGAGGCAGAGGCAGAGGTGGAGGTGGAGGAAGACCAAGAACAAGGAGAGTAATCTCTGATGAAATTCGGGCGACTGTGGTGGACCATATGGTCAACCATGGTTTGACCTTGAGAGAGGCTGGGCAGAGAGTGCAGCCCAATCTGAGCCGCTTCACCGTAGCATCCATCATCCAGACGTTCCAAAATGAGAATAGGTATGCACTGCAGACATTGAACCTATCTCTACTTTTACTACTTGTCAGTAGTACAACATAAAGCACAGTTTTCGGGAAACAGAGTAAATGTTTCATGTATTACTCTATGTATAAAATTGGGAGCTATACTACTTTGTAACATGTTAATCTTGTATACTGTACAACTGCAGTGTTTACTGTACTGTATGCTATTTTGTTTTTGTACAACTGAAAGACGGTAACCACATGGTGGTAGAACGCGTCTATTTACAGACAAACAGGAGGCTGCCATTGTGCAAATGGTAGTTGAAAATAATGTCAACAACAGATTATTGAAAACCCTCTTCCATGATTTTGATTGCTGTGTTTCATTTTGCAAGATATCTGTGGGGTTTAGGGGAATTGGCTAACGGTTTAGTGTTTTGTGTTTAGAGTTTAGAGTACCTGAAATGTAGTTTCAGCAAACGTGTGTTAACAATTGGGAAAAACTGTAACTTATTTCCGGATATCTTCGGACCTACCCACAATTAACTTTTTCTCAACATCATATGGAGGATCTACTCTGTGCTACTGAGTTCGTATGCCAGCGCGGTAGCTAGCTAAAGCTGGCTAACGTTAGCCACACCTCATGCTCTTCACAGACTTTGTGGTTGTGTTATCTAGTGGGAACCCATTAGCACTGCAGACTCTGGTGCCTTCTTGCCGTGGGCTCAAAACAAAAGAAAAAAGTGTGTCCTTTTTGTTCTGTCAACTGCTCAGCATGTTCTTTGTGAAGTAGGCTATGGGAATTTTGTAACTTTTTCCACCTTGGCTTACTGCTAGCGTGCTAGCTGACTGACATCTGGAATCTATCTATTTTGGATAAGAGCAAATGTTATTTGGATAAATAGCTTACGTTAGCTGGCTAGCTAGCTTGCTAAGTTAAATGCATGTAGCTAACATTATTTTATGTTTGGTTAGATGGCGTTATATACACTACCAGTCAAAAGTTTTAGAACACCTTCTCATTCAATGGTTTTTCTTTATTGTTACTATTTTCTACATTGTTGAATAATAGTGACGACATCAAAGCTATGATATAACACATATGGAATCAAGTAGTAACCAAAAAAGTGTTAAAAAAATCCAAATGTATTTTATATTTGTATTTTATATATTTCTTCAAATAGCCACCCTCTGCCTTGATGACAGTTTTGCACACTCTTGGCATTCTCTCAACCAGATTCACCTGGAATGCTTTTCCAACAGTCTTGAAGGAGTTCCCACATATGCTGACCACTTGTTAGCTGCTTTCCTTCACTCTGCGGTCCAACTCATCCCAATCTCATTTGGTTGAGGTCGGGGGATTGTGGAGGCCAGGTCATCTGATGCAGCACTCCATCACTCTCCTTTTTGGTGAAATAGCCCTTATATAGACAGTAGGTGTGTTTTGGGTCATTGTCCTGCTGAAAAACAAATGATAGTCCCACTAAACCCAAACCAGATGGGATGGCGTATCACTGCAGAATGCTGTGGTAGCCATACTGGTTAAGTGTGCCTTGAATTCTAAATAGATCACAGACAGTGTCACCAGCAAAGCACCCCAACACCATAACACCTCCTCCTCCATTCTTTACGGTGGAACTACACATGCGGAGATCATCTGTTCACCCACACCGCGTCTCACAAAGACACGGCGGTTGGAACCAAAAAATCTCCAATTTGGACTCATCAGACCAAAGGACGAATTTACTTGTGTTTCTTGGCCCAAACAAGTATCTTCTTATTATTGGTGTCCTTTAGTAGTGGTTTCTTTGCAGCAATTAGACCATGAAGGCCTGATAGTCTCCTCTGAACAGTTGATGTTGAGATGTGTCTGTTACTTGAACTCTGTGAAGCATTTATTTGGGCTGCAATTTCTGAGGCTGGTAACTCTAACGAACTTATCCTCTGCAGCAGAGATAACTCTGGGTCTTCCATTCCTGTGGCGATCCTCATGAGAGCCAGTTTCATCATAGCGCTTGAGGGTTTTTGCGACTGCACTTGAAGAAACTTTCAAAGTTCTTCACATTTTCCAAATTGATTGACCTTCATGTCGTAAAGTAATGATGGACTGTAGTTTCTCTTTGCTTATTTGAGCTGTTCTTGACATAATATGGACTTGGTCTTTTACCAAATAGGGCTATCTTCTGTATACCCCCCTACCTTCTCACAACATAACTGATTGGCTCAAATACATTGAGGAGGATAGACATACCACAAATTAACTTTGAAAAAGGCACACCTGTTAATTGAAATACATTCCAGGTGACTAACTCATGATGCTGGTTGAGATAATTCTAAGAGCGTGCAACGCTGTCATGAAGGCAAAGGGTGGCTATTTGAGGAATCTCAAATATAACATATATTTTGATTTGTTTAACACTTTTTTGGTTACGACATGATTCCATATGTGTTATTTCATAGATTTGATATCTTCACTATTATTCTACAATGTACAAAATAGTAAAAATAAAGAAAAACCCTTGAATGAGTAGGTGTTCTAAAACTTTTGACCGGTAGTGTATGTCCAAAACTTTGGTTTACTTTAGGGTAGCTGCAAGCTAGGTGTTGATAGCAACTCGCTGACTAATGTAATGTTAGCAGGCTGGTAGGGATAGCGTTAGCAGGCTAGTAGGGATAACGTTAGCAGGCTAGTTGGTTAGCAACCTTGCAAGTTGATTTGTAACAAAACATTAATAAAGTATTTGCGTGTAAGTTGGCTGAAAATGTCATTGAAACCAGTAGTCATGAGTGCAAACGATTTGGTTTAATTTGAAGTTATGCATTTTAAGTTATTTCTGTTGGAGTTTACATTATAAGGACATTACTTTTGTATTCTTTGGAATTCTGATTGGCTTCATGTAATAACTCCAAAAATAGAAATGTGAGGTGTAACTTTGTATTGGGACTTTTGATGTGTATACTAATGCCAATCCATATGTTACACTTGGTTACGTCTATGCTAACTACCCTTTAAGTCAAAACTGTAACTTGGCCACTAAGGAACATACACTGTCTTCTTGGTAAGCAACTAAAGTGTATATTTGATGCAACCCCCACCATGCTTGAAAATAAGAATGAAAAATAGAGCTGGAATGTATAGAATACGTTTTAGGGACTCCTGACCAATTCTGCTATTCTTTTTAATTGTTTTGCTTTTGGACATCATAGCAGGGATAACTAGCCTCGATTTGGATGAAGATTTCTAATTTAATGAGAAGGCGACACAGGACATACTGCTCACCCCGGACCAGGCCCTAATCCCTGACACTCGGAAGAGAAAGAGACAATGCGGGTACCCTGATGAAGCTACTCCAGATAGTAAATAATCTGCCTCTCCCCTTCGTTCTATTGAAGAATGTACAATCACTGGAGATCAAACTGGATGAACTCCCTTTGAGACTATCCTATCAACGGGACCTGAAGAACAATGACATGGATAATATTGTAGCTGGTTTTTATATGCATCGGGAGGACTGAACGGCAGCATTGGGTAAACTCAAGGGGGGTGGTGTGTATCTCTTTGTTAACAACAGCTGGTCTGCAATCTCTAATATTAAGGAAGTCTAGAGATTCTGCTCTCCTGAGTTAGAATACCTCATGATAAGCTGTAGACCACACTATTTATCAAGAGTTTTCATCTACATTTTTTGTAGCTGTCTATTTACCCCCACAAACCGATGTTGGCATTAAGACCGTACTCAACGAGCTGTATAGGCCCATAAGCAAACAACAAAATGCTCATCCAGTGGTGGCGCTCCTAACTGCCGATGATTTTAATGCAGAAAAACTAATTTCTACAGGACTAAGATCAAATCCTACTACACTGGCTCTGACGCTCGTCGGATGTGGCAGGGCTTGCAAACTATCACGGATTACAAAGGGAAACCCAGCCGCGAGCTGCCCAGTGATGCGGGCCTACCAGACAAATGAAATGCCATCTATGCTCGCTTCGAAGCAAGCAACACTGAACCATGCGTGAGCGCACCAACTTTTCTGAACGACTGTGTGATCACACTCTCCGTAGCCAATGTGATTAAGACCTTTAAAACAGGTTAACATTCAGATTACCAGTTCGCATACCGCCCCAACAAATCCAAGGATTACACAATCTCTATTGCATCCCACACTGCCCTTTCCCACTTGGACAAAAGGAACACCTACATGAGAATGCTGTTCATTGACTACAGCTCAGTGTTCAACACCATAGCTTAGCACTAAGCTAAGGACCCTGGGACTGAACACCTCCCTCTGCAACTGAATCCTGGACTTCCTGAAGGGAAGCCCCCAGGTGGTGAGAATAGGCAACAACACGGCAGAACGTAAGGTGCTACAGAGGGTAGTGCGTACAGCCCTGAACATCACTGAAGCCAAGCTTCCTGCCATCCAGGACCTACAGTTGAAGTCGGAAGTTTACATACACTTAGGTTGGAGTCATTAAAACTCATTTTTCAACCACTCCACAAATTTCTTGAAAACAAACTATAGTTTTGGCAAGTCAGTTAGGACATCTACTTTGTGCATGACACAAGTAATTATTCCAACAATTGTTTACAGACAGATTATTTCACTTATAATTTACACACACTAAGTTGACTGTGCCTTTAAACAGCTTGGAAAATTCCAGAAAATGATGTCATGGCTTTAGAAGCTTCTGGTAGGCTAATTTACATCATTTGAGTCAATTGGAGGTGTACCTGTGGATGTATTTCAAGGCCTATCTTCAAACTCAGTGCCTCTTTGCTTGACATCATGGGAAAATCAAAAGAAATCAGCAAAGACCTCAGAAAAAAATTGTAGACCACAAGTCTGGTTCATCATTGGGAGCAATTTCCAAATGCCTGAAGGTACCATGTTCATCTGTACAAACAATAGTACGCAAGTATAAACACCATGGGACCACGCAGCCGTCATACCGCTCAGGAAAGAGACGCGTCCTAGAGATGAACGTACTTTGATGTGAAAAGTGCAAATCAATCCCAGAACAACAGCAAAGGACCTTGTGAAGATGCTGGGGGAAACAGGTACAAAAGTATCTATATCCACAGTAAAACAAGTCCTCCATCAACATAACCTGAAAGGCTGCTCAGCAAGGAAGAAGCCACTGCTCCAAAACCACCATAATAAAGCCAGACTACGGTTTGCAACTGCACATGGGGACAAAGATCGTACTTTTTGGAGAAATGTCCTCTGGTCTGATGAAACAAAAATGGAACTGTTTGGCCATAATGACCATCGTTACGTTTGGAGGAAAAGGGGGAGGCTTGTAAGCCAAAGAACACCATCCCAACCGTGAAGCACGGGGGTGGCAGCATCATGTTGTGGGGGTGATTTGCTGCAAGAGGGACTGGTGCACTTCACAAAATAGATGGCATCATGAGGAAAGAAAATTATGTGGATATATTGAAGCAACATCTCAAGACATCAGTCAGGCAGTTAAAGCTTGGTCGCAAATGGGTCTTCCTAATGGACAAAGACCCCAAGCATACTTCGAAAGTTGTGGCAAAATGGCTTAAGGACAACAAAGTCAAGGTATTGGAGTGGCCATCACAAAGCCCTGACCTCAATCCTATAGAAATGTGTGGGCAGATCTGAAAAAGCGTGTGCGAGTAAGGAGGCCTACAAACCTGACTCAGTTACACCAGCTCTGTCAGGAGGAATGGGCCAAAATTCACCCAACTTATTGTGGGAAGCTTGTGGAAGGCTCCCCGAAACGTTTGACCCAAGTTAAACAATTTATAGGCAATGCTACCAAATACTAATTGAGTGTAAATAAACTTCTGACCCACTGGGAATGTGATGAAATAAATAAAAGCTTAAATAAATCATTCCCTCTACTATTATTCTGACATTTCACATTCTTAAAATAAAGTGGTGATGCTAACTGACCTAAGACAGGGAATTTTTACTAGGCTAAGCTGTACGTAAACTTCCGACCTCAACTGTATATACTACGCGGTGTCAGAGGAAGGCCCAAAAAATTGTCAAAGACTCTGCTACCGCACGGCAAGCGGTATCGGACCGACAAGTCTAGGTCCAAAAGGCTCCTTAACAGCTTCTACCCCCAAGCCGTAAGACTGCTGAACAATTAATCAAATGGCTACCCAGACTATTTGCATTGACACCCCCCGCCCTTTGTTTTTACACTGCTGCTACTCACTGTTTATTGTCTATGAATAGTCACTTTACCCCTACCTACATGTACAAATTACCTCGACTAACCTGTACCCCCGCACATTGACTTTAGTTAAAACTGCATTGTTGGTTAAGGGCTTGTAAGTAAGCATTTCACGGTAAGGTCTACTACACCTGTTGTATTCAGCACGTGACAAATCAATTACCAACATTACTGAAGATTCCGGTAACTTTGGTAAATTATCGGTAGCTTTGCAACCCTAATAGCAATATCACACTCCCAGCCCTGGCCTCAGTCTAACCTTGCAGTGAGGTCCGTGTGAATGGGTGAATGTTTCCGGCAGGGAATCAGTGAGGCCCTGAATGAGCTGAGTCATCCTCAGAGCACATCTATAAGAGACCTGTTACTGACACATGCACAGTCACCACATAGTAGAGTAGACACAGGAACTGATGGGAGCCATCATGGCCTGGGCCCTGGCTGCCACGTGCCCGACCAGGCACTGTGTAATAATGTGACACTCCCACACATCTCACCAGACTTGTGTGACTTCACCGACAGATGGATAATGAATATAGGCCTTGTGAATGGAACCTGCATGAGCGTGCTTACTGATCCCCACCAGACCGGAAACTAGGCTAATACTTAAGACATGCTTAGAGCCTTATCCTATTTGATGCTTCTAGTGCAGGAGCCAACTCTTCGTTTTAGAACAATGTGGAACAGTAGCAACGGCAGGTCTTATTGTAAATAGACAGAGCTTGGCTACTGCATTACATTACATTACAAAATCTTAGTCATGAAGAGCATAAAACATATTGTAAGAACATTTAAGGTTCACCACACCCTTCATGCACTTGTTCCCAACGGTGCATACACATGTAACTACTTATCCCATGATAATTACACAGCGGTAACAGGCCTGCTGTAGGTAGAGAATCTTAGCAGGAACAGTGGGATGCACCCCGGGATTTTGCCAGGAGTTTCACTTCACAGCATTCGGACAAAGCTGCATGGAAGCTGTGACAGCCCAATTAGGGCCCAGTGAGCAGAGAGGAGAGGAGATCTGAGGCTGCTGCCTCTCCCTGTACAAGCTGAAAGACAGATCAACAGGGGATCTCTTCTCTTCTCCTGTGTGACTCAGTTGGTGGAGCATGGCGCTTGCAATGCCAGGGTTGTGGGTTTGATTCCCACGGGGGACCAGTATGGGAAAAAAAGTATGAAAATGTATGCACTCACCACTGTAAGTCGCTCTGGATAAGAGCGTCTGCTAAATGACTAAAATGTATATCCTTTATCAGACCAACCACTGGTGCTGCACTGGAGGGAGCAGGGGAGTATTATGAGGAGAGGGCTCAGAAATATCTCTTCCTTTTCTTCTTTTAAGTGAAGAACGTCTGATTTTTCACAGAGCTTTCTGAATATGGATTTAGCTCTGCTGTGCCAGTCCGTTTCCTACTGTCCAGATATCTATGGGTGGAATTGCAGATTCACCATGATTCTCTACATAATTAGGCCTTAAATTGGTAAAATAGATGATTGTGCATGAATATTATTGTGAAGATGAGGTACTGTATGTGAAATTTACTACATACCATACTATAGTTGCATTCTTTTAACAGCAAGGGGCAACAGCAACAACATAGCTCAGGCAGTAGGAAGCTCTCTTCTCCATTTATATGCAAATGAATCAGTCTTATGCTCAGCTGGCCCCTCCCCGGATTTTGTGTTAAATGCTCTACAACAAAGCTTTCTTAGTGTCCAACAAGCTTTCTGTACCCTTAACCTTGTTCTGAACACCTCCAAAAGGTCATGTGGTTTGGTAAGAAGAATTCCCCTCTCCCCACAGGTGTGATTACTACCTCTGAGGGTTTAGAGCTTGAGGTAGTCACCTCATACAAGTACTTGGTAGTATGGCTAAACAGCACACTGTCCTTCTCTCAGTTAAATCTAGACTTGGTTTCCTCTATCGTAATCGCTCCTCCTTCACCCCAGCTGCCAAACTATCCCTGATTCAGATGACCATCCTACCCATGCTAGATTACGGAGACATAATTTATAGATCGGCAGGTAAGGGTGCTCTCAAGCAGCTAGATGTTCTTTACCATTCGTCCATCAGATTTGCCACCAATGCTCCTTATAGGACACATCACTGCACTCTATACTCATCTGTAAACTGTCGCAAGACCCACTGGTTGATGCTTATTTATAAAACGCTCTTAGGCCTCACTCCCCCATCTGAGATATCTACTGCAGCCCTCATCCTCCACATACAACACCCGTTCTGCCAGTCACATTCTTTTAAAGGTCCCCAAAGCACACAAATCCCTGAGTCGCTCCTCTTTTCAGTTCACTGCAGCTAGCGACTGGAACGAGCTGCAACAAACACTCAAACTGGACAGTTTTATCTCAATCTCTTCATTCAAAGACTCAATCACGGACACTCTTACTGACAGTTGTGGCTGCTTTGCGTGATGTATTGTTGTCTCTACCTTCTTGCCCTTTGTGCTGTTGTTTGTGCCCAATAATGTTTGTACCATGTTTTGTGCTGCTACCATGTTGTGTTGCTACCATGTTGTTGTCATGTTGTGTTGCTACCATGCTGTGTTGTCATGTGTTGCTGCCTTGCTATGTTATTGTCTTAGGTCTCTCTTTATGTGGTATTGTGTTGTCTCTCTTGTCATGATGTGTGTTTTGTTCTATATTTATATTTTTATTAATTATTACTTTTTTTAAATCCCAGCCCCTGTACCCGCAGGAGGCCTTTTGCCTTTTGGTATGCCGTCATTGTAAATAAGAATTTGTTCTTAACTGACTTGCCTAGTTAAATAAAGGTTAAATAAATAAAATACAAATATCTGGGTAATATCTGCAACTTGTTACCAAACAGAGCCCAAATTCATTAGGCAGAAACTGTAGCTTAAAACAAAAAGATAAATCATTTAATAAATGCAGTGTTTATCTTTCCTCCCACATGATCCAGCCTAAGGAGGCATTCATTACTTTAATATGTGAATTAATTTGCAGAATGTAATATAAAACTGCGGAAATCGCCAGGCTTTGGTAGTTGTGTGTTAAATATCAATGGGGCTTTGGCTCAGCATTAGCCCAAGATAAATGGCTCGCTAAATGGCTCCCTTCTCCAAGATGCAATGAAAGTGGAACCAGAGAACTAAAAGTCTGTGTTTTAGGAGGATGGGTGTTGGCAGGTGGCGCCCTCTTGGTAAGCCAGGTAGAAAAACAGGTTCCAGTACGTTCACGCAGACTAAGGCTTGTTTGTGTGTCAGCAAGTTCAAGAATGAACAAGAGGGTCTGTTATTGTAGGTCAGCAATTACAATTGGCTGATGTTGTAATCTCTATGACTGGCCACATCTCAAGGTGTGCTGTTCATTGACTACATAATAGTCTATTCTTTCTCTCTTTTCCCTCACTCTATTTCTCTAGTCTCCCCACTCTTTCTTCTTCCCGGTCTCTCTCTCTGTCACACACACGCACACATACACTCCTTCATGTCGATCCCTCTAACTCCCCTTGGCAGTTAGTGTTGGTCATTTACAATGATATGAGAGTCAGCCTGAATGACACTTTAGAGGACAGACAGGGAGTTGGAGGATGGAGCAGAGAGTTGGCGAGACTAAAAGGAGCCAGTGCAAACGCCACGTCTGGGACCTGATTCCTAATCAACCCTGAAAACTCGGTAACACTTTACTTGACACCGAGCGTCATAACAAGTTATGACACAGTCATAACCATGTCATAATATGTGATAACAGTTGACATAACTTGTCATAACCTGTCATAATATGGTCATAACACTATCATATATTTAGACCTCTTGTAACATATATTACATTATTTTACGGCTGGTTATGACACCTACATAAGAGTGTCAAAATCCACAAAACCGACCATACAAGGCCAAATATTCAATTACACCATCGTCTACAGTATGTTTGTGATATAACATTTTATGAAATTGACCATATTAAATTATCATTGTAATTGCGCACAAATTGATGTCAGACACGCACCTACCCCAATGCTCTGTTGCTGATGTATGGGATGAATGCAGGAGCAGATTTCAGGAGCAGGAAAAGACACCCTCTTTTAGACTGATGACTGACATAAGGGCATGTACGTGATAGGCCTATCTGGCTTATATGATTATGGTGGTCATAATGTTTCTTGCCAGTGTCATAAAGTGTATTTTCTTAGTCCAAATAAAGTGACACAGGAGGGTCATAATGCTTTTTGACAGTGTCATAAAGTGGATTTTCTTAGTCCAAGTAAAGTGACACGTGATGGTCATAATTCTTCATGACAGTGTCATAAAGTGTATTTTCTGCAAGTTATTTAAAATGAAAAAATGTCCGTAAACAGAATTCATTACAACAACAACAAAGGACTTAAGAAACAAACTTTCAAATGAAAGGAAACTTCTTGTCAGGGAAAAAATAAATTTGAATAAATGTAAGTTTTGACACGCTTATGTAACCAGCCATAACATAACGCAATATATGTCACCACAGGTGACATGTGTCATGCCAGTGTTATGACCATATTATGACAGGTTATGACAAGTTATGTCAGCTATTATGACATATTATGACATGGTTATGACTGTGTAAAGTTTCACATGACAAGACTTGAAATCGCGGCTTTGGGGAGGTCCTTCTACATTGACTGACTGTCGGACCTAATCAACCATTTTGGGTTAATAAGCATGTGTGTGTCAGGAAAGAGCTTAATAACATATTCATTATCTAGTTCAACTCTGCCAACTGAGAAGACCTGGCATTAACCTCACATAACCAGTTGATTGATGGATGATGTGAATGCTGGGTATAGATGACTGACAAAGCCATATGAACAAATTTAAATAATCAAAACACAATACCAATTCAAGTTCAATGATCCAATAAGGAACGGAGAGTATGAGCCTGCTGAACCACATTATAGTATATACTGTAAACAAGCCTGTAAACACAACCGTCCTTATAGAGTGGATTCATTGCATCTCCACACACCGACTAGCAGTGTTAGAGTAACGACCTTGGTTAATGACGGTAATGATGACAAAGCATCAAATCAAATCAAATGTATTTATATAGCCCTTCTTACATCAGCTGATATCTCAAAGTGCTGTACAGAAACCCAGCCTAAAACCCCAAACAGCAAGCAATGCAGGTGTAGAAGCACGGTGTAGAAATCATCTCCTTGTTTCTGTGACAGTGCATGTTTCCCTGCCCTTTCTACGGTGTTCCGCAGTCATCCATCACCATGGGATGCCTCTAACGCTGCTGATCCATCGTCCTTCCTCCTCGGCCAGGTAGACACAGTTAGAGATGTTAACAAAGTAGAGTGACAGAGTCCCCATCGCGCAGGGAAAACACTTGTTTTTCTGACGTCTATATCCTGACGTCTATATCCCAGCATACTGGACCCCCAACCACACACCAGCCCCACCCACCACCACAACCCCCTTCCTAAAACCAAACAATAGTCACGGGCAGGTGGGCTAAACAACATCCTCTCCCTCAGTGCCCTGCTGTATCTGCGTCTGCCGGAGGATGCCCAGCGGAGAAACATGTGTTACTTTGATTGGACAGGTCTGGGTTCACATCCTTCAAAGAGGGGCGAGAGGAACATCTATCCACACACTGGCTCTTGAAACTCCTCATAGAGCATCAACATTAGCATAACCCAAAAATGTAAGCGTTTGATGAGGATGAAATGAGTGAAATGTATAAAGGAGAAACATGTAAGTATGCACGCACGCACAATGTCATACTTCATTAGGACATCATCTTGTTACCTAAATCTTGGGGTTTTTCCCCACCACCCAGAATGGCCTTTCCTCACTCAAGGTTACCCGATCACCTGTCCAGGCAGCTATTACTTGAGTATTATTTACTGAAAAAGCCCACTGTTACGGATTATCCCTGTCAAGACAAAAAAATCTGCCTAGATATGTATGCAGCAAGGCTAGCCCTCCTCAGGCCTTTCTGTAACTGATCAAAGAGTCTTGCAGATAATCCCCACTCCAAAATAATCTTGACATTTGAGGAAACATTAGCAGGGAAATGTATAATTTTCCGATGTGCCACAAAGGAGAAGAAGAAACATATAGACCTTTTCAACGGCTTTTTGAGGAGACGTGGAAGGGAACCCTGGAACCACAAAGAACTTCCGGTGTGTTTGTAAATATCTATCTGTCACGACTGTAAACAGCTTAGTCTAGTTGTTTTCTCAAGTTGACCATAGTATTCACGGGTGGGATGGTCATTATGACCAGCGATTCATTTATTTTAGAAATTTAACTTTATAGACTTCCCAAAGAAGCATCGCAGCGGGCTGCATTGCCGGCATGGATAGAAACGTTAGCAGCAGGAGGTGCCGCCACCAGGATGATGCGTAGCACAAGGGTCAAGTTACCATCTATTCTAGGTAATGTCAGCTAGCTGGCTAGCTACACATAAATAGGATAGACAGCAATCCAATATTTGTTTTTTTATGACATAAACATAAGCTTGATCTGCTAAAAACCACAATGTTAGCTACCAAGCTAGTAGCTAAGCTAGCTAGCTAATGAATAGATTTCCAGTTCCAAAAATAGATCTATGACAATACAAAAACAGAATTGAAACGAAATATCAAATGTTTTACCACTTGAGAATAAATACCCAAGTCCTGGACTAATTTCTATGTTTCCTAACCTAAGATACAGAAACCTGTGAAAGCTGCTAAACCCTGTCCGCGGATGAAGGTCCCAAAAAAGTCCCAAGTCCTGGAGAGACTGAAGGGGATAGCCATATCCATATGTATGCTATTGGTTTATTGTTTGGTTGGTTGTAGGACTACAAAAGTACTGTTAAAAGTAACAGTGCATAGAACATACAAGGTCAACTAGCTACTGTTGGCTGCTCAGTGAAACGACCTGTCCTGATTTGTCATAGACGCTTGCTAAAAAACTTTAATGAGCAAGCCTTCCTTCATGAACTGGCCTCTGTAAAATAGTATAATATCAGCTTGATCTGTTGAAGACGCTTGGACCTTCTTTTTTGATATTTTCAGTGGTATTGTTAACAAACACGCCCCCATAAAGAAAATGAGAATTAAAAACAGGTTCAGCCCCTGGTTCGACAGTGATCTTGTAGAGTTACTCCACCTCAAGAATTGCATTTGGCGAAAGGCTCGGCACACGCATACTCAGGCTGACTGGCTATCGTTCAGGCAAATGAGAAATAAGCGCACTCAGGCTATCCAGAAGGCCAAAGTTAGTTACTTTAAGGAGCAGTTCTCTCTCTGTGGGTCTCAGCCCAAGAAGTTCTGGAAAACGGTTAATGTCCTGGAGAATAAATCCTCCTCCTCACAGCTGCCCATGTCCCTTAATGTTGATGATGTGGTTGTTACTGACAAGAAGAACATGGCTAAGCTCTTTAATCACCACTTCATTAAGTCAGGATTCCTATTTGACTCAGCCATGCCTCCTTGCCCATCCAACATTTCCTAATCTCCCACCCCTTCTAATGCAACTATCCCCGATGCTTCTCCCTCTTTTTCCCCTGCCCCACTACAAAGTTTCGCCCAGTAGGCAGTCCCTGAGTCTGAGGTGCTAAAGGAGCTCCTTAAACTTGACCCCCAAAAAACATCTAGGTCAGGTGGTTTAGACCCTTTCTTCATTAAGGTTGCTGCCCCTATTATCGCCAAGCCTATCCAACCTTTTTAACCTGTCTCTCCTTTCTGGGGAGGTTCCCATTGCTTGGAAGGCAGCCACGATTCATCCTTTATGTAAAGGGGGAGCTCAAGCTGATCCTAACTGTTATAGGCCTATTTCTATTTTGCTCTGTTTATCAAAAGTGTTGGAAAAACTTGTCAATAATCAACTGACTGGCTTTCTTGATGTCTATAGTTTTCTCTCGGTTATGCAATCTGGTTTCCGCTCAGGTTATGGATGTGTCACAGCAACCTTAAAGGTTCTCAATGATGAGAACCATTGCTCTTGATTCTAAGCAATATTGTGTGGCTATTTGTATTGACTTGTCCAAAGCTTTTGATACGGTAGACCATTCCATTCTTGTGGGTCGGCTAAGGAGTATTGGTGTCTCTGAGGGGTCTTTGGCCTGGTTTGCTAACTACCTCTCTCAAAGAGCGCAGTGTATAAAGTCAGAAAATCTGCTGTCTCAGCCACTGCCTGTCACCAAGGGAGTACCCCAAGGCTCGAGCCTAGGCCCCACGCTCTTTTCAATTTACATCAATAACATAGCTCAGGCAGTAGGATGCTCTCTCAGCCATTTATATGCAGATGATACAGTCTTATACTCAGCTGGCCCCTCCCAGGATTCTGTGTTAAATGCTCTACAACAAAGCTTTCTTAGTGTCCAACAAGCTTTCTCTACCCTTAACCTTGATGTGAACATCTCCAAAACAAAGGTCATGTGGTTTGGTAAGAAGAATGCCCCTCTTCCCACAGGTGTTATTACAACCTCTGAAGGTTTAGAGTTTGAGGTAGTCACCTCATACAAATACTTGGGAGTATGGCTAGACGGTGCACTGTCCTTCTCTCAGCACATATCAAAGCTGCAGGCTAAAGTGAAATCTAGGTTTCCTCTATCGTAATCGCTCCTCTTTCACTCCACCTGCCAAACTATCCCTGATTCAGATGACCATCCTACCCATGCTAGATTACGGAGACATAATTTATAGATCGGCAGGTAAGGGTGCTCTCGAGCGGCTAGATGTTCTTTACCATTCGGCCATCAGATTTGCCACCAATGCTCCTTATAGAACACATCACTGCACTCTATACTCCTCCGTAAACTGGTCATCTCTGTATACCCGTCGCAAGACCCACTGGTTGATGCTTATTTATAAAACCCTCTTAGGCCTCACTCCCCCTATCTGAGATATCTACTGCAGCCCCCATCCTCCACATACAACACCCGTTCTGCCAGTCACATTCTTTTAAAGGTCCCCAAAGCACACACATCCTTGGGCCGCTCCTCTTTTCAGTTCGCTGCAGCTGGTGACTGGAATGAGCTGCAACAAACACTCAAACTGAACAGTTTTATCTCAATCTCTTCATTCAAAGAATCAATCATGGACACTCTTACTGACAGTTGTGGCTGCTTTATGTGATGTATTAATGTCTCTACCTTCTTGCCCTTTGTGTCTGTGCCCAATAATGTATGTATCATGTTTTGTGCTGCCACCTGGACGTGTTGCTACCAATGTTGTTGTCATGTTGTGTTGCTGCCATGCTATGTTGTTGTCTTACGTCTCTCTTTATGTAGTGTTGTGTTGTCTCTCTTGTTGTGATGTTTGTTTTGTCCTATATTTATATTGTATTTATTTTTAATTTTTAATCCCAGGCCCCTGTCCCCGCAGAAGGCCTTTTGCCTTTTGGTAGGCCGTCATTGTAATTAAGAATTTGTTCTTAACTGACTTGCCTAGTTAAATAAAGGTTGAATAAAAAAATATATATATATATAAATAAATACTGGGTGTGCAAGTTTCTGTTCAAGCCCAGCCCTGACATTATTTCTATTAGACACAATTCATTTAACTATTCAATCGTCTCTTGTTTTGGAGAAAGATGGATGTCTAAATCTACTTACCATTTATATAGGCATTCTTTGTATGATATGAAATAAAGCATTGATTCTTTGAATTAAGTATAGTGTATTTTCTGGGTCATTGAACATTCCCTGATTGTCTCTTTTATTTGGGTGTCACTCACTCTCATTTTGTCTGATGATATTGCACAGATTTGCAGCTGAAGTTAATGTCCTTGATCATTGGTGTGGGTGTAACAATCCCTTTATGGCTGAACTAAGGGGCAACCCCTGTCCACAACAGGACTTCATACCCACAAAGCAGAGTACATTATCCTTCTAAAACCATGATTTGGTTGGGCTAGGATATCAGTACTTTAGGTCTCAGGGCCGGTGACATCTCCTCACGATGGCTACTAGGGCTTTGTCTCACTTTGTTTTTCCTTGATTACTCACATCCTATTTCCTCACCTGTATTGTAACGCAACTGTATTGGAGGAGGAGGTACAAGGTCCCTCCCATCTGACCTTCTTCTCCAATGGGTTTTGAGAAGGATGTGAGGAGAGGAATCGAGGAAGGATGAATTGCGAAATTGCATACTGTCAGTTGCGTAGGAGAAGGTGAAAGGGGCGTGACTGTAGCAGAGGTGAGCTGCAGGTGAGTTCTAAACTGAACAAAAATGTAAACACAATATGTAAAGTGTTGCTCCATGTTTCATGACCTGAAATTAAATGAAAGATTCCAGACATGTTCCATACACACAAAAAGCTTATTGCTCAAATGTTGTGCACAAATGTTTACATCCCTGTGAGTGAGCATTCCATCAACCTGACAGGTGTGGTATATCAAGAAGCTAATTGAACAGCATGATCATAGAGTACCTAGAGGTCAAACAGTGAAATGGTTCCAATCGTTTTTCCACCATTCATTTTTCCCAAAGGGGATTTTGGAAACACTTAAAGGGCTGTTTTGAGTAGGTTTACCCTGGCGTGACGTTTTGATGGCCGTGTAAATCTCTCTAGGACAAGGTGACTATTATCGATATATTCGCCTGTATTTACCCCCCAAAAATGTAATGCTGATTAGTCTCTAATGTGGCTATCATAAAGAACTACAAATGCCATGATGATCTGGACGAGACTGCCATATTGAGGAAAAGGTAAGAATCTCTGGATGAACTATCTAATGTTAGCTAAATGTAGTAATGAATAAATAGGCTACATTGACAATTCTGTGAACTGTCTTGTGCAAGTTAACACTGTTAGCAAACGTGTCAGCTAGAGATAAGGTTTAAGCGCTTGCAGGGATTTGTAGTTTTGTATGATGTCTACATTGATTCTAATTAGCATTTTCAAATCTGAGAGTAAATAGAGCCGAATATATTGATGAAAGTAACCTTGTCCGCGAGAGATTTACATGGTTATCAAAATGCCATGCCAAGGTAGGCCTGCAAGAAACATATCCCTTATTGTAAGTGTTTCTAAAATCCCCCATGGGAAAAATGAATGCTGGAAAAATGTCATGTCCACCAGAGCTGATACCAGATAATTGAATGTTCATTTCGCTACCATAAGTCACCTCCAACGTCAGAAATGTACAGATATACAGAATTTGGCAGTTCATCCAACCAGCCTCACAACTGCAGACCATGTGTAACCACACCAGCCCAGGACCTCCACATCCGGCTTCTTCACCTGCGGGGATCGTCTGAGACCAGCCACCCAGACAGCTGATGAAACTCTGGGTTGCATAGCTGAATAATCATCTGTGTGCTCGTCGTCCTCACCAGGGTCTTGACCTGACTGCAGTTTGGCATCGTACCTAACTTCAGTGAGCAAATGCTCACATTCGATGGCCACTGGCAGGCTGGAGAAGTGTTCTATTCACAAATGAATCTCAATTTCAACTGTGGGTTATGGTATGGGCAGGCATAAGATATGGGGGGGGGGGGGGTTAGTTGTGTTTCTTCTGGAACTGGAATAAAAATGCCTGGAACGTAAAATAAAGTTATTAACCGGTTCCCATGCTTTTAAAATGACGGTAGCCTACACACACACACATCCACTGGCAAAGATTTACGGCTTGCAGGCAGACACTGAAATACGTTTCTGAGTGACAGAGTGAAGGCTTTGCATAGGCGCTTAGTTGTGTTTCTTTTGGGACTCCAAAAAATGCCTTGAATTTAAAATAATGTTATTAACCGGTTCCCATGCTTTTAAAATTACAGTTCTGTTCCGGAACAGTTTAGATCACTTTAGTTTCCGGTTTTGACTCTGTTCCTCAAATTTTGTTGCCATTTTCTGTTTTTCGTTTCTGTTCCCTGTTCCAGGGCCTTGCAATTGTATTTAATTTGCCATGGGGCAGAGAGAAAACAATTGCAGTTTTACAGCTAATTTCCTGCAATTCTATCCATTTTGTCAAAACGTATGTCATGTTAATGATATCTGAGTGAGAGTAACTAACAAAACTAACTCCCTTGGAGTTCAGGGCTCCTGGGCACTTGCCCAGCGTGCACGGTCGCTATTCAGACATGATTAATACAAGTTTAGATACAGTAGCAGGCTAGACTAACTTTATACACTGCTCAAAAAAATAAAGGGAACACTTAAACAACACAATGTAACTCCAAGTCAATCACACTTCTGTGAAATCAAACTGTCCACTTAGGAAGCAACACTGATTGACAATAAATTTCACATGCTGTTGTGCAAATGGAATAGACAACAGGTGGAAATTATAGGCAATTAGCAAGACACCCCCAATAAAGGAGTGATTCTGCAGGTGGTGACCACAGACCACTTCTCAGTTCCTATGCTTCCTGGCTGATGTTTTGGTCACTTTTGAATGCTGGCGGTGCTTTCACTCTAGTGGTAGCATGAGACGGAGTCTACAACCCACACAAGTGGCTCAGGTAGTGCAGCTCATCCAGGATGGCACATCAATGCGAGCTGTGGCAAGAAGGTTTGCTGTGTCTGTCAGCGTAGTGTCCAGAGCATGGAGGCGCTACCAGGAGACAGGCCAGTACATCAGGAGACGTGGAGGAGGCCGTAGGAGGGCAACAACCCAGCAGCAGGACCGCTACCTCCGCCTTTGTGCAAGGAGGAGCACTGCCAGAGCCCTGCAAAATGACCTCCAGCAGGCCACAAATGTGCATGTGTCTGCTCAAACGGTCAGAAACAGACTCCATGAGGGTGGTATGAGGGCCCGACGTCCACAGGTGGGGGTTGTGCTTACAGCCCAACACCGTGCAGGACGTTTGGCATTTGCCAGAGAACACCAAGATTGGCAAATTCGCCACTGGCGCCCTGTGCTCTTCACAGATGAAAGCAGGTTCACACTGAGCACATGAGCACATGTGACAGAGTCTGAAGACGCCGTGGAGAACGTTCTGCTGCCTGCAACATCCTCCAGTATGACCGGTTTGGTGGTGGGTCAGTCATGGTGTGGGGTGGCATTTCTTTGTGGGGCCGCACAGCCCTCCATGTGCTCGCCAGAGGTAGCCTGACTGCCATTAGGTACCGAGATGAGATCCTCAGAGCCCTTGTGAGACCATATGCTGACACATGCACATTTGTGGCCTGCTGGAGGTCATTTTGCAGGGCTCTGGCAGTGCTCCTCCTTGCTTATTCTGCACCAAAACAGTATTTGACAACGAGTACAGAGAAAACCATCAACTCCCTCTGTCTAATGTGCCACTTCCCTGAGACACCGCACTGACGAAACCCAGAGAACAGTGAGAAGCGATTGTCCACATGCCAGAGCTTAAGCACTCAACACTGAAGCTCCGTTTCTATAGCCAGGCTACTTCTGTATACACCCTAATGAGAATCTTGGCATCCGTTCATGATAATGAAATATCAATAGAGAGAGAGCACATCATCAAACATACATACAGTACAGGACAGTACAGTGCCTTCCCATAACACAGCAGGGTTCAGAGGGTTTCATTGCTATGACCAGCTCAGCCATGGATGTTCTCTTTATGTCAGCTCCTCTGGTTATATTCACAGACCAGAGCCACTTGTTCTGATCCATGAGGAGTCACTGAGAGTTCACCAAGAGGATAAAGAAGGAAGCCATATAAACTGAAGGTATTCAAAGCCTTCTTCACTATGCTGCTGTTCCTGCTATCTAGTCATGGCTCTACAGAGAGCTGCATATCTGAGGGGCTTTAAAGTGCTCTATTGGGCTGGGTACTAAGCCTGCTAGAATCTGAAATTCTAAATGAAATACTACCTACATACTAGATATTTTTATTACTTAAAAAAAAATATTATTGGAAGGTTGAAAGGAATGAGTACTCACAACTGTTTGAATGTGTCAGCTGGCCTGGTGAGTAATTGGAATGAATGAGTATATATAATGGAAAATACTGTACCATGCATCTGTTATTACCATGGTTAGTTACCATGTAGGGCGACCCAGCCCCCGAAGTGACTATTTACACTGCAAGGATTCCTCTGTTTTGTCTTAGGAATTCAACATTCTCCGTGTTGATCTCACCAACCCCCATTGTCACACCTCTTAGAAGCAGAGGTTCTGTTGTCTTTACAGGTCTGTAGGTATTATATCTGATTGGAGGTGAACTAGTAATGCTGTTGGTCAACAACTCAGATTTTGAATCCAAACAACTGAGGCTTAAAGAAGGTCTTAAATTCATTGTCTCGCTCTCTTTTTTGTTCCTGATCTGCGCTGGTGAGATACAGTCTCTCCTTCTATTTCATTCTCTCCCTCTCCCATGAGCTATGGGCTCCCTCTCCGATCATGCTTAGAATAATGCCTTGTAATGCTTGTTAATGCTTTGTAACATAAGCTTTATGTCTTGTATGGCATAAGGCTCCCGAGTGGCGCAGTGGTCTAAGGCACTGCATCTCAATGCTAGAGGCATCACTACAGACCCTGGTTTGATCCCGGGCTGTATCAAAACTGTCTGTGATCGGGAGTCCCATAGAGCGGGGCACAATTGGCCCAGCGTCGTCCGGGTTAGGGGAGGGTTTGGCCGTGGTAGGCCATCATTGTAAAATAAGAATTTGTTCTTAACTGACTTGCCTAGTTAAATAAAGGTAATTTTTTTTGTTCAGTATGTTATTTCATTAATTTTACAAAGTAATTAAATACACTTGTATTTAGAATTCCATTTTCAGACATTTATTGATTGCCTATTACTGTAACTCAACTTTAGTCTCTTGCATACTGCTAAATCATCTTTGTGGAGTCAAATAATTCATTTAATGGGCCAATTGCTTAGTCTTATGAGTCGCATGTGAGGTATATATAATATGCGCATATCAAATATCACTTCACTACAACCATTCCAATAACCGTCATTGAGAGCACCTGAATGTCTCTTTTTCCTATCTAATTGCAAAGGGGCGAGAGGAACATTATTCAGATATACTGTTGCTGTTTGGCACAGCATCACTCAGAATCCAAACCCCCTTGAGCATTCTTATCTCTAGCCTGTCCCCCTACTTTCTCAGCCTCAGGCTAGTAGATGGCTGCAGGGTGGGACAGCTACAGCCAGCTACACTTAAGCTAGATAATGATTTCATTTGTCAAAATGAGTGACTTGTAATTCATCAATTTCTTTTAAAAGTACAAGGTGTTGACACATATAATATATACACAACTTGTCATTAATAGTGTGTGCCCGGTTTTATACTTACTTTCTCCAGAAGGTAATTACTATAGCCTACTGTACTGTACTATGGCAGCAGTCTGAACAATTCCCAGCATTAATAACTGGGTAGTTCAGCAGCCTTGTGGTCATTTTTAAAGACTTAACATATTGCTGTTATATTATTCTGATCCAAGAATGTTAGGGTTAGGGTTAAATGTGGGAATGTTTGACCACTTCCAGTACTGAATAACTGTGCCTCTGGAGAGCACCTGCTGACAGATGATGCTTCATTATGAATACCACCGAATATCAATTCAGTTAATTTCCCCATTACTGACCTGCCACAAAGAAGAATACATCTAACACATCTCTAACCATGTCATTAGCCTCAATAACAGAATAACAGAGGGTTAAGAAAGGGAAGGCAGGAAGTCAGAAAGGCAGAAAGGCAGGCCGGTTTCCTCTGCTATCTGAGGTGGATCTGCAAGTCATTCTGCTAGTTAAACATTAGCAGGAGGGCTCTAATGAAAGTTCAGCTGCCTCACACTTCGGTTAAAGTGAGAGTTGCGATGTGTTGATTCTCACGGCCAAACAATATTTACATAGAGCAAGCCCTCCAGAACAGGCAGGGAAATAATGACATGCAGCCTAGCAGAGCCACTGACTGGGTATGATTACACACACGGAGATGAGTTGGCTACTGGTGCAGAGGACACTCTCACATGTCCATTAGCACATCTAACTAATCCAAATAAACCCTGCATGTATCAGGTGTTGTGAGATTCAGGGGAGCTGATCGTTTTACACAAACACACGCACGCACGCACGTGCGCGCACACACACACACACACACACACAGAGAAAATCAAACAACCTCTTCCTGACTTGACTTTGTCTAATTGATTACAGACTATAGACAGCTCCACTTGGTTTGTGGGAATATACGCATGGATTGAATTGTATTTTTTGGCAACAATTTACACAAAATACTCTGTAATGTCAAAGTGGAAGAAAAATGTTAACATTTGTGAAGAAAATATAAAAAATAAACGAACATATCTTGATTTCATAAGTATTCAATCCTCTGAGTCAATACATGTTAGAATCACCTTTGGCAGCGATTAGTGCCCTCCTGCTGTGAGTCTTTCTGGGTAAGTCTCTAAGTGATTTGCACACATGGACTGTACAATATTTGAATTAGTACATTATTATTTTTCAAATTCTTCATGTCCTGTCAAGTTGGTTGTCTGGTCATAGATTTTCAAGCCAATTTAAGTCAAAACTGTAACTAGGCCACTCAGGAACATTAAATGTCGTCTTGGTAAGCAACTCCAGTATATATTTGGCCTTGTGTTCTAGGTTATTGCCCTGTTGAAAGGTGAATTTGTCTCCCAGTGTCTGTTGGAAAGCAGACTGAACCAGGTTTTCCTCTAGGATTTTGCGTGTGCTTAGCTCTATTCCGTTTCTTTTAGTCCTAAAAAACTCCCTAACTCTTGCCATTTGACAAGCATACCCATAACATGATGCAGCCACCACTATGCTTGAAAATATGAAGAGTGGTACTCAGTGATCTGTTGTGATGGATTTGGCCCAAACATACCACTTTGTTTTCAGGATATAAAGTTCTTTCTTTGGCACATTTTTTGTAGTTTTACTTTATTGCCTTATTGCAAACAAGATGCATGTTTTGGAATATTTTTTATTCTGTACAGGCTTTCTTCTTTCCACTCTGTCATTTAGGTTAGTATTTGGTGAGTAACTACAATGTTGTTGATCCATCGTCAGTTTCTCCTATCACAGCCATTAAACTCTGTAACTGTTTTAAAGTCACCATTGGCCTCATGGTGAAATCCCTGAGCGGTTTCCTTCCTCTCCGGCAACTGAGTTAGGAAGGATGCCTGTATCTTTGTAGTGCTTTGTAGTGACTGCGTGTATTGATACACCATCCAAAGTGTAATTAATAACTTCACCATCCTCAAAGGGATATTCAATGTCTGTTTTTTTTACCCATCACACTTCTTTGTGAGGCATTGGAAATCCTCCCTGGTCTTTGTGGTTGAATCTGTGTTTGATATTTGCTGCTCAACTGAGGGACCTTACAGATAATTGTATGTGTGGGGTACAGAGATGAGGTAGTCATTTAAAAATCATGTTAAACACTATTAGTCCAAGCAACTTATTTGACTTGTCAAGCACATTTTTACACCTGAACTTATTTAGACTTGCCATAACAAATGGCCTCTATTCTTACGGACTCAAGACATTTCAGCTTTTCATTTTGAATTAATTTGTAAACAATTCTAACAACATAATTCCACTTTAGCATTATGGGTTTTGTGTGAAGGTCAGTGACACAAAATCTACATTTATTCTATTGTAGATTCAGGCTGTAACACAACAAAATGTGGAAAAAGTCAAGGGGTGTGAATACTTTCTGAAGGAACTGTATATGAGAGTCTGTTGGAATAAATAGAACAGGCATACTGGTCTGTGTTGGTAATGGTAGGCCCATTAATAGGCCCTCAGGGAAATCTTGAAATGTCTGTTGAAATTTTCAGCTCAATGGCAATGACTCTCTCCACCATTATCAGTGGTAATGGTCTCTCACCACCGCCACCTTCAGTAGGCTTGGAAAATAATAAACTATAGGCTACTGTAGGCTACATTCATATATTTGTATGACTTAAATTCCTGTCAGTGGCCCAGTGGCCCAGCATACATAAAGATCCGAGGGGAGAGTGGGTTTGCTGGTTTGCTGAAATTACTCTGCACTGTCTGATCGTCAAAACAATTGTGATGGGGGAACTTATCAATGTCTCAGATGCTATACAGTAGAAACCAGCTGATAGAAACAGACGTTATCCAGTAGAAATCTGCTGGTAGATGTTAAATCCTACAATAGAAATCTGCCTGTAGAAAATGCATATAACAGCCTAGTAAAATTCTATATCTGGTATAAAAAATAAAAAATAAATGTTTGGCAACTTTCATTGAACTGAATAAAATATGATACGGTCTGTAACCTACCTCAAATAGGAGTCATGAGAGAGACATCCAAAGGTGAGTACAATCCATTACCGCATATTCGGGAATCTTTGGTTGAACCCAATGCGCGGGTAACAGAAAGATGCAACTCTGAAATAAGAATGGGTCTGATAACAGCTCTCATGCACAATCTTGGTCCTTACTCGGGGAAAATTCCTCACAATATCAAGACAACAGATCCAGTGGTAGTCTAAATGTTGAGATAGGGTAGCACATTTATGAATTCGCCATAACGTCCATGCGTGGGTCCTCTGTCTCTGAGTTTCTCAATCCCGTTACAAACCAATCTTGGTCCAGTTCAATAAAGCGTTCATTGGATGCTGCCACACGTTAATTTACAATGAGAGAAGAAATTATACTGAACACGGTAGGCGGGAGACTATCCTTTCTGTACACCGCTGTCAACCATTTTGGGTCAATGTCGGTATGATGCAGCCAGCGTGTCGCGGTGAGACGACCTGTCTATTCTCTTCGTGTCCAGACCGCCTGTCAAACAGCCCTGTGGATCGCGCACACCACAGCGGAACCGCGCTCTGCGCTCCACACAGGCGGATAGCACTGCCTACTGTATTTAAAGAAACACAGCAGAAAATACACGCAACTAAGGGCGAGGTGACTGTGCATTTCACTGTGCGTTTTGAAATAACTACTTTTTCTATTGCATATATTATAAACCATACAGGCCACCCTACACCATAAAACAAATACTTTCTCCTTGAGTATTCATGTATGATTCATGTCTTGAATTAATTATATGGGTATTTATGTATGATTCTTGTCTTGAATTAATTATATGGGGCAGGTAATGGTCACCTTGACATTTATTTATTTTATTTATGTAATTTTATTTAACCTTTATTTAACTAGGCAAGTCAGTTAAGAACAAATTCTTCAGATGCAGTGCATTAGACCGCTGCGCCACTCGAGAGCCCCCCGAGTGACAGATTAGTTTCTACTGTGTAATGTCACAACAGCGCAATACACCAAAACATCATACATTTAATTCTGTTTTCGTAAAAACATAACTGTGATAACATTCTCCAACATGGAATCTCTACAGTTTACAGCAGTTGGCTTGAGAATCATACTAGCCTAATGAAAGTCAATGCGATCTAACCTAATCACTACTGCTTTCATCACTGTATGAATCTAAGAGCTGTGACTGAGAAACTTTCTGGCACCGCAGTGGGCAAGGGAAGAGACATGGCTGTGACCCTTTATTCTCCCCAAAAATGTGTATTCTATTTTTCTATTCAATTTAAGGCCTTTATTGGCATGGGAAACATATGTTTACATTTCCAAGCCAAGTGAAATAGATAATAAACAAAAGTGAAATAAACAGTAAACATCACACTTACAAACATTCAAAAAGAATAAAGACATTTCAAATGTCATATGTCTGTATACAGTATTGTAATGATGTGCAAATAGTTAAAGTACAAAAGGGAAAATTAATAAACATAAATATAGGTTGTATTTACAATGGTGTTTGTTCTTCACTGTTTTTCCTTGTGGCAACAGGTCACAAATATTGCTGCTGTGATTGCACACTGTGTCACGCCCTGGCCTTAGTATTCTTTGTTTTCTTTATTATTTTAGTTAGGTCAGGGTGTGACATGGGAAGTTTGTGTGTTTTGTCTAGTTTAGGGTGTGTGTATTGTTTAGGGGGTGTTGAATAGTGTATGGGGTTGTGTTCAGGAGAGAGTTCTAGGAAAGTCTATGGTTGCCTGGTTTGGTTCTCAATCAGAGACAGATGTCATTAATTGTCTCTGATTGGGAGCCATATTTAAGGCAGCCATAGGCTTTAGGTGATTGTGGGAGATTGTCTATGTTGAACGTAAGTAGCTTGTGTGTGCACTTTCGTTTGTAGCTTCACGGTTGTTTGTTGTTTTGTATAGTTTGTATAAGTGTTTCGTTTCGTGTTCATCTTCGTCGTAAAATAAAAGAAGATGTATTCATATCACGCTGCGCCTTGGTCCATTCATTCACCTCAAGACGACCGTGACAGAATCTCCCACCACACATGGATCAAGCAGCGTGAGCGGAACCAACAACAGCGGCAAAGTAACCAGGACTCGTGGACATGGGAGGATGTATTGGACGGCAAGGGTTGCTACACATGGGAGGAGATCCGAGCTGGAAGAGATCGCCTTCCATGGGAACAGCTGGAGGCGATTAGGAGAGCAGAGGCAACCGGAGAGAGGAACCGAAGTTATGAGGGTACGCGACTAGCAAGGAAGCCTGTGAGTAAACCCCAAAAATTTCTTGGGGGGGGGCTAAGAGGTAGTGGGCCGAGGGCAGGTAGGAGACCTGCGCCCACTTCCCAGGCTAACCGTGGAGAGCGGGAGTATGGGCAGACACCGTGTTACGCAGTAGAGCGCACGGTGTCTGCTGTACGTGTGCATAGCCCGGTGCGGGTTATTTCACCTCCCCGCACTGGCAGGGCTAGATTGAGTATTGAGCCGGATGTCATGAAGCCGGCCCTACATATCTGGCCACCAGTGCGTCTCCTCGGGCCGGTTTACATGGCACCAGCCTTACACATGGTGTCCCCGGTTCGCCTACATAGCCCGGTGCGGGTTATTCCACCTCCCCGCACTGGTCGGGCGACGGGGAGCATTCAACCAGGTAAGGTTGGGCAGGCTCAATGCTCAAGGGAGCCAGTACGCCTGCACAGTCCGGTATTTCCGGCGCCACCTCCCCGCTCCAGGCCAGTACCACCAGTGCCTACACCACGCACCAGGCTTCCAGTGCGTCTCCAGAGCCCTGTTCCTCCTCCACGCACTCTCCCTATGGTGCGTGTCTCCAGTCCAGTACCACCAGTTCCGGCACCACGCACTAAGCCTCCTGTGCGTCTCCAGAGCCCTGTACGCACTGTTCCTTCTCCCCGTACTCGCCCTGATGTGCGTGCCCTCAGCCCGGTACCACCAGTGCCGGTACCACGCACCAGGCCTATAGTACGCCTTGAGAGTCCAGTGTGCCCTGTTGTTGTTCCCCGCACTAGCCTGAAGGTGCATGTCCTTAGCCCGGTACCTCCAGTTCCGGCACCACGCACCAGGCCTACAGTGCGTCTCAGCCGGCCTGAACTGCCCGTCTGCCCAACGGCGCCTGAACTGCCCGTCTGCCCAACGGCGCCTGAACTGCCCGTCTGCCCAACGGCGCCTGAACTGCCCGTCTGCCCAACGGCGCCTGAACTGCCCGTCTGCCCTACGCCGTCTGAACTGTCCGTCTGCCAAGTGCCGCATGAGCTGCCCGTCTGTATTGAGCCTTCAAAGCCGCCCGTCTGCCATGAGCCTGCAAAGCCGCCCGTCTGCCATGAGCCTGCAAAGCCGCCCGTCTGCCATGAGCCTACAGAGCCGTCCGCCAGACAGGAGCCGCTAGAGCCTTCCGCCAGACAGGATCAGCCAGAGCCTTCCGCCAGACAGGATCAGCCAGAGCCTTCCGCCAGACAGGATCAGCCAGAGCCTTCCGCCAGACCGGATCAGCCAGAGCCTTCCGCCAGACCGGATCAGCCAGAGCCTTCCGCCAGACCGGATCAGCCAGAGCCTTCCGCCAGACCGGACCAGCCAGAGCCGTCAGCGAGCCATGACCAGCCAGAGCCGTCAGCGAGCCATGACCAGCCAGAGCCGTCAGCGAGCCATGACCAGCCAGAGCCGTCAGCGAGCCATGACCAGCCAGAGCCGTCAGCGAGCCATGACCAGCCAGAGCCGTCAGCGAGCCATGACCAGCCAGAGCCGTCAGCGAGCCATGACCAGCCAGAGCCGTCATCCAGCCATGACCAGCCAGAGCCGTCATCCAGCCATGACCAGCCAGAGCCGTCATCCAGCCATGACCAGCCAGAGCCGTCATCCAGCCAGGATCCGCCAGAGCCAGCCAGCCAGGATCCGCCAGAGCCAGCCAGCCAGGATCCGCCAGAGCCAGCCAGCCAGGATCCGCCAGAGCCAGCCAGCCAGGATCCGCCAGAGCCAGCCAGCCAGGATCCGCCAGCCAGCCAGGGTCAGCCAGCCAGTCCGGTGTTGTCCCTCAGTCCGGAGCTGCCGTCCCTCAGTCCGGAGCTGCCCCTTATCCTGGTGCTGCCCCTTATCCTGGTGCTGCCCCTTATCCTGGTGCTGCCCCTTATCCTGGTGCTGCCCCTTATCCTGGTGCTGCCCCTTATCCTGGTGCTGCCCCTTAGTCCGGTGCTGCCCCTTAGTCCGGTGCTGCCCCTTAGTCCGGTGCTGCCACTTAGTCCGGTGCTGCCCCTTAATCCAGTGGGGTTAATTTGGAGGGTGGCCATTTGGAGGAGGATACAAAAGCGGGTAGTGACTATGGTGGGGTGGGGACCACGACCAGCGCCAGAGCCGCCACCGTGGACAGACGCCCACCCAGGCCCTCCACTAGACTTTATGCTGGTGCGTCCGGAGTTCGCACCTTGAGGGGGGGGTTATGTCACGCCCTGGCCTTAGTATTCTTTGTTTTCTTTATTATTTTAGTTAGGTCAGGGTGTGACATGGGAAGTTTGTGTGTTTTGTCTAGTTTAGGGTGTGTGTATTGTTTAGGGGGTGTTGAATAGTGTATGGGGTTGTGTTCAGGAGAGAGTTCTAGGAAAGTCTATGGTTGCCTGGTTTGGTTCTCAATCAGAGACAGATGTCATTAATGTCTCTGATTGGGAGCCATATTTAAGGCAGCCATAGGCTTTAGGTGATTGTGGGAGATTGTCTATGTTGAACGTAAGTAGCTTGTGTGTGCACTTTCGTTTGTAGCTTCACGGTTGTTTGTTGTTTTGTATAGTTTGTATAAGTGTTTCGTTTCGTGTTCATCTTCGTCGTAAAATAAAAGAAGATGTATTCATATCACGCTGCGCCTTGGTCCATTCATTCACCTCAAGACGACCGTGACACACTGTGGTATTTCACCCAATAGATATGGGAGTTTATCAAAATTGGATTTGTTTTCAAATTATTTGTGAGTTTGTGTAATCTGAGGGAAATATGTGTCTATAATATGGTCATACATTTGGCAGGAGGTTAGGAAGTGCAGCTCAGTTTCCATCTCATTTTGTGGGCAGTGTGCACATAGCCTGTTTTCTCTTGAAAGCTCTTTCTCAATAGCAAGGCTATGCTCACTGACTCTGTACATAGTATCACTGTCACGCCCTGACCTTAGAGATCCTTTTTCTGTCTCTATTTGGTTTGGTCTGGGTGTGATTTGGGGTGGGTATTCTATGTTCTTTCATTCTATTATTTGTTTTTCTATGTTTTGGCCCGGGTAGGGTTCTCAATCAGGGTGAGCTGTCTATCGTTGTCTCTGATTGAGAACCATACTTAGATAGCCCTTTTTCCCACCTGTCTTTGTGGGAAGTTAACTTTGTTTGTGGCACTTAGCCTTAAGCTTCACGGTTGTTTGGTATTGTTTATTGTTTTGTCGGCGTCATCACCTAATAAAAGGGAATATGTAAGCTCACCACGCTGCGCTTTGGTCAAGTTCTTTCAACGGCCGTGACAGAACTTCCCACCACCAAGGGACCAAGCAGCGTGGTAAGGGGGAGCAGCGCTATCTGGAGAAATGGACATGGGAGGAGATACTGGATGGTTAGAGACCCTGGAGGCAGGCTGGGGAGTATCGCCGTCCACGGGAGGAACTGGAGGCAGCAAAAGCAGAGTGGCAGCGTTACGAGGGAACACGGCTAGCAAGGAAGCCCGAGAGGCAGCCCACAATTTCTTTTACAGGGGGCACACGGGGAGTTTGGCTGAGTCAGGTTGGAGACCTGAGCCAACTCCCCGTGCTTACCGTGGCTAGCGTTGTACTGGTCAGGAACCGTGTTATGTGGTGGAGCGCACGGTGTCTCCAGTACGCGTTCTTAGCCCGGTGCGCTACATTCCAGCTCCCCGCATCTGCCGGGCTAGGGTGAGCATCCAGCCAGGACGGGTTGTGCCAGCCCTGCTCTCCAGACCTCCAGTGCACCTCCTCGGCCCAGTATATCCTGCGCCGGCTCTGCGCACTGTGTCTCCGGTACGTCTACACAGCCCAGTGCGTCCTGTGCCAGCGCCCCGCATTTGCAGGGTGAAGATAACCACCCAGCCAGGACAGGTTGTGCAGGCTCTAAGCTCGAGACCTCCAGTGCGCCTCCACGGCCCAGTATATCCGGTGCTTCTGCCAAGGACAAGGCCTCCTGTATGTCTCTCCAGCCTGGTGAGTCCTGTGCCTGCGCCCAGAACTAATCCTCCTGTATGTCTCCCCAGCCTGGTGAGCCCTGTGGCAGCTCCACGTACCAGACTGCCCATACGTCTCCTCACTCCAGTGATGATGCATGGCACGAAGCCTCCAGTGATGATCCATGGCAAGAAGCCTCCAGTGATGATCCAAGGCACGAAGCCTCCAGTGATGATCCAAGGCACGAAGCCTCCAGTGATGATCCATGGCAAGAAGCCTCCAGTGATGATCCATGGCAAGAAGCCTCCAGTGATGATCCATGGCACGAAGCCTCCAGTGAGGAGTCATGGCACGAAGCCTCCAGCGACGGTCTCCAGTCCGGAGCCTCCAGCGACGGTCTCCAGTCCGGAGCCTCCAGCGACGGTCTCCAGTCCGGAGCCTCCAGCGACGGTCTCCATTCCGGGGCCCCCAGCGACGGTCTCCATTCCGGGGCCCCCAGCGACGGTGCCCATTCCGGGGCCCCCAGCGACGGTGCCCAGTCCGGTGCCCGCGACGAGGGTGCCCAGTCCGGGGCCCGCGACGAGGGTGCCCAGTCCGGGGCCCGCGACGAGTGTGCCCAGTCCGGGGCCCGCGGCGAGGGTCCCCGCACCAGAGGTGCCACCAAAGTGGGGTGAGCCTATGGTGGAGCGGGGCCTGCGTCCCGCACCTGAGCCGCCACCGCGGATAGATGCCCACCCAGACCCTCCCCTATAGGTTCAGGTTTTGCGGCCAGAGTGCGCACCTTTGGGGGGGTACTGTTACGCCCTGACCTTAGAGATCCTTTTAATGTCTCCCTTTTTCCCACCTGTCTTTGTGGTAAGTTAACTTTGTTTGTGGCACTTAGCCTTAAGCTTCACGGTTGTTTGGTATTGTTTATTGTTTTGTCGGCGTCATCACCTAATAAAAGGGAATATGTACGCTCACCACGTTGCGCTTTGTTCAAGTTCTTTCAACGGCCGTGACAATCACGTTTTAGTGAAGACCCAGATGCAGACAGTGTCGAGGTAACAAAAGTTTATTACTAGAACAGGGGCAGACAAAACAACAGGTCAAGGGCAGGCAGAGGTCAGTAATCCAGATCAGAGTCAAGAAGTACAGAACGGCAGGCCGTCTCAGGGTCAGGGCAGGCAGAATGGTCAAAACCAGGAAAACTAGATGACAGGAGCAAGGGGAAAACCGCTGGTAGGCTTGACTGACAAAGCGTATTAGCAACAGACAAAGAGAGAAGACAGGTATAAATACACTGGGGATAACAGGGAAGATGGACGACACCTGGAGGAGGGTGCAGACAAGCACAAAGACAGGTGAAACAGATCAGGGTGTGACACAGAGTCAAAGATTTCCTTAATTTTGAGTCAGTCACGTGGTCAGGTATTCTGCCCCTGTGTACTCTCTGTTTAGAGCCAAATAGCATTCCAGTTTGCTCAGTTTTTTTTGTAAATTCTATCCAATGTGTCAAGTGAATATGTTTTTAAGCTCTTTTCTGGATTTTGATCATTAGCAGGTATCGGCCTAATTCTACTCTGCATGCATTATTTGGTGTTTTACGTTGTACACAGAGGATATTATTGCAGAATTCTGCATGCAGAGTCTCAATTAGTTTTTTGTCCCATTTTGTGAATTCTTGGTTGGTGAGCGGACCCCAGACCCTACAACCATAAAAGGCAATGGGTTCTATAACTGATTCAAGTTGTTATGTCAAATTTTATGTTCCTTTTGATGGCACAGAAGGCACTTCTTGCCTTGTCTCTCAGATCGTTCACAGCTTTGTGGAAGTTACCCGTGGCGCTGATGTATAGTTTTTTTGTGTGCTCTAGGGCAATGGTGTCTAGATGGAATTTGTATTTGTGGTCCTGGGAACTTGACTTTTTTTTGTCATACTGAGATTTACTGTCAGGGCCCAGGTCTGACAGAATCTGTGCAGAAGATCTAGGTGCTGCTGTAAACATTTGATTCTAGTAGGGTGAGGCCGGGTGCTGCAGACTGTTCTAGTGCCCTCGCCAATTTGTTGATATACAGTGCCTTGCAAAAATATTCAACCCCAATGGCGTTTTTCCTATTTTGTTGCATTACAACATGTCATTTAAATAGATTTTTATTTAGATTCCATGTAATGGACATACACAAAATAGGTCAAAATTCTAAAAAATAAAAAAACGGAAAAGTGGTGCATGCATATGTATTCACCCCCTTTGCTATGAAGCCCCTAAATAAGATCTGGTGCAACCAATTACCTTCAGAAGTCACATAATTAGTTAGATTGCACACAGGTGGACTTTATTTAAGTTCCACATGATCTGTCACATGATCTCAATATATATACACCTGTTCTGAAAGGCCCCAGAGTCTGCAACACCACTAAGCAAGGGGCACCACCAAGCAAGCGGCACCATGAAGACCAAGGAGCTCTCCAAACAGGTCAGGGACAAAGTTGTGGAGAAGTACAGATCAGGCTTGGGTTATAAAAAATAGCAGAAACTTTGAACATCCCACGGAGCACCATTAAATCCATTATTAAAAAATTTAAAGAATATGGCACCATAACTAACCTGCCAAGAGAGGGCCGCCCACCAAAAGTCATGGACCAGGTCAGGAGGGCATTAACCAGAGAGGCAACAAAGAGACTAAAGATAATCCTGAAGGAGCTGCAAAGCTCCACAGCGGAGATTGGAGTATCTGTCCATAGGACCACTTTAAGCCGTACACTCCACAGAGCTTGGCTTTATGGAAGAGTGACCAGAAAAAACGCCTTGCTTAAAGAAAAAAATAAGCAAACACGTTTGGTGTTCGCCAAAAGGCATGTGGGAGACTCCCCAAACATATGGAAGAAGGTACTCTGGTCAGATGAGACTAAAATTGAGCTTTTTGACCATCAAGGAAAACGCTACGTCTGGCGCAAACCCAACACCTCCCATCACTCCGAGAACACCAACCCCACAGTGAAGCATGGTGGTGGCAGCATCATGCTGGGGGGATGTTTTTCATCGCAGGGACTGGGAAACTGGTCAGAATTGAAGGAATGGTGGATGGCACTAAATACAGGGAAATTCTTGAGGGAAACCTGTTTCAGTCTTTCAGAGATTTGAGACTGGGATGGAGGTTCACCTTCCAGCAGGACAATGACCCTAAGCATAGTGGTAAAGCAACACTTGAGTAGTTTAAGGGGAAACATTTAAATGTCTTGGAATGGCCTAGTCAAAGCCCAGACCTCAATCCAAATGAGAATCTGTGGTATGATTTACAGATTGCTGTACACCAGTGGAACCCACCCAACTTGAAGGAGCTGGACCAGTTTTGCCTTGAAGAATGGGCCAAAATGCCAGGGGCTAGATGTGCCAAGCTTATAGAGACATACCCCAAGAGACTTGCAGCTGTAATTGCTGCAAAAGGTGGCTCTACAAAGTATCGACTTTGGGGGGGTGAATAGTTATGCACGCTCAAGTTCTCTGTTTTTTGTCTTATTTATTGTTTGTTTCACAATAAAAAATATTTTGCATCTTCACAGTGGTAGGCATGTTGTGTAAATCAAATGATACAAATCCCCCAAAAATACATTTTAATTCCAGGTTGTAAGGCAACAAAATAGGAAAAATGCCAAGGGGAGTGAATACTTTCGCAAGCCACTGTATATGTTGAAGAGGTTAAAAAGAGGGTAAAAAGCAAATTTGACATTTGCTCATTACATTGTTTTCACTGAGGAAATGTACGAGTCTGCTGTTAATGATAATGTAGAGGATTTTCCCAAGGTTGCTGTTGACGCATATCCCACGGTAGTTATTGGAGTCAAATTCTTCAACACTTTTGTGGATTAGGGTGATCAGTCCTTTGTTCCAAATATTGGGAATATGCCAGAGCTGAAGATGATGTTAAAGAGTTTAAGCACAGCCAATTGGAATTTGTGGTCTGTATTTTATCATTTAATTCAGGATACCATAAACCCCGTAGGCCTTGGAGGGTTTGTATTTTGTCCTGTAGTTTATTCAATGTAATTAGAGAATCCAGTGGGTTCTGGTAGTCTTTAATAGTTGATTCTAAGAATTGTATTTGATCATGTATATGTTTTTGCTGTTTGTTCTTTGTTATAGAGCCAAAAAGATTGGAGAAGTGGTTCATCCATACATCTCCATTTTGGTTAGATAACTCTTCGTGTTGTTTTTTTATAATAAATATCAGAGACTCGAACCATCTGCCTCCCGTGTCTGCATCTGCATCTGGGTCTCACCTTGTAATGGAGGTACGATCTGGCCATGACAGACCCAGCTCCGCCACGCTGTCTCCCTGCAGAGAGCCACCATTGGGAGGCATGAAGAGCTACTAAAGGACTTTTTGGAAGGGCTTCGTTCCCTGACGGAACGCCACGACCAAGGGTTTAAGGCAATCATGGAGCAAATCAGGGAGTTAGCTCATTGGCAGCCTGCCACATCTGAGATCCCCCAACCACTCAGTAACCTTTTATCTATTAGTGGTGAGTTTGTACAGCCTACCCCGGCTCCACGAGAACCCCGCTTACCTCCTCTGGAGCGATATTCTGGGGATCCTGGAACCTGCCGGGGATTTCTTTCTCAGTGCTCCCTTATTTTTGAGCTACAGCCATCTTTGTTCTCTTCGGACCAATCGAAGATAGCGTATATTATTACGCTAATGTCGGGAAGGGCGCTCTCCTGGGCTACGGCAGTTTGGGAGCACCAATCTGCCATTTGTCGTCATCTGGAGGATTTCTTGGCAAAGGTGAGGAAGGTGTTCGATTCTCCGGTATCCGCGAGAGAGGCGGCCCGAAAACTACTTGAAGACTCCCGTAGTGTGGCAGACTACTCTGTAGACTTTCGCACGTTGGCCGCCGAGAGTGCCTGGAATCCGGAGTCCCCTTTCGATACCTTCCCCCACAGATTATCAGAGGTAATAAAAGATGAGCTAGATGCTCGGGAATTACCGGTTGACCTCGATTCCCTCATCGCTCTCACCATTAGGATTGATAGACGTCTATAGGAACGCAGGAGTGAGAGGAGGTCTGGCCTAGGTCACACTCGTTTATCCGCTGTAGCTTGCTCACCTCCAAAGGAATCCGGAAGACCCGGAAGACTGTTTTTCTGAGAAGACCCAAAGCCACCCGATTTCCCACGAGAATCATCGGCGACGGGTGAGTCAGATACACCGGAACCAATGCAACTGGGCAGAGTTAGATTATCGCCTAGGGAGCGTTCATGGTGCAGCACGTCTTCCAATCCATGGACTCCCGGTCGACATTGTTTCGAATCGGGGTCCTCAGTTTTCATCCCGATTCTGGAAGGCGTTCTGCATCCTTATCGGGTCGTCGGCCAGCCTGTCCTCCAGGTTTCAACCCCAATCCAACGGCCAGTCGGAGCAAGTCAATCAAGACATGGAAACAGCACTCCGGTGTCTCATTGCCAGTAACCTCACCACCTGGAGTAAGCATCTGGTCTGGGTGGAATGTGCCAGGAACACTCTCCCCTGCACGGCCACTGGACTCTACCCCTTCGAATGTTCTATGGGGTATCAGCCTCTGCTCTTCCCAGAACAAGAAGTTGAGGTCAACATACCTTCAGCCCAGATGTTCATCCGCCGCTGTCAGCGTACCTGGAAAAGAGCTCGGGCGGCTCTTCTCAAGACCACTTCCAGGTATTGTCGACAAGCGGATCACCACCGGACTCAGGCTCCCCGCTATTGTATTGGGCAGAGGGTATGGTTGTCCACTCGACACCTAACCCTCCATGTAGAATCCCGCAAACTTTCAACCCATTTCATTGGTCCTTTCCCCATTTCTAGAGTCTTTAGTCCCACTGCTGTCCGCCTGCTGTTGCCCCGTACCCTCCGTGTTCACCCTACTTTTCATGTGCCCAGGATTAAGCCCTTGTCTCACAGTCCTCTGTCTTCTGTTTCTAGGCCCATCCCTCCCCCCGTGTCATCGATGGCCAGTCAACATATACGGTGAGACGCCTTCTGAGGGTTCGACCACGGGGCAGTGGTTTCCAGTACCTGGTTGACTGGGAGGGTTATGGCCCAGAGAGGTGTTGGATTCCTGCTTATGACATCCTGGACCTGGCCCTCATTGTCGATTTTCACCGCCAACTCCCCGGTCAGCCAGGTATGCGCCCAGGTAGGACGGCAGGTGGCGTTCCTAGAGGGGGGGTACTGTCACGTCCTGATCTGTTTCACCTGTGCTTGTGATTGTCTCCACCCCCTCCAGGTGTTGCTTATTTTCCCCGGTGTATTTATCCCTGTGTTTCCTGTCTCTCTGTGCCAGTTCGTCTTGTTTGTCAAGTCAACCAGCGTGTTTTTCCGTGCTCCTGCTTTTTCCTTTTCTCTGTTTTTGCTAGTCCTCCAGGTTTTGACCCTTGCCTGCCTAGACTCTGAACCCGCCTGCCTGACCATACTGCCTGCCCTGACCTCGAGCCTGCCTGCCACTCAGTACCTTCTGAACTCTGACCTTGTTATGATCTTTTGCCTGTCCACGACCCTTCTCTTGCCTACCCCTTCGATTATAATAAATATCAGAGACTCTAACCATCTGCCTCCCGTGTCTGCATCCGGGTCTCGTCTTGTACCCTTATATATTGAGATGTTGTGAGATCATCCTGACTATATGGTACGTAAGAAGTGCCCATCAAGCCAATCCAACTTGTGGGAGGTGCTTCAAGAAGCATTGAATGAAATCTCTTCAGATTACCTTAACAAATTGACAAAAAGAATGCCAAAGGTCTTCAAAGCTGTAATTGCTGCAAATGGAGGACAAAATTATTATTTCAATTAAATATCATAATTTATAACCTTGTCAACATCTTGACTGTATTTCCTATTCATTTTGCAACTCATTTAATGTGTTTTCATGGAAAACAAGGACATGTCTAAGTGACTCCAAACTTTTGAACAGTAGTGTACCTCGTAGGTCGCAGGATGGGGCTTGGGCAGGTGTAATAGTGAGAGTTGGGCCTGTTGCTCTGTTCACGGCTTGGGCATATGTCCTGCTGTCATGTTGAGGTCCTTGCCGCAGGGACATGGGGTGGGTAGAAGGGGCATAGGTCTGATATAGGGGGGCCTATTGGGGTGTGGCTGGTGATGCTGTGGATTGGGTGTAGGTCCTCTTGGCTGTTCAAGTCCAGGTTGGAGTGGTGGGCCAGGTAGACATTAGGTTTTGAGGCACAGTCTTGCGAAATGCTTGCATTCACCTGCTGTATGGTGGCTTTTCGTGGTAGCAGGGTGGAGATAGCCACTTGTGCGTTGGGGAAAGTGGAAGAAGCTTTTTCAATCACTCCCTTGAGTACTGTGGCCACCCTTTCCTGCTGGGCACTCAGGTCACTTGTGCCTGTGTGAATGTGGCTGGGGGACCCTAGTCTGTCCTCTAACAACAGCTCTAGGGCATGTCTAGTGTTTGGGCACAAGAGCTTAGCCACTTTGTGTTTAGGAAAAAGTTTATCCTCTTGAATGTATTAGCCATTTGAGTCAATGCACAGTCTTTGGCTTTTGTGTGTCCTCAGTGGATGTGTGGGGGTTGTCAAGACAGCTATCAGAGGCGCTGACAGGGGTGCTGTTAGGAGGGTTGGTCTGTTGGGTTGGTGGGTCCTGTGTTGTCTGTTCCGTTGTGGTCTGGGTCTGAGGTGGGCTGTTCTGCTGGCTTCTCTGGGGGTGTGTCCTTCTCTCTGTCACACCACAGCCTTCTCACTTCTTAATTCAGTGCCATGTGTGCTTCTTTAAGTTCTCTCACCTCAGTCCATAGAGGTTTTTAGGAGCAAATCACTTCTCAACAGTCAACACATTGCATTATTATTCATCCATCTACAAGGAGCAGCCAGTCTGCTGACACTACATAACAGACATGACAGTGCACATTCATGTTAATGCTTGTTTGATATGCCAAAAGGTAAGGTTTCTTTCTGTAAATGTTTTTGCCATCAACAATACAGTAAACCTGGGTTGATCTGCAAAAAGTTGTGAAATGTCATTCTGTCAGTTTAAGACATATATCACCTCCATTTATGTACACATCACATCCATGACCGCCTGTACCTTTCAGGAGATGACCCAGGGTGTATCCCAAATTGCACCATAGTCCATATAGAGCACTTACCTATGGGCCCTGGCCAAAGTAGTGCACTTTATAGGGAACAATGCCATTTGGGATGTAGGCCCACAATGAAATATGGGGTCTGTGTCTGTTGTCCTCTCCCAGAACCCCTCTTCCAGAACCCCGCCCACTCATTGGGAGTGGGCTGTCTGGCTAGATATAAGGAGCCAGGTCAGTCCTTTTCATTATTCAAAAGGATTTGAATTAAGATCCACACATGTGGAATAATACATTTGTATTATACACGACAGGGCAAGTACTAGGAACACAATGATATAATCTGTGATTTACAAGAAAACTCATTGAAGAGTTCATGGCATTTTCATTGGATCACATTATTTATTCTTTAGTTAACTAGGCAAGTGAGATAAGAAAAATTATTATTCACAATGATGGCCTACTCGGGCCAAACCCGGATGACGCTGGGCCAATTGTTGTCCGCCCTATGGGACTCCCAATCATGGCCGATTTTGATACAGCCGGGAATCGAACCAGGGTCTGTAATGAGGCCTTTTGCACTGAGATGCAGTGCCTAAGACCACGGCGCCACTCGGGAGCACCACATTAATTTCTAAAGATTGAGTCATACATACTGTTTTTTCTTGGCAATATTCTGGCAATGTTCTGCTGTTAGTGATGATGTGAAATTAAAGAGAATATACAACTTCATAACTCATTATTTGAAGTATAAAGGATATAATGAATTCAGGATCATATTTTACTTGGAAGACACATTCATACTCTATTTGTATGGCATAATGTTTTCCACATTTTCCACTGCTCAAACACAATATAAATAACAGGCCTTGAAATCCAATACAACCAATGTCAAACTCTGCCATGGGAAAATGTGTGATTTTATATCCCATTAGTATTCATTGAGGGTTTCCCATCAAGAACCTAACTCTGCTTTTATCCTGTAAACACAGGTCTCAAGGGAAATCTAAGGCTACAGCCATGGTGTAACTCTACATACAGCATGACTCTCTGCTTCGCAATGGGGAAGAGAAAGGGCACTTCATCTGTCATCATATAACTTTAGAACAATAAACACCTCTCTTTGGGCACACCACGTCATTTCAACATGGATAATTGGGTCATATTTGGTTGAGGCGTTGATAAATTAGAGTACAACCTATATTCACCCATTCAAAAATCCAGCCAAAAGATAGTTGAATTTCCAATGTGTTGTCCCTATGCTTTCAACCATATAAAACCACAACCAAATTTGAAATGGGAATACAATGTCAGATATTTATTTATTTATCCAACAGATGAATGTGTTATCACTGTGCTTACTCTAATAGCGGAACCAAATTGCCTGGATTGCAGTTGAGATTACAAGTACATGGTGCAAGTGATCAATGCCGTTCGAGATTCTGCACAGAAATTGTGAAGATCTCCACAGACCTGCGGCGACCTATGCATGCTATCTTGAACATGCACACTTTATATGATAACATAAGAAGACATTTATAGTTACAGTAAAATCAAAATGTGGCCATGGATGTGTTACTTATTTTAAGTTTGAATGTTACATTAGTTTGTAAAGTAGCGTTAACTTTAGGCTATTTACTGTATTACAAAATTAATATTGAATTGTGTTTGGCTGACAACGCAACCAAATATAAGCATTTGAAGAAGATGCAGGCCTATCTACTGCTTGGATAGTTCCATCTGAGCTACAGGCTTAATCCCATTCTATAACTTTTATTTTATATGTTAACTTGTAGACAAATGGGCAAAAACTGGGCAAAAACTGGTTGAATTAACATTGTTTCAACGTAATATGTCAACGTATTGTGACATGAAATCTACGTGGAAATTACGTGGAAGTCATCAACGTAAATTGTTGTTTTCAGGGTGAAGTATCAACCACAGGAATATGTCATCATGGTAACCAACATATTTTATACAAACCTTGTATAAAATGTTGAATTTGTACCTTTAAAGCAATGTCAGAATTTCAACGTTATATCCCCTATCAGAAGAACAAAAATATATACACTGGGTAGCACCTCCTACTGGAGAATTGATCTATCTACAGCTACCGCTTGGTCTCCCATCCAATAGCTGTTCATGACTTTGCAAATGTTATATACTGTAGGCCTAAATAGCATCATTGATGAAAGGCGCTATAAAGTATGGTCACATTTAATTTGCTCTGTTAAATCTATCCGTTGGAATGACTTCGATAGCAACAATGAATCTATTTAGTTTTTAAATGGAGATCTCTCAACAATCATTCTTGCGATAGCACATTGGTAATAATCACTGAAAATAGGAAGAGGAAACCAAAAGGTGCGGTAGCAGTAGATAGATCAACTTCCAGTAGGTGCTGCCCAGCCTATTTTCTTTACTGTTTTAAAGGTACAAATTCAACATATTTTATACAAGGTTTGTCTGTGTTGAAATGTGGATACCATGATGATATACAGTGCCTTCAGAAAGTATTCAGACCCCTTGACTTATTCCACATTTTGTTATGTTACAGCCTTATTCTAAAATGGATTAACTAAAAACATTTCCTCAGCAATCTACACACAATACCTCATAATAAAAAAGCAAAAACAGGTTTTTAGCATTTTTTGCTAATGTATTAAAAATAAATAAAAATACCTTATTTACATAAGTATTCAGTATACACACGTATTGCTATGAGACTCAGGTGCGTCCTGTTTCCATTGATCATCCTTGAGAAGTTTCTCCAACTTAATTGGAGTCCACCTGTGGTAAATTCAACTGATTGGACATGATTTGGAAAGGCACACACCTGTCTATATAAGGTCCCACAGTTGAAAGTGCATGTCAGAGCAAAAACCACGAGGTCAAAGGAATTACCCGTAGAGCTCCGAGACAGGATTGCGTTGAGGCACAGATCTAGGGTACCAAAAAATGTCTGCAGCATTGAAGGTCCCCAAGAACACAGTGGCCTCCATCATTCTTAAATAGAAGAAGTTTGGAAACACCAAAACTCTTCCTAGAGCTGGCTGCCCGGCCCAAAACTGAGGATTTCGGGGGAGAAGGTCCTTGGTCAGGGAGGTGCCCAAGAACCCGATGGTCACTCTGACAGAGCTCTAGAGTTCCTCTGTGGAGATGGGAGAACCTTCCAGAAGGACAACCATCTATGCAGCCCTCCACCAATCAGGCTTTTATGGTAGAGTGGCCAGACGGAAGCCCCTCCTCAGTAAAAGGAACATGACAGTTTGCTTGGAGTTTGCCAAAAGGCACCTAAAGGACTCTCAGACCATGAGAAACTAGATTCTCTGGTCTGATGAAGCCAAGATTGAACTATTTGGCCTGAATGTCAAGCGTCATGTCTGGAGGAAACCTGGCACCATCCATACAGTGAAGCATGGTGGTGGCAGCATCATGCTGTGGGGATGTTTTTCAGCGGCAAGGACTGGGAGACTAGTCAGGATCAAGGGAAAGATGAATGGAGCAAAGTACAGAGAGATCCTTGATTAAAACCTGCTCCAGAGCGCTCAGGACCTCAGACTGGGGTGAAGGTTCACCTTCCAACAGGACAACAACCCTAAGCACACAGCCAAGACAACGCAGAAGTGGCTTCGGGACAAGTCTCTGAATGTCCTTGAGAAGACTAGCCAGAACCCGGACTTGAACCTGATCGAACATCTCTGGAGAGACCTGAAAATAGCTGTGCAGCAACGCTACCCGTCCAACTTGACAGAGCTTGAGAGGATCTGCAAAGAAGAATGGGAGAAACCGCCCAAATACAGGTGTGCCAAGCTTGTAGCGTCATACCCAAGAAGACTCGAGGCTGTAATCGCTGCCAAAGGTGCTTCAGCAAAGTACTGAGTAAAGGGTCTGAATACAATTGTATTTAAAAAATATATATTAACTTGTTCTTGCTTTGTCATTATGGATTATTGTGTGTAGATTGATGAGGAATTTTTTTTACAAATATTTTTTAGAATAAGGCTGTAACGTAACAAAATGTGGAAAAAGTCAAGGGTTCTGAATACTTTCTGAATGCACTGTAATCTTGTTGTTGAAATTTGACCCTCAAAACAACAGTTTACTTTTTCAAATCCAATGTTTTTTCCATGTAGATTCCATATCACAATACGTTGACATATTACGATGAAACAACGTGTATTCAACCAGTTTGTGCCCAGTATGACATTTCACACGACCATATTACACCAGAACACTGGGCTGCTGTTGGTCATTTCTCATCATGAGAAACAGTCCTATGGCTTAGATGTCAACATTGCATGCAAGGTGCGAGAGACCTGATATTGATGTGAACAACCATCCTATTAATGGTAGCTGTCCTCTAAATGGTAGCTCTAACAGAATGAAAATGAAAACCAACTAATTTACCCTATTCTCATTGTAAGCAGTGAAATTGTAATGTAAAAGCATTTGTAATTGTACCGTTCAGAAGCACCATTGTCAAGGAGCCATTGTGTCTGTTCTTGATGCATGTTTATGAAGAGTTACACCTGTATAAATTGTCACGTGAGATCCTGTTACGGTAAATGTACTATGGTCCTGGATGGGAACTCCCCTGTAGCCTCCAGCAATGTAGTAACAATGGCATCTAAATAACTCTACCTCCTCTTATGAAACGTGTATATGATTTGCATAAAAACTTCAAAGCTATATCTCTCCTTGGACAAGTTACTTACAACATCACATAAATATTACTCCCAGGAGTCTCTACTTAACAAAGAGGGTCCTGTTAATGAAACAAATTTGGCCTTCCACACACAAGAACGTTTTTACTGACAGTGGTTGGAACAGAGACAGCAACGTGTCCTTGTAATGCTTTGCCTAAACAACACCTTGTCATTGTCATCCAAACACCTTATCCTCTGCCCTTTAACATCACTAAGTTCTGTTCTGGAATCCATTCCTAGCATCATATTCTATAAAACACTTATTTATATATCACGTTCAACTCTTACTCCATTGTCCATTCCTATAACCAGTACAGTAGTTGTGGTATTCTGTTTGAGAGGGGAAGAGGAGAATAACAGTCAGTATTGATGCCTCTTTTCACATGTCACACTATTCCCCTATATTAAAGGATAGCAGAGAGAGAGAGAGAGAGAGAGAGAGAGAGAGAGAGAGAGAGAGAGAGAGAGAGAGAGAGAGAGAGAGAGAGAGAGAGAGAGAGAGAGAGAGAGAGAGAGAGAGAGAGAGAGAGAGAGAGAGAGAGAGAGAGAGAGAGAGAGAGAGAGAGAGAGAGTATATCAAGTGGAATGTGGTGACAGTGAAAATGCTGGAAGGTGTACAGAGATGATTTAATTGAAAATGTGCTGTTTGGGTGTGGGTCTCCCAGCTATCCGTGTCGTCAAACTGACAGGAATGATTTAAAATAGGGATCCAAGAGGTGCAATCTTCTAATGTATTCCTGGAGCCCATGGCTGTAAGACTGTAATTTCCTATCCATAACCCCCCTTCTCTTCCCACGTACACTCATCCAGCACAAATAAACAGATGCAGGCATCAGCCAAATTAAGTTACTTGTCACAATACATTTCATACAATACAATAAACTGGCCTGAATGCCAAGCGTCACGTCTGGAAGAAACCTGGCACCATCCCTATGGTGAAGCATGGTGGTGGCAGCATCATGCTGTGGGGAGGATTTTCAGTGGCAGGGATTGGGAGACTAGTCAGGATCGAGGGAATGATGAACGGAGCAAAGTACAGAGATCCTTGATGAAAACCTGCTCCAGAGCTCTCAGGACCTCAAATTGGGGGTGAAGGTTCACCTTCCAATAGGACAATGTTGGACAGGACCCTAAGAACCCTAAACCCACAGCCAAGACAACGCAGGAGTGGCTTCGGGACAAGTCTCTGAATGTCCTTGACTGGCCCAGCCAGAGCCTGGACTTAAACCCAATTGAACATCTCTGGAGAGACCTGAAAATAGCTGTGCAGCTACGCTTCCCATCCAACCTGACAGAGCTTGCAAGGATCTGCAGAGAAGAAGGGGAGAAACTCCCCAAATACAGGTGTGCCAAGCTTGTAGCGTCATACCCAAGAAGACTCGAGGCTGTAATTGCTGCCAAAGGTGCTTCAACAAAGTACTGAGTAAAGGGTCTGAATACTTAAGTAAATGTGCTATTTCAGTTTTTTGTTTTTTATAAATTTGCAACAATTTCTAAAAACTTGTTTTTGCTTTGTCATTATGGGGTATTGTGTGTAGATTGATGAGGAAAAAAAATATTTATTCAATTTTAGAATAAGGCTGTAACGTAACAAAATGTGGAAAAGTCAAGGGGTCTGAATATGTTCCAAATGCACTGTACATAAACTGATGTCCTGATTGAATTAACCTTTTTTCATTCTCCATGATGATGTTGTTGAAACTGATCATTGGTCTTGTCAGTTCCAGCTGATAATCAATCAAATTCAATCAATAAAAATTGATTTTGTTTACATCAGCAGTTGTCACAAAGTGATTTATGTAATCATGTGTCATGTTTATTGATTATCTGTATCGCCATGTGTCTGTTGGCCTGTTTCCCTAGGGGCCAATCAGTGTCCCTCACTGGGACTTGCTGTGTACTAGCTAACGTCCAGTAAGGTCTAACAGGATGTGGATGGATAGTGATGTTTATGGTTTTGTCCCAAATGGCATCCTATTTCCTATATATGGAACAAGGTGCCATTTGGCACAGACACTATGAGTTTTAATGAGTCAGAGGAAAGAAGAGAAAAGTCTCTAGAGGGGGAAAGTGTTTCACCATGTTTTTCCTTCAGCATTGCCTAGAGAGGATGTGGTAACCTTATATAGAATACTGAGATTGGTTGCATCCGTTCAGATGATATCTTATTTCCCCCTAGTTCCTTCCTCTTCCAGAATAGCATGCATTGATTCAAAACAAGCAGATTAGCAGTTGTGGAAAAAACTCAATCATCTGGTTGTCAGCTTCAGTGTGATTTGACCTTTGGAGAATGGCATTGCACTGACAACACCATTGTGCAACCGCCAGGACCATAATAGTTTACCTCTACGAAATGCTTTAGATCCTCTGCAATTATTTTGGTGGCACAATTACTAGAGAGCTGTGCTCAGGGCATTCTACTCTCCAGCCTCCACAGCCTTCCTTATTGGAATGCTATAAAATATGCTATAAAAGATTATCTGAGATAATCTGTCACTGTTACGCAGTGCATATCACTCAGTCGGCTTGTTCATGCAAAGAATTTGAGATTATTATCAACCTACAGGTATGAAGAAAGAGAACAACACAAATGGAAAGTGAAAACCCTTAAATGTGTCTTACAAGCATGGCTGACTGGGATGGCATACATCAGGAAACAGTTGTAGACCACTCAGCTATGTGTTGTGTTCATAAATGCCTGAGGAGACTTTGTAAATCAACTACCCCTTGACTCTAAGCTTTGATGCACTATAAAGACAATTTCATCATGACACGCAGGATTTGGCATTGTCCTCATTAAAAACAGCTTCTCTCCAGGTTACTTCAGTTCAGTTCACTTTAAACCTCTTAGCTGATGTCACAAGACTAGCAGCAGCAGTGTGCCTCTCTTTCTCCCCATAGTTCTTCTTCTTTGTTTACATCAGCCATTACTGGTGTGTAGGGTGGGATAGTTCTGTTTGACAGTAATCTGAGGACTGACTCAGTGCTCCTCAGACAACATTGTGACGGTGATACATGTCTATGTTGGTTCATTGTGTTCTCTCAGTCCGCCCCTCTCTGTACCCCTGCAGGGGGCAGTGTCAAGGTGAAAGTGATGAGAAGCTTTAATATGCAGCCACCAGGGGTAAATTGGCTTGTATATTTTGCACCTTGCCTTGTTAGGATTCAGATGCCCGGTCGACTAAATGATGCTTAATATTCAACAGTGTGTGCGTTCCAAATGGCACCCTATTCCCTATTGGGGCGGCAGGTAGCCTAGGGGTTAGAGCATTGGGCCAGTAACCGAAAGGTTGCTAGATTGAATCCCTGAGCTGACAAGGTACAAATCTGTCATTCGGCCCCTGAACAGGGCAGAATAAATAATAATAAATAATAATAATTCATTTATAAATAATAATATTTCATTTATTCCATTCATACGGCAGCATATGAGGTGTTCTTGGTTAGGCATACAGTAATCTCAGAAGGCTGTCAAGAGAGACTGTTCCTAGGCCGTCATTGTAAATAAGAATTTGTTCTTAGCTGACTTGCTTGGTTAAATAAAAAATAAAAAATCCCATGATAGTTCACTACTTTTGAAGGAGCCTGTTGTTATGCATGGACTACTGACCTCTCACACCCAAGAGCTGGAGGATGGAAGAAAGGGTTTAAACTGGGAATATGGTGGTGGCATTATGTCACCAAAATTATTCACATGACCACTCTGTGCACACTCTCATGAAACTGTTTTTCTGAGGAAAAGATTTACTTTTTACATTTTGAAGTCATTAATATAGGCTGGTAGTAATTGTGCCACCAAAATAATTGCAGAGGATCTAAAAAGGGTTTTCTAATGATCAATTAGCCTTTTAAAATGATAAACTTGGATTAGCTAACACAACGTGCCATTGGAACACAGGAGTGATGGTTGGTGATAATGGGCCTCCGTGCGCCTATGTCAATAAATCAGCCGTTTCCAGCTACAATAGTCATTTACAACATTAACAATGTCAACACTGTATTTATGATCAATTTGATATTTTAATGGACAAAAATCTTTGCTTTTCTTTCAAAAACAAGGACATTTCTAAGTGACCCCAAACTTTTGAACGGTAGTGTACACGTCAATGCCAGTATCTTTTTCAATGTGCAGGGGTACTGGAGTGCTTGAGCTTTATACATAAAAAGTGACTGGTAGTGGGATATACATGTAAACAGGGACTGCAGGGATGTAGTATATACAGTGGGCTCCAATATTACTGGCACCCCTGACTGACGATGCACGAACAATACTTAAAAAAATATAAACAATATAATTATAGAGAAACTCAAAATTCCAACATGTGAGAAATACTGTATATTAATGTTTCAATGGAACCAACCAAAATCATACAATTATTTAATACAAAATACATTTCACCAAAATCAAGGTTGCATAAGTATTGGCACTCCTCATTTAGTACTTAGTGCAGCCAACTATGGCAAGGATAACAGCATGGAGTCTTTTCCTGTAGTGTTTGACAAGGTTAAGGAACACATTTGGAGGGATTTTGGACCATTCCTTTATGCAGATCCTTTCAAAATCCTTCACATTCTTGGGTTTACGCTTATCAACTGCTCTCTTCAACTCAGCCCACAGGTTTTCGATTGGATTGAGGTCCGGCGACTGAGATGGCAATGGTAGAACAATGATTTTGTTATCACAGAACCATTTCTGTATGGATCTTGAGGTATGTTTTGGGTCATTGTCTTGTTGGAAAGTCCACCTACGGCCAAGTCCCAGCCTTCTGGCAGAGGCAACCAGATTGTCAGCCAAAATTGATTGATACTTGGTGGAGTTCATTATGCCATCAATCTTAGCCAGTGCCCCTGGACCTCTGGAATTAAAACAGCCCCAAAACAATACTGACCCACCACCATATTTCACCGTGGGTATGAGATGCCTCTCCTTGTATGCATCTCTGTTTCGCCGCCAAACATGCCGATGCTGTATCTGACAAAAACGTTACATTTTGGTCTCATCTGACCAGAGCACCTTCTTCCAGTCATAATTTAAATGACGCTTTGCAAACTCGATGTGCTTGCGTCTGTGTCTTGGGGTCAGAAAGGGCTTTCTTCTAGCAACCCTTCCAAAGAGCCTGTGGTTGTGGAGGTGGCATCTGATGTTGCTTTTTGAAACCTGGTGACCCCAAGATGTCCCCAAGGCCTGCAATTCTTTCACAGTGATTCTTGGGGATTTTGTTGCTTCTCTCACAATCCTCTTCCCTATCCTGGGGGGCAAAATGCATTTGCATCCTCTACCCGTGAGGTTTTCAACCTTTCCATATCTTTTGAATTTTTTTACAATTGCCCTGACAGTGCTCAGTGGTATATTCAATCGTTTGTGGATTTTCTTGTAGCCATTACCAGATTTATGAAGGTCTATGACCATCTGTCTCTTTTGAACTGCCAGTTCTTTTGTTTTCTTCATGGTGTTGGATGACAAAGGGATATCGAATGTGTGTTACCTAATTTGTATATCCTAGTGAAAACGGAAGTGATCCAATGGCTCAATATAGTTCCTTAAGACTTAGATAAACTTAAATAAGTAGAATTTAATTCCTGGTTTAATTTTGGTAGATGTTATTTACAATAATCTTTAAGGGTGCCATTAATTGTGAAACCTTGATTTAGAGGACATTGATTTTTAATTAAATCAATAAATGATTTTGGTGGGTTCCATTGAAACATTAATAAAGTACAGTATTTCTCACATGTTGGTATTTTGAGTTCATCTCTATAATTATATTGTTTATATTTTTATAAAGTATTGTTTGTGCATTGCCAGTCAGGGGTGCCAATAATATTGGAGCCCACTGTACAGTGCATGTAAACTCCGCTAAGCTGCTCTTGTCTCCTGAAGCACAAACAAAAGCTCATGTGTTTAGTTGCATTCAATTATTTATCTTAATCGACATCAACTGTTAGAGGCCATGCACGCATGTCACGACTTCCGCCGAAGTCGGCTCCTCTCCTTGTTCGGGCGGCGTTCGGCGGTCGACGTCACCGGCTTTCTAGCCATCGCCGCTCCATTTTTCATGTATCCATTTGTTTTGTTTTGTTCCCTGCACACCTGGTTTTCATTCCCCAATCAATTCATATGTATTTATTCCTCTGTTCCCCATCATGTCTTTGTGTAGGATTGTTTGTGTTTGTAACGGGCCTCCTCCTTCTCTTCATCCGAAGAGGAGTAGCAAGGATTGGACCAACGTGCAGCGGGTTGTGAATACATAATGATACTTTATTAACAAGACGAAACTAAACACACGAAGAACACTTGATAATTTTACAAAACAACTAAACGAAGTAGACAGACCTGAACGAGAGAACTTACATAAAACATGAAGAACGCACGAACAGGAACAGACTATTACAAACGAACGCTACAGTCCCGTGTGGTGCGCAGACACAGACACGGACGACAATCACCCACAAACAAACAGTGAGAACAACCTACCTTAATATGACTCTCAATCAGAGGAAACGTCAAACACCTGCCTCTAATTGAGAGCCATACCAGGCAACCCAAAACCAACATAGAAACAGAAAACATAGACTGCCCACCCAAAACTCACGCCCTGACCAATAAACACATACCAAACAACAGAAAACAGGTCAGGAACGTGACAGAACCCCCCCCTCAAGGTGCGAACTCCGGGCGCACCCCTACAACTCAAGGGGAGGGTCTGGGTGGGCATCTGTCCGCGGTGGCGGCTCCGGCGGCGGACGAGGACACCACTCCACCACTGTCTTTGTCCCCCTCCTTAGCGTCCTTTGAGTGGCGACCCTCGCCCCCGACCATGGTCCAGGAACCTTCACTAAGGCCCCTCCTACATAGAGGAGACAGCTCAGGACAGAGAGGTAGCTCAGGACAGAGAGGTAGCTCAGGACAGAGAGGTAGCTCAGGACAGAGAGGTAGCTCAGGACAGAGAGGTAGCTCCGGACAGAGAGGTAGCTTAGGACAGAGGGACAACTCTGTACTAATGGCAGCTCCGGACTGAGTGGCAGCTCCGGACTGGGTGGCAGCTCCGGACTGAGTGGCAGCTCCGGACTGAGTGGCAGCTCCGGACTGAGTGGCAGCTCCGGACTGAGTGACAGCTCCGGACTGAGTGACAGCTCATGACTGGAGGGCAGCTCATGACTGGAGGGCAGCTCATGACTGGAGGGCAGCTCATGACTGGAGGGCAGCTCATGACTGGAGGGCAGCTCATGACTGAAGGGCAGCTCATGACTGAAGGGCAGCTCATGACTGAAGGGCAGCTCATGACTGTAGGGCAGCTCATGACTGAAGGGCAGCTCATGACTGTAGGGCAGCTCATGACTGTAGGGCAGCTCATGACTGTAGGGCAGCTCTGGCAGCTCCTGACTGGCTGGCGGCTCTGGCAGCTCCTGACTGACGGACGGCTCTAGCGGCTCCTGACTGACGGACGGCTCTAATGGCTCGGGACAGACGGGCGGCTCAGAAGGCGCTGGGCAGACGGATGGCTCAGAAGGCGCTGGGCAGACGGATGGCTCAGAAGGCGCTGGGCAGACGGATGGCTCAGAAGGCGCTGGGCAGACGGATGGCTCAGAAGGCGCTGGGCAGACAGATGGCTCAGACGGCGCTGGGCAGACAGATGGCTCAGACGGCGCTGGGCAGACAGATGGCTCAGACGGCGCTGGGCAGACAGATGGCTCAGATGGCACTGGGCAGACGGATGGCTCAGACGGAGCTGGGCAGACAGGCAGTGCAGAAGGCGTTGGGCAGACGGCCGACTCTGACCCGCTGAGGCGCACAGTAGGCCTGGTGCGTGGTGCCGGAACTGGAGGTACCGGGCTGAGGGCACGCACCTCAGGGCGAGTGCGGGGAGAAGGAACAGTGCGTACAGGGCTCTGGAGACGCACAGGAGGCTTGCTGCGTGGTGCAGGCACTGGTGGTACTGAGCTGGGGCGGGAAGGTGGCGCCGGATATACCGGACCGTGCAAGCGTACTGGCTCCCTTGAGCACTGAGCCTGCCCAACCTTACCTGGTTGCATGCTCCCCGTAGCCCGTCCAGTGCGGGGAGGTGGAATAACCCGCACTGGGCTGTGTTGGCGAACCGGGAACACCATGCGTAAGGCTGGTGCCATGTACACCGGCCCGAGGAGACGTACTGGAGGCCAGATATGTTGAGCCGGCTTCATGGCACTTGGCTCAATGCTCACTCTAGCCCTACCAGTGCGGGGAGGTGGAATAACCCGCACCGGGCTATGCACACGTACAGGAGACACCGTGCGCTCTACTGCGTAACACGGTGTCTGCCCGTACTCCCGGTTAGCCTGGGAAGTGGGCGCAGGTCTCCTACCTGCCCTAGACCCACTACCTCTTAGCCACCCCCCAAGAAATTTTTGGGTTGTACTTGCGGGCTTTTCGGGCTTCCGTGCTAGACGCGTCCCCTCATAACGCCACTCCTGGGCTGTGGCTGCCTCCTTCTCCTCCCCAGAGCGACGATTAACTCCAACCTTCGCCCATGGTCCTTTTCCTTCTATGATCTCCTCCCAAGACCAGAAATCCTGTTTCGTGCGCTGTCCGTTAACCCGCTGCTTGATCCGGGTTTGGTGGGTGATTCTGTAACGGGCCTCCTCCTTCTCTTCATCCGAAGAGGAGTAGCAAGGATTGGACCAACGTGCAGCGGGTTGTGAATACATAATGATACTTTATTAACAAGACGAAACTAAACACACGAAGAACACTTGATAATTTTACAAAACAACTAAACGAAGTAGACAGACCTGAACGAGAGAACTTACATAAAACATGAAGAACGCACGAACAGGAACAGACTATTACAAACGAACGCTACAGTCCCGTGTGGTGCGCAGACACAGACACGGACGACAATCACCCACAAACAAACAGTGAGAACAACCTACCTTAATATGGCTCTCAATCAGAGGAAACGTCAAACACCTGCCTCTAATTGAGAGCCATACCAGGCAACCCAAAACCAACATAGAAACAGAAAACATAGACTGCCCACCCAAAACTCACGCCCTGACCAATAAACACATACCAAACAACAGAAAACAGGTCAGGAACGTGACAGTGTTACGTGTATTTTGATATTGTGGATATTGTTACGTGCATTACTTTTTGTCTATGTTCCGTGTTTTGAGCACATTTTATGTATTTTGTGCTGTCATTTTAACCGGAATAAAAAGTGCGCCTGTTCACTACACTCTGCTCTCCTGCACCTGACTTTGCCTCCAATACACACTCCTAACAACGCAGCTGTAGTTCTTTGGTTCTGGAATAAATGGCCAGTCCCTGCAAGGTGGAAGCAATATCAAAATTGATTTGTTAACACAGTCCTTAATGGCAGATGACAGCAACATAACAGCGTTAATGAAATGATAGTCACACAGACAGCGTGGTGAAGAAGGCGCAGCAGCGCCTCTTCAACCTCAGGAGGCTGAAGAAATTCGGCTTGTCACCAAAAACACTCACAAACTTTTACAGATGCACAATCGAGAGCATCCTGTCGGGCTGTATCACCGCCTGGTACAGCAACTGCTCCGCCCACAACCGTAAGGCTCTCCAGAGGGTAGTGAGGTCTGCACAGCGCATCACCGTGCATCAAAGCGGGGACCGAGAGACTGAAAACAGGTTCTATCTCAAGGCCATCAGACTGTTAAACAGCCATCACTAACATTGAGTGGCTGCTGCCAACATACTGACTCATCTCTAGCCACTTTAATAATGAACAATGGATGTAATAAATGTATCACTAGCCACTTTAAACAATGCCACTTTATATAATGTTTATATAATGTCTTAGTTTTTATTACATACAGTCGGGAGGAACTATTGGATATAAGAGCAACATCAACTCACCAACATTACGACCAGGAATACGACTTTCCCGAAGCGGATCCTCTGTTTGGCCCACCACCCAGGACAATGGATCGGATCCCAGCCGGCGACCCAAAACAACGGTGCCGCAGAAGGGGCAGATGGAGCGGTCTTCTGGTCAGGCTCCGTAGACGGGCACATCGCGCACCGCTCCCGAGCATACTACTCGCCAATGTCCAGTCTCTTGACAACAAGGTAGACGAAATCCAAGCAAGGGTTGCCATCCAGAGAGACATCAGAGACTGTAACGTTTTTTGTTTCACGGAAACATGGCTCACTCGAGACACGCTATCGGAGTCGGTACAGCCAGCTGGTTTCTTCACGCATCGCGCCGACAGAAACAAGCATCTCTCTGGTAAGAAGAAGGGCGGGGGTGTTTGCATCATGAATAACGAGACGTGGTGTGATCATAACAACTTACAGGAACTCAAGTCCTTTTGTTCACCTGACTTAGAATTCCTCACAATCAAATGCTGACCGCATTATCTACCAAGAAAATTCTCTTCGATCATAATCACAGTCGTGTATATTCCCCCCCAAGCAGACACATCGACGGCCCTGAAAGAACTTCATTCGACTCTATGTAAACTGGAAACCACATATCCTGAGGCTGCATTTATTGTAGCTGGGGATTTTAACAAGGCTAATCTGAAAACAAGACTCCTTAATTCTATCAGCATATCGATTGCGCCACCCGGGCTGGCAAAACCCTGGATCATTGTTATTCTAACTTCCGCCACGCATATAAGGCCCTCCCCCACCCTCCTTTCGGAAAAGCTGACCGCGACTCCATTTAGTTGCTCCCAGCCTATAGACAGACACTAAAACAGGAAGCACCCGCTCTCAGGTCTGTTCAACGCTGGTCCGACCAATCGGATTCCTTCGCTTCAAGATTGCTTCGACCACGTGGACTGGGATATGTTCCGCATAGCGTCGAAAAACAACATTGATGAATACGCTGATTTGGTGAGCGAGTTTATTAGCAAGTGCATCGGTGATGTTGTGCCCACAGCGTCTATTAAAACATTCCCCAACCAGAAACCGTGGATTGATGGCGGCATTCGCGCAAAACTGAAAGCGCGAACCACTGCTTTTAATCAGGGCAAGGTGACCGGAAACATGACCGAATACAAAAGGTGTAGCTATTCCCTCCGCAAGGCAATCAAACAAGATAAGCGTCAGTATAGAGACAAAGTAGAGTCGCAATTCAACGGCTCAGACACGAGAGGTATGCGGCAGGGTCTACAGTCAATCACGGACTACAAAAGAAAAACCAGCCCCGTCGCGGACCAGGGTGTCTTGCTCCCAGACAGACTAAACAACTTCTTTACTCGCTTTGAGGACAATACAGTTCCACTGACACGGCTCGCTACCAAAATCTGCGGGCTCTCCTTCACTGCAGCCAATGTGAGTAAAACATTTAAACCTGTTAACCCTCGCAAGGCTGTAGGCCCAGACGGCATCCCCAGCCGCGTCCACAGAGCATGTGGACATATTCAATCAATCCTTATCCCAGTCTGCTGTTCCCACATGCTTCAAGAGGGCCACCATTGTTCCTGTTCCCAAGAAAGCTAAGGTAACTGAGCTAAATTACTTCCGCCCCGTAGCACTCACTTCCGTCATCATGAAGTGCTTTGAGAGACTAGTCAAGGACCATATCACCTCCACCCTACCTGACACCCTAGACCCACTCCAATTTGCTTACCGCCCCAATAGGTCCACAGACGACGCAATCGCAATCACACTGCACACTGCCCTAACCCATCTGGACAAGAGGAATACCTATGTAAGAATGCTGTTCATCGACTACAGCTCAGCATTTAACACCATAGTACCCTCCAAACTCGTCATTAAGCTCGAGACCCTGGGTCTCGACCCCGCCCTGTGCAACTGGGTCCTGGACTTCCTGACGGGCCGCCCCGTGGTGAGGGTAGGTAACAACATCTCCACCCCGCTGATCCTCAACACTGGGGCCCCACAAGGGTGCGTTCTCAGCCCTCTCCTGTACTCCCTGTTCAGCCACGACTGCGTGGCCATGCACGCCTCCAACTCAATCATCAAGTTTGCAGACGACACTACAGTGGTAGGCTTGATTACCAACAACGACGAGACGGCCTACAAGGAGGAGGTGAGGGCCCTCGGAGAGTGGTGTCAGCAAAATAACCTCACACTCAATGTCAACAAAACAAAGGAGATGATCGAGGACTTCAGGAAACAGCAGAGGGAGCAGTCCCTTATCCACATCGACAGGACAGATGTGGAGAGGGTGGAAAGTTTTAAGTTCCTCGGCGTACACATCACGAACAAACTGAAATGGTCCACCCACACAGACAGCGTGGTGAAGAAGGCGCAGCAGCGCCTCTTCAACCTCAGGAGGCTGAAGAAATTTGGCTTGTCACCAAAAACACTCACAAACTTTTACAGATGCACAATCGAGAGCATTCTGTCGGGCTGTATCACCGCCTGGTACGGTAACTGCTCCGCCCACAACCATAAGGCTCTCCAGAGGGTAGTGAGGTCTGCACAACGCATCACCGGGGGCAAACTACCTGCCCTCCAGGACACCTACACCACCCGATGTCACAGGAAGGCCAAAAAGATCATCAAGGACAACAACCACCCGAGCCACTGCCAGTTCACCCCGCTATCATCCAGAAGGCGAGGTCAGTACAGGTGCATCAAAGCGGGGACCGAGAGACTGAAAAACAGCTTCTCTCTCAAGGCCATCAGACTGTTAAACAGCCATCACTAACATTGAGTGGCTGCTGCCAACATACTGACTCAACTCTAGCCACTTTAATAATGGAAACATTGATGTAATAAATGTATCATTAGCCACTTTAAACAATGCCACTTTATATAATGTTTAAATACCCTACATTACTCATCTTATATGTATATACTGTACTCTATACCATCTACTGCATCTTGCCTATGCCATTCGGCCATCACTCATTCATATATTTTTATGTACATATTCTTATTAATTCCTTTACACTTGTGTGTTTAAGGTAGTTGTTGTGAAATTGTTAGGTTAGATTACTTGTTAGATATTACTGCATGGTCGGAACTAGAAGCACAAGCATTTCGCTACACTCGCATTAACATCAGCTAACCATGTGTATGTGACAAATAAATTTGATTTATTTTGATTTGAAGCTAGGCAGTTGACAGTGAGTATGTCATGACTGGCGCAGGAGGAGAAGGCCTGGGCTAAACTGAAATAGCAATCTACATTTATTAGACCTGGTGAAGGCTGTTAACATCAATAATTCCCAAGGCTCTCTCTGAAAACCATGAAGAATACACCCTGCATTATTAAAGGGACATGCAGATTTAATTAGCAGGGTTATGAATGAATAATGAGATTATCCTAAGTGCTCAACTATAATCGGTAGCTATAACACTCGGGAAATCAACAGACCAAAGATCAGGCATTGATTTTACTTGGTGAAAAAGGGTTGATGCAGTATGAAGAGTAAAGTAGGGCTGTTTGTGAATCCAAGCTTAGAATTCTCATTCAGGGAGTGTCTCTCGGGAATGCACCCTGAGCTAACAATACTGTACATCGAGGTGTGAAGTGAGGTGTGAGGTGTGAAGATTACTGAGAAATTATAATAATTTTTGTTAAATTAATATTAGCTTTTTCATCTCCTTTTCTTTGGTATCTCGTCCACATTGTCTAACATTGAGTGTGATGTTACGGTCAGCAGCCCCATTTCCTAGGCATTGTAGACATTGTCCTGTAGCCCTCGCTGCTAAATGTACACTCATTGGGTTCCCTCTCATGGGGAGGGGGGGGGGGCACAGGAAGTGTACAGTATGATGTTGTCTAGTTTCATCATCATTGTTCTATGAGTGCTGCTAGATCTTGTGTCTGATGTATGAACATGAGAAGGACTGGCTGTCTACTGAAGTCCAGATGGGTCTTGCTGTTCAGGGTGCCCAGGATGGGAGTGCAGGGAGATTCTTCAGGGGCCTTGTCCCAAATGCACCCTATTCCCTTCACAGTGAAACATAGTGCTGGGACCTGGTCAGAAATAGTGCACTTCAGTATAGGGAGTAGAGTGCCATTCGGGACTCAATCCAGGACTCAGAGGTTCAGCTCACATGGTGAATGCTAATGTCCCACAGTAAGACAACAACACTTGAGCAGAGAGCACCCTAGGAAGATTGTATCAGCCATAAGCATCAGCCTTGGAGGAAGCCATAATTTCTCAGATCTGTTTCTATCTACAGTACCAAGGTTTCAACATTTTCCTGCAGGGATGTGTTCTTTAAAGACCAAGCCCGTTAAGAAGATGGAGGAATTTAAGGAGAAGGACATGATAACTGCATTTAGATCTCCCTGTTTCAACCCTTCTCATCTGCCCTCCCCTCATAACCCTGACTCTAAATATTGATCCGCCATTGCCACTGTAATAACCTTTAGGTTAGCCTATCACAATATAGGATGAAAAATGTAAGGAGAAAAGAGTGAGGGAGAACTGGTATTCAGACAAATAGCATTTAATGCTCTCTGCTCCCCGCAGGTTATGTCAAGACTTTGAATTAAATAAACATTTCAAATTGGCAAAAAGCTTAAATTCTTGTTAATCTATCTGCATTGTCCAATTTACAGTAGCTATTACAGTGAAATAATACTATGCTATTGTTTGAGGAGAGTGCACAGTTTTGAACATGAAAAGTTATTAATAAACAAATTAGCACATTTGGGCAGTCTTGATACAACATTTTGAACAGAAATGCAATGGTTCATTGGCTCAGTCTAAAACGTTGCACATACACTGCTGCCATCTAGTGGCCAAAATCTAAATTGCACCTGGGCTGGAACAATACATTATGGCCTTTCTCTTGCATTTCAAAGATAATGGTACAAAACAAATACAAAACAACGGTTGTTTTATTCTTTGTATTATCTTTTACGAGAACTAATATGTTATATTCTCTTACATTCCTTTCGCATTTCCACAAACTTCAAAGTGTTTCCTTTCAAATGGTACCTGAGCTAGGGCCTGAGCTACAGACAGTTAGATTTGGGTATGTCATTTTAGGTGAAAATTGAAAAAAAGGGGCCAATCCAGGTTAAACGTCACCGACCGCCACTGGTGGCAACGTAATCTGAAGGTAATATCTTAACAACTGCATTTGGTCATCTTCCTCACCTCCTCAACACAACGCAGCAACGTAATTTCCAAAAGAAGCAAGCTAACTGTCCCGTGTCATTAATTTATCCTGTTTTAAAGATATGTAATATATAGAAGAATATTTTCATCTTTGAAATCTTCAGATAACATGTTCAACATAACGGTGATGAGTTTGGGTGTCATTTAGACTTAGTTTTGTTCAATTGGTCATCAATTTGGTCATTTAGTATTGTTCAATTGTTATGACTGATTGAATATTGAAAGGATTTTCGCATTCAAAGATAATGAAGCGAGTATAGCTGGATAGTTTTGTATGCAATTCTGTGAGACAAAATGGCAGCCACAATGATTTTTATTTAGTCTATGAATGTTTTAAGCTCCTAATGGTTTTGTTTGAACAAACGAAGTCTCAAATTATTTATATTTTTATGTGTACATATGAGACGCCAATTATACTTCAACCCATTATAATGTATGCGATTTGTTAGTTAAGCTAAACGCCAACTACCTAGTGTTCTATTTCACTCAAGCTATTTTAGATTCTGTTATTAGCTGTCAATGGCCTTTTCTAGATTTAATTTGACTGTTAGCCTGTATAAAGGGAAAATTTAATGTAATACAAAAATCTTTCATAAAAGGGTGTTATTTCAGTGGTTTTGTACACCACCATATTTTAGTGTAATGTCATCAGTAATTCCATGAATAGCTGAGAGCTATATCAAATTTAGTTTCATCATCATTGTTCTATGAGTGCTGCTAGATCTTGTGTCTGATGTATGAACATGAGAAGGACTGGCTGTCTACTGAAGTCCAGATGGGTCTTGCTGTTCAGGGTGCCCAGGATGGGAGTGCAGGGAGATTCTTCAGGGGCCTTGTCCCAAATGCACCCTATTCCCTTCACAGTGAAACATAGTGCTGGGACCTGGTCAGAAATAGTGCACTTCAGTATAGGGAGTAGAGTGCCATTCGGGACTCAATCCAGGACTCAGAGGTTCAGCTCACATGGTGAATGCTAATGTCCCACAGTAAGACAACAACACTTGAGCAGAGAGCACCCTAGGAAGATTGTATCAGCCATAAGCATCAGCCTTGGAGGAAGCCATAATTTCTCAGATCTGTTTCTATCTACAGTACCAAGGTTTCAACATTTTCCTGCAGGGATGTGTTCTTTAAAGACCAAGCCCGTTAAGAAGATGGAGGAATTTAAGGAGAAGGACATGATAACTGCATTTAGATCTCCCTGTTTCAACCCTTCTCATCTGCCCTCCCCTCATAACCCTGACTCTAAATATTGATCCGCCATTGCCACTGTAATAACCTTTAGGTTAGCCTATCACAATATAGGATGAAAAATGTAAGGAGAAAAGAGTGAGGGAGAACTGGTATTCAGACAAATAGCATTTAATGCTCTCTGCTCCCCGCAGGTTATGTCAAGACTTTGAATTAAATAAACATTTCAAATTGGCAAAAAGCTTAAATTCTTGTTAATCTAACTGCATTGTCCAATTTACAGTAGCTATTACAGTGAAATAATACTATGCTATTGTTTGAGGAGAGTGCACAGTTTTGAACATGAAAAGTTATTAATAAACAAATTAGCACATTTGGGCAGTCTTGATACAACATTTTGAACAGAAATGCAATGGTTCATTGGCTCAGTCTAAAACGTTGCACATACACTGCTGCCATCTAGTGGCCAAAATCTAAATTGCACCTGGGCTGGAACAATACATTATGGCCTTTCTCTTGCATTTCAAAGATAATGGTACAAAACAAATACAAAACAACGGTTGTTTTATTCTTTGTATTATCTTTTACGAGAACTAATATGTTATATTCTCTTACATTCCTTTCGCATTTCCACAAACTTCAAAGTGTTTCCTTTCAAATGGTACCTGAGCTAGGGCCTGAGCTACAGACAGTTAGATTTGGGTATGTCATTTTAGGTGAAAATTGAAAAAAAGGGGCCAATCCAGGTTAAACGTCACCGACCGCCACTGGTGGCAACGTAATCTGAAGGTAATATCTTAACAACTGCATTTGGTCATCTTCCTCACCTCCTCAACACAACGCAGCAACGTAATTTCCAAAAGAAGCAAGCTAACTGTCCCGTGTCATTAATTTATCCTGTTTTAAAGATATGTAATATATAGAAGAATATTTTCATCTTTGAAATCTTCAGATAACATGTTCAACATAACGGTGATGAGTTTGGGTGTCATTTAGACTTAGTTTTGTTCAATTGGTCATCAATTTGGTCATTTAGTATTGTTCAATTGTTATGACTGATTGAATATTGAAAGGATTTTCGCATTCAAAGATAATGAAGCGAGTATAGCTGGATAGTTTTGTATGCAATTCTGTGAGACAAAATGGCAGCCACAATGATTTTTATTTAGTCTATGAATGTTTTAAGCTCCTAATGGTTTTGTTTGAACAAACGAAGTCTCAAATTATTTATATTTTTATGTGTACATATGAGACGCCAATTATACTTCAACCCATTATAATGTATGCGATTTGTTAGTTAAGCTAAACGCCAACTACCTAGTGTTCTATTTCACTCAAGCTATTTTAGATTCTGTTATTAGCTGTCAATGGCCTTTTCTAGATTTAATTTGACTGTTAGCCTGTATAAAGGGAAAATTTAATGTAATACAAAAATCTTTCATAAAAGGGTGTTATTTCAGTGGTTTTGTACACCACCATATTTTAGTGTAATGTCATCAGTAATTCCATGAATAGCTGAGAGCTATATCAAATTTTGAAGAATGTTATTGAGGAAAATAGTTTAATGTATTTGTGATAAAGAGATGGTTACTGTAGGTAGTCCCCCCCAAAAATTCAACATATTTTTAGATTTTTGGGGCATATTTATTGAAAATGAAGTATTCACACCCCTGAATCAATGAAAGCAGACTGAACCAGGTGTTTCTTTAGGATAAAGCCTTTTTTATCTGGAAAACTCCCTAGTCCTTAACGATTAAAAGCATACCCATAACCTGATGCAGCCCCCACTATGCTTAAAAATATGGAGAGTGATACTCAGTATTGTGTTGTACTGGATTTGCCCCAAACATAACGCTTTGTATTCAGGGAAAAAAAAGTGAATTGCTTTGCCTCATTTTTTGTAGTATTACTTTAGTGCCTTGTTTCAAACAGGATGCATGTTTTGGAATATTTTTATTCTGTACAGGCTTCCTTCTTTTCACTCTGTCAATTAGGATAGTATTGTGGGGTGACTAAAATGTTGCTGATCCATCCTCAGTTTTCTCCTATCACAGCCATTAAACTCTGCAACTGTTTTAAAGTCACCATTGGCCTCATGGTGAAATCCCTGTGCGGTTTCCTTCCTCACTGCAACGGAGTTAGGAAGCACACCTGTTTCTTTGTAGTTACTCTGTGTATTGACACACCATCCAAAGTGTAATTAATAACTTCAAGGTCTGCTTTTTGTATTTTTACCCATATACCAATAGGTTCCCTTCTTTGAAAGGCATTTTGAAACCTCCCTGGTCTATGTGGTTGAAACTTAATTTGAAATGCACTGCTTGACTGAGGGACCTTACAGATGCAGTGCATTCGGAAAGTATTCAGACCCCTTGACTTTTTCCACATTTTGTTATGTTACAGTCTTGTTCTAAAATTGATAAAATAATTTTTTTCCCTCATCAATCAACACACAATACCCAATAATGACAAAGCGAAAACTGGTTTTTAGATTTTGTGGGGCAAATGTATGAAAAATACAAAAACAGAAATACATTATTTTTAGATAAGTATCAAGGCACAAGGCGAGACCCAGATGCAGACACAGGAGGCAGATGGTTGGAGTCTTCAAATATTTATTAATCCAATAGGGTAAGGCAAGAGAATGGCCGTGGACAGGGAAAAGGGTCAAAACCAGTTCAGAGTCCAAAAGGTACCGAAGGGCAGGCAGAATCAAGGTCAGGGCAGGCAGGATGATCAGGCAGGCGGGAAAGTAGTCCAGAGTCAGGCAGGGGTCAAAACCGGGAAGACTAGCAAAAGGAGAATAGCAAAAGGAGAACGGGATAAACACTCTGGTTGACTTGACTAACATACAGGACGAACTGGCACAAAGAGATAGGAAACACAGGGATAAATACACTGTGAAAATAAGTGACACCTGGAATGGCTGGAGACAATCACAGGAACAGGTGAAACAGATCAGGGCGTGACACATAAGTATTCGGTCCCTTTGCTATGAGACCCGTAATTGAGCTCAGGTGCATCCTGTTTCCATTGATCATCCTTGGGATGTTTCTTGATTGGGGTCAACCTGTGGTAAATTAAATTGATTGAACATGATTTGGAAAGGCACACACCTGTCTATATAAGGTCCCACAGTTGAAAGTGCACGTCAGAGCAAAAAACAAGCCATGAGGTCGAAGGAATTGTCCGTAGAGCTCCGAGACAGGATTGTGTCGAGGCACAGATCTGAGGAATGGTACCAAAACATTTCTGCAGCATTGAAGGTCCCCAAGAATGCAGTGGCCTACATCATTCTATAAATGGGGCGGCAGGTGAGGCGCAGGTAGCCTAGTGGTTAGAGCGGTGGACTAGTAACTGCAAGGTTGCAAGATCAAATCCCTGAGCTGACAAGGTAAACCCTCTGTTGTTCTGCCTCTGAACAAGGCAGTTAACCCACTGTTCCTAGGCTGTCATTGAAAATAAGAATTTGTTCTTTAACTGACTTGCCTAGTTAAATTAAGGTTTTAAAGGAAGAAGTTTGGATGAGCCGAGACTCTTCCTAGAGCTGGCCGCCTGGCCAAACTGAGCAATCAGGGGAGGGCCTTGGTCAGGGAGGTGACCAAGAACCCGATGGTCACTCTGACAGAGCTCCAGAGTTCCTCTGTGGAGATGGGAAAACCTTCCAGAAAGACCACCATCTCTGCAGCACTCCACCAATCAGGCCTTTATGGTAGAGTGGCCTGCCGGAAGTCACTCCTCAGTAAAAGGCCCATGACAGCCCGCTTGGAGTTTGCCAAAAAGCACCTAAAAAACTCAGACCACGAGAAACTAGATTCTCTGGTCTGATGAAACCAAGATTGAACTCTTTGGCCTGAATGCCAAGCATCACGTCTGGAGGAAAACTGTCACCATCCCGACGGTGAAGCATGGTGGTGGCAGCATCATGCTGTGGAGATGTTTTTCAGCAGCAGGGACTGGGAGACCAGTCAGGATTGAGGGAAAGATGAACGGAGCAAAGTATAGAGAGATCATTGATGGAAACCTGCTCCAGAGCACTCAGGACCTCAGATTGGGGCGAAGGTTCACCTTCCAACAGGACAACGACCCTAAGCCCCCAGCCAAGACAACGCAGGAGTGGCTTTGGGACAAGTCTCTAAATGTCCTTGAGTGGCCCAGCCAGAGCCCAGCTAGAGTCTAAAGGGTTTGGGAAATAACGTCTCAGACAAAGATTGGCGCATATCCACTTTTGGTAAAGGTACGGGACCTGACTTATCCCTAACCAATAAAACTATAAACGCTTATGGGATTTCCTCCACCCCTGTAATACATTTTCAAATAAAACCCATGCCCTGTTGAAAGCAAACAATGAATGTTGAACATGATTTTCTGTATTCACCTACTCAACTGTTTAACTTGCTAGGTATAGACTTATTATGGACATAGCACGCCATCTATAGGGGACTGATAGACAGTGCCAGACCTGTTATAGTTAAAGTTGATCCCAGAAAGAGACTCTAATCTCGAGAGCTACCTTAAAAAAGGAAGCTACCTCCAAAGTTTCTCTTCCATTTGAATTGGCTGATGTATTTTATAAATTCATCACAATACATGTCAATCTTAAAATAATAGACATTTAATAAGTGTGAAGCAGAAAGTGAATATCCAACAGAAATTGGTAAAAAATATATAGAGTAACATTGTTAAGGTAGACTAAAATTAGAACAATGCCTTCCAATAAGGAGAACGTTATACTGCTTGTTTTGTTTTTAAACCTTACAATAGGGGTAAAAGCAGAACATTTGAGAGTGATCCGTTTGTATTAGGAGTAGTGATTGGGAGGGTCTTGAGAGTCCTAGTTGAAGGAAACAGATATGGAGACTAGTGAAAGTAGCAAAATGAATGGTAATTTCAGTAGCATTCAGATAGCACTCTAATAATGCAATGTCTTAGTAACTTGAAGATGTAAATGTTTCAATACAAGGTCATATGACGAACAGAGGGATTGAGAATTGGGACTGATATTAAATTAGAAGCATCTGTTTGGGTTAGAAATAAGCTCCCTTTACTCACTGAACTCAAACAAGCTGTAAGGGATACAGTAGGAAAATGTGTTATGAATAATTGAATAAGATATGTTTTTGACCATTTACAATTATTATTTCTCAATTCAGTAGTTTGAATATACCAGTGATTTAAGTAAGTAAGAAGGTCATTTCATCTAAAACAATGATCTGGTTCCATTACGTGGAACTGTGTCCAGAACTGAAGTAGATCCAAGTAAATGTTTTTAGTACCAAATATTGAGCTGATAAGCCAGCACCAACTTTTTGAAGGACCTAGCAGATTTGTTAAACAACAGGTTTCATATTTTGACTAGTTGATGTCACAGGGACATATGTCAATGCAACAGGTCAAAATGATAAGATTACAAGAAAGGGGCTCTGGAATTGTTTACTTTAGAAGGTGCCTATTCCGCTTGACGGGACACTATCATCTGATGTGTCTAAAGTCTAATTCTGTATACGCATGGTTTTATCAAAACTTCCTGCCCAAGATGCAGTAAACTCAAATCAAATCCAATTTCACATGCGCTGAATACAACAGGTCTAAACCTTACAGTAAAATGCTTACTTACGAGCACCTGACCAACAATGCAGTTTAAAAAAGTATGGATAAGAATAAGAAATAAAAGTAACAAGTAATTAAAAAGCAGCAGTAAAATAACAATAGCGAGACTATATACAGGGTACTGGTACTGAGTCAATGTGCGGGGTCACCGGTTAGTTGAGGTAATATGTACATGTAGGTAGAGTTATTAAAGTGACTATGTATAGATGGTAACAACAGAGAGTAGCAGCGGTATGGAAGAGGAGGAGGGGGGGCAATGCAAATAGTCTGGGTAGCCATTTGATTAGATGTTCAGGAGTCTTAAGGCTTGGGGGTAGAAGCTGTTTAGAAGCCTCTTGGAACTAGACTTGGAGCTCCGGTACCGCTTGTCGTGCGGTAGCAGAGAGAACAGTCTATGACTAGGGTGGCTGGAGTCTTTGACAACTTTTGGGGCCTTCCTCTGACCCCGCCTGGTATTGAGGTCCTGGATGGCAGGAAGCTTGGTCTCAGTGATGTACTGACTACGCTGAGCTGTAGTCAATTAATAGCATTCTCATATAGAGATTGTGGGAAAGGGCAGTGTGGAGTGCAATAGAGATTGCATCATCTGTGGATCTGTTGGGGCGGTATGCAAATTGGAGTGGGTCTAGGGTTTCTGGGATAATGGTGTTGATGTGAGCCATGACCAGCCTTTCAAAGCACTTCATGATTACAGACGTGAGTGCTACAGGTAGGTAGTCATTTAGGCAGGTTACCTTCATGTTCTTGGACACAAACAACATGTTGGTATTACAGACTCGGACAGGGAGAGGTTGAAAATGTCAGTGAAGACACTTGCCAGTTGGTCAGCGCATGCTCGCAGTACACGTCCTGGTAATCCGTCTGGCCCCGCGGCCTTGTGAATGTTGACCTGCTTAAAGGTCTTCCGGAACAGCTGGTGATCTCATGCATGTTTCAGTGTTATTTGCCTCGAAGCGAACATAGAAGTAGTTTAGCTCGTCTGGTAGGCTCATGTCACTGGGCAGCTCTCGGCTGTGCTTCCCTTTGTAATCTGTAATGGTTTGCAAGTCCTGCCACATCTGACAAGCATCAGAGCCGGTGTAGTACAATTCGATCTTAGTCCTGAATTGACGCTCTGCCTGTTTGATGGTTCGTTGGAGGGCATAGCGGGATTTCTTATAAGCGTCCGTGTTAGAGTCCCACTCCTTGAAAGCGGCAGCTCTAGCCTTTAGCTCAGTGCGGATGTTGCCTGTAATCCATGGCTTCTGGTTGGGGTATGTACGTACGGTCACTGTGGGGACGACATCATCGATGCACTTATTGATGCAGCCAATGACTGATGTGGTGTACTCCTCAATGCCATCGGAGGAATCCATATTCCAGTCTGTGCTAGCAAAACAGTCCTGTAGCTTAGCATCTGCTTCATTTGACCACTTTTTTATTGATCTAGTCACTGGTGCTTCATGCTTTAATATTTGCTTGTAAGCAGGAATCAGGAGGATAGAATTATGGTCAGATTTGCCAAATGAAGGGTGAGGTTTGTATGCTTCACTGTGTGTGGAGTAAAGGTGGTCCAGATTTTTTCCACTTTGATTGCACATTTAACATGCTGATAGAAATTTGGTAAAACGGATTTAAGTTTCCCTGCATTAAAGTCCCCGGCTACTAGGAGTGCCGCCTTTGGGTGAGCATTTTCTTGTTTGCTTATGGCAGAATACAGCTCATTCAATGCTGTCTTAGTGCCAGCCTCAGTCTGTGGTGGTATGTAAACAGCTACGAAAAATACAGATGAAAACTCTCTAGGTAGATAGTGTGGTCTACAGCTTGTCATGAGATACTCTATCTCAGGCGAGCAATAGCTCGAGACTTCCTTAGATATCGTTCACCAGCTGTTATTTACAAAAACACATAGTCCACCGCCCCTGGTCTTACCAGACGCCGCTGTTCCATCCTGCCGGTACAGCGTATAAGCAGCCAGCTGTATGTTGATAGTGTCATCGTTCAGCCACGACTCCGTGAAGCGTAAAATATCTTCTTTGGGCTCATTGGGATGCTAGCGTCCCACCTCGACAACATCCGGTGAAATTGCAGAGCGCCAAATTTAAATGACAAAAATAGTAATAATAAACATGAATGAAAATACAAGTGTTATAAATCGGTTAAAAGATTAACTTCTTGTTAATCCAGCCGCTTCGTTAGATTACAAAAAGGCTTTACGGCGAAATCACACCATGCGATTATCTGAGGACAGCGCCCCGCATACAAAAGCATACAAACATTTTCCAACCAAGCAGAGGCGTCACGAAAGTCAGAAATAGCGATAAAATATATCACTTACCTTTGAAGATCTTCCTCTGTTGGCAATCCAAAGGGTCCCAGCTACACAATAAATTGTCGGTTTGTTTGATTAAGTCCCTCTTTATATCCCAAAAACTCTGTTTTGTTGGCGCGTTTTGTTCAGTAATCCACTGGCTCAAAGGCGGTCAAAACCTGCAGACGAATACATCCTAATATTACCGGTAAAGTTCGTCGAAACATCTCAAACGATGTTTATAATTAATCTTCAGGTTGTCAATTATCTAAATAGTTGATAATATTTCAACCGGACAATAGCCAATAGCTTTCAATAGAAAGGAAAAAGAACGAAGAGTGCGCACACAGTCACGCGGGCAAACCAGTACTGCATGATTCCATAGACCACTTACCAAAAGGTCTTATTCTTCATCGTTTTTCAGAAAACAAGCCTGAAACCATGTCTAAAGACTGTTGGCATCTAGTGGAAGCCATAGGAACTGCATTCTGGGCCCTAAACCTTTAAAAACCTTTAAAAACCTTTATAAATTTATTAAAAACCTTCTAAACCTTTATAAACCTTCAATAGGCTTTCAATGGAAAACCACTCACATCAACAAAATCCCATATCCTGGATGGATTTTCCTCTGGTTTTCGCCTGCCATATCAGTTCTGTTATAATCACAGACATTATTTTAACAGTTTTAGAAACTTCAGAGTGTTTTCTATCCAATGCTTCCAATTATATGCATATCCTAGCATCTGGGTCTGAGTAACAGGCAGTTTACTTTGGGCATGTCAGTCATCCGAAATTCCGAATACTGCCCCCTAGCCCAAAAAGGATATTATAGTTTTGAAGGTCCTGTTGGTAGTTTGATCTTCCGCGTAAGACATCTATTTTATTCTCCAAAGATTGCATGTTTGCAAGCAGAATGGAAGGAAGTGGAGGTTTATTCGATCGTCTCCGAATTCCCAGAAGGCAGCCCGCTCTCTGGCCCCTTTTTCTCCACCTCCTCTTCACGCAAATCACGGGGATCTGGGCCTGTTCCTGAGAAAGCAGTATATCATTCGCGTCGGGCTCGTCAGACTCATTACAGGATAAAAAGGATTTTGCCAGTCCGTGGTGAGTAATCACAGTTCTGATGTCCAGAAGTTCTTTTCGGTCATAAGAGACGGTAGCGGCAACATTATATACAAAATAAGTAAAAAACTAAGTTACAAACAATGCAAATAAACGAACAAAAAAACACAATGGGTTGGGGACATGTAAAACGTCAGCCTTCTTCTCCTGCGCAATTGTTACAAACTCGATTAGGATTAAGAATTTTTAGGACTGATTAAAATGTAGCATAGTGATAACTAAGTACATGTTTATTTTCTTTCTTCCAGGACTGATGGAATGTCTGCTACCAAGTTTTTTTTAACATGTTTACCAATGATTCTGTAGCTCTCCCTTTGAAAGGCTTCCAGAGGCAGGTGATTGGGAAGAGCAGTTATTAAGACTGTGTACTATACAGTATAAAGGTACCCAAATCCGGCTGTTAAGGTAGCTCTCAAATTAAGTAAGGTCTGGCCATTTTGTTTGTTTTTACCCTACGTTTTACCACACACGCCAGCACCCACACACAACCCACCTTTTATGAATATTTGTTAGTGGTGTTAATACAGTGTTTGATTTATTGTGTGGAGTCTTTTTTGAGTGTTTTAGTGGGTTTTTTCCATGGCTTGGAAAGGATGCACCTTAAAGGGCACACAAATTACATTTTCTGAGGTATCTATTGTCCGAGTTTTGGTTGCACACATGTAAATGATCTTGATAAGAAATGTCCTGAAAAATCCAATATAAACCTAATACACAAAATGTTTGGAATGTTTGAAATATCGTTAAATAATGAGTATGAGGTACAGGGAAAGAAACACTCACTTAATGGGATGGAATGACCTCTGACCTCTTTTCTGACTTTCTGGTGAGACCTGATCACCCTCACTAGAAAGGCTAGAGACATTGGGTGAGATTTAAATGTAATATGTAAACACTGATATTTAGGAAGAAGTTTATAATTTAGCAATAGTCCTATGTGTGATTCGGACTACGAGAAGGAGAGAGAGAGCGCTGCCCCTGAATAAAGGGACACCTGTCTCTAGTCTAGTCTTTTACTATTGCCTTATGGGATACAATTATTTCCTTATGGAGTTATCAAGAGTTGTCATTCTAATTTGATTTGTTATTCTAATTCATTTTTTAAAATTTGTTGCTGTTTTTGGGACGAATGAATCACAATGTGAGTCATCTGTCCAAATGAGGATAAGGAGTTTCATATGAAAAAGTGTAGTGTGTTTGTTTTCTTTTTGTCTTGCTTCAATACAAATCTCACCAGATTGGGTCTGCTGGATGGTCGGGATTTCTCCCTAAGGATTAGCCCTATAACTCCCTGACCCTGTAACTCTGTGGTGAGATCGCGACTTCCCGGGTGGCGCAGTGGTCTAGGGCACTGCATCGCAGTGCTAGCTGCGCCACCAGAGTCTCTGGGTTCGCGCCCAGGCTCTGTCGCAGCCGGCCGCAACCGGGAGGTTTGTGGGGCGACGCACAATTGGCATAGCGTCATCCGGGTTTGGCCGGTAGGGATATCCTTGTCTCAGTATGTAAAATGTAATAAAAATGTATGCACTCTACTGTAAGTCGCTCTGGATAAGAGCGTCTGCTAAATGACTAAAATGTAAATGTAAGATGATAAGGGAGTATAAACCCGAAAAAAAATGGTTTCAACTGTGTTTTGTTATTCTCTTTGACATTTGTCTTAGAAATCTGTATTAAGAGTATTTTTAGTAGAATTCATTTGTAATACAACGAATAATTTGTCTGGATTTACTGAATCAGAAATGCTAAACTAAACTATTCTGGCCTGTCCTCTCTTGAGGTTATGGTGAAGGTGACCACAGATGGTATCTAGATGCATGGAAGGGATCATTTGACCAAGGAAAGTGTGAGCCTCACCTCCTCTAACTGGCTGAAGTAATGGTGACAATGGCGTTCCCTATGGTCTTACACCACTTCTACCTAAAATCTGAGTCCGAGCCAACCTGTACACAGCATCCACTCGAAGCTATCAACTGCCTTTTCTCTCACATCTTTTATCTCAGGAGTGTGACATTGGTCCATGTGGAGTGACCATGGAGAGAGATCCCATCCAAACTTCTCTCATGCTGCTGGTGTACTGGTAGGAAAATGAACATGACATAATGGACTGTAAAGGATGGTGGTGGCGGCTCAGGTGAGAGATTCGTCTGCTTGGAAAAATCTGATTATTCCCCAGATATTGGAATCGGGACATTATCAAGGGCCATCCACTTTGAACATGTGTGCAATTGAGAGGACGAACTGTAAAGCTATCTGAAGAAGAAACTGAAGAAACGCCAGAAGAATGAATGTCGTAAAGGAGGGGGGTGGTCAACCATGCCCATATTTGATTTAGGCTTGTCCAAGAGGTCGGCACACAGCAGAATTTATAGTAATTTAGACTAAGAATGCATTGAGATACCAATCTGTCATTACCACAAATGGGGGCCATGATGAGAAAAGTTAATGCTCGAAATATAAGATGAATATACTGTATGTCAATGTAAATGTACATTCTTCCAGTGTCGGTGTGTGCTAAATTGAGAGTCTTAAATTCGAGTGATAGAACCAACGTGAAGCACTAAGGACTGTCATTCTAAATTTAGGTTGGATAATTAATCAATAGTTCTAGTTATGATTTGGAAAGGCGAGGCTTCTAGAGACAGAGCGATGCCACTAAAATGTGAGGAGAGCTACTAGATTGTAGCTTGGGTTAACCCCAAACTCATTCTTATCAAGGTTGGTGTGAAACTGGTATAACGTGTTCACTCTCAATATGGTTCCTAGGTGGTGTGGAACATGTGAGGGATCATTGTTCCAGGTGAGTGACTGTTGGAAAAAGACACATTTTTTGTAACTGACTAATTGACTTGAGCACGTTTTTAGTATGTTTATAACTATATAAGTGGAGCAATTAAGGTGTTATTGGTTACATGGAATGATTTATGTGCAAATGTATTTGTGGCAGGAGACAATGTACAAAGGGGGCCTGATTCTGAGACAGAATGTTTCTATAAGGGTGAGGTAAGTCCCGAGCCAAAGGGACCAACACAGGCCCGGAGTAGTGGCCCTGAAGATGGTAATCGTAGAAAGAGTCATGAGCCAAAGGGACCAACACAGGCCCGGAGTAGTGGCCCAGAAATGGTAATCGTAGAAAGAGTCATGAGCCAAAGGGACCATTGCAGGCCTGGAGTGGCCCAGAAGTTATCGTGGTGAACTTTACTATTGCATTGGCAGGAAAAATGTATTTTATTAAGACTATGACCAACAATGTACTATGAATCTTATGGATCAAATGCTTGCACTATTGGGTTTGTGGTGACAGCTATGAGAACCGTTCCAAACAATAAGAAGGATTTGAAGGCTCTGTTTAAAAGACTACAATCCTCCTGGAATGAGGAGATAAGAGGTCTCTGGCTGACATCACTCATACACAGGCACTTGTCTCCAGGTTCTTTGGTGTGTTTTCCCCTTGGTATGGAGTTGAATGTGTCCTAGACCAAACTCTAGACACATAGAGAAAAATGGCAATGCTACTCAAAATGCCCTGGAATAATTGAATGAGGAACTAATATAATTTTGGCTCTGCAATACAGACTATCTTTTGGCAGATCAAGGGGGCACTTGTGCAATCATTGGCGATGAACGTTATACTTTTGTCCCAGATCACTCTTCTAATATGACTGATCTCGCCAAATACATTGCCACTGTTGCTAAGAATAATTCCCCACAACCAAAGTGGGCACTTGCAACTTGGTTGGAATCCCTGTTTAGAAGTTGGGGATCCCAAATTGCCAAATGGGCTGCAGCGTGTGTTTTTTGCTTAGTTTCTCTAATTATGTTATTAACATGCTGTGTATGTGTGTGATTTTTTAAATAAATTTACTCCCATTAATATAAGTAAAGCCTTTATTATGATGATAGTATTACTATACTAATTAGATTGTATAACCCAGAATGAAGGGTTTGAAAGTGTCTATCTCATAAAAAATGTAACGATTATTATCATAGAAGTGATAAAAGTAGGGAATGTGGAGGAAAAATGTGTAGTCTGGAGACAGCCTTGAATTGTACATCTTGTCTCATACAGTCATTGGTTCCTGTAGGTGCTGGGTAGAGATATGAGGGGGAGACGGTCATGACCCCCTCCTCAGACCTTTTGGCAGAACACCCAGAATATAGGAGATGGGGCCAGACACATATAGGAACCAACCCTATGAACCAGGCCTATGTAGCTTGTCTATGTAAGAAGTATATAAGAGAACTAACGGGACTGTCCTGGCAGACCTCACATCAGACCGGTGCTTTATGCATCTGAATTTGACTGTGACCTCTCCAGCTTGCTGTCAATAAAGAGTGATTCATTTAAGATTGACTTCAGGTGTTCCTGGTGGTAATTTCCACAACAGTGCTTTAACAAAGTATTGAGTAAAGGCTCTGAATACTTATGTAAATGTAATTTTTCAGTTATAAACATTTTTAAAACCTGTTTTTGCAACAAAATGTGGAAAAAGTCAATGGGTCTGAAAACTTTCTGAATGCACTGTAGCCTCGTCATTGTTATATTAGTGTGTTACTTTTATTTACTTTAGTTTATTTATTTAGTCAATATTTTCTTAATTCTTATTTTCTTTAAACTGAATTGTTGGTTAAGGGCTTAAGTAAGCATTTCACGGTATTCACCTGTTGTATTCAGCACATGTGACAAATACAATATACTTATTGACTCAAGACATTACAACTTTTCATTTTTTTAAATTTGTACAAATAAAAAAATTAAAACATCATTCCACTTTGACATTATGGGGTATTGTGTGTAGGCCAGTGACAAACAAATCTCAATTGAATCCATTTTATATTCAAGCTGTAACAACAAAAGGTGGATAAAGTCAAGGGGTGTGAATACCTTCTAAAGGCACTGTATATTTCTTAAAGACATATCTGGATTCAGAATTTCTCAAGATATTGTGCATATCCACAAAACTCAAAATATGCATTGGAAATATGCACTGTACTCTCTAGAATATACAAAAACATGTCATCTAAAGATATCCCCTAATATGGACCCTGTTTCCCCAGTGGGGGCAAAACAAAAAATAAACCAAGCCAAGCATCGCACAGTTCTTCTCCCTAAATTCACTTTCCCCTCCATGTTTCACTCACTCAATTGCGTTCTGACCGCTCCCTCTACACACAGGTGCTGAGTGTGCACACACGCTCCCATTAGACCTACAGAAATAAATGCCTATAAAAACGTACAGTAGCTACATTCCTTGCCAAATGACTTCAGTTTTATCACAAATTCAAAATGGACTGGTTGACTGAAGTAGGGAAATATGTGTTCCAACAACGAGCTGCAGGTTTGGAATAATTGCGTCCCGTCTATTTTCACGCTGAGGCTACTTTGCAAACTGCTAGTGCCATTTAGAACGTGTTAGCCTAGGCTATAACCCTCCTAAACATTGACAGGTTCCACACTGAAAATATGCAATAAACGTTTGATAGAGACTAAGCCTACTCACCAAACGGATGTTTACCAAACCAATTCATTACCATGCAGTGTTCAATGTGGAATTGTTCATCCATTTAGAAAATTACAAAGAACAGGCAGAATAAACTAAATTCAACATCTCTATTCATTTAACTAGGCAAGTCAGTTAATGACAAATTCTTATTTTCAATGACAGCCTAGGGACAGTGGGTTAAGTGCCTTGTTCAGAGGCAGAGCAACTGATTTTTACCTTGTCAGCTCGGGGATTTGATCTTGCAACCTTTCGGTTACTAGTCCAATGCTCTAACGAACTACGCTACCTGCCGTATATCATAAAGAAGACCGATTTTGTTCTGTAACCCTTAATTCTTTTTCTTTCGACTCACCAAATTGAGCCATGTCTCAAATGATCACTCATTGAGGATATGTATACTGCATATATTGTCTATTTTTTGTTGAAACCTGGGTTGAATTTAAAACAATAGCTCTTGATGACTTCGCAACTGCTATATAGTTATAAATAGTACTATTGATGATAAAGTATGGTTACATTTCATTTACTCTGTTAAACCTACACTTTGTAATGACTTCGATAGCAACAGCGAATCTATTTAGTTATTAAGAGACCTCTCAGTAACCATTCTCACGATAGTACATTGGTATTTGTTAGTGACAAATATCAAAGCCAAGTAGTGCTGGGCTTCGTTTAAACCCTGGATGGGAGACCAAATGGAAAGCTGTAGATAGACTAACTCTCCAGTAGGAGTTTTTTTTCTGATTGTAGATATAATATTGAAGATCTGACATTGTTTCAAGGTTTGCCTATGTTGGAAAATGGTTACCATGATGACATAATCCTGTGGTTGAAATTTCACCCTCAAAACAGCACTTGATTACTTCTTTCAAATCCAAAGTATTTTCCACATAGATTCCACGTCACAATATGTTGACAAATTACGTTGAAACAATGTTGATTCAACCTGTTTGTTCCCAGTGGGAGGCTACACCACTGCTGTAATCCTTACCGCCAAGCGTTCATTCAAATTGGATAGTCTTTGGATGCCGACAGCAGTTGCACCATTGGAAGACATAGCTTGAACTGTAGCCTACAAAAGCCTATTCCTCCTCTTTTCCCGCAATCCATCAAATGCGGTTGGTGCATCATCATAGTGGTCTCTGACTTGTGGTCAGACTCGCTTAGGCGGAATAAACTTAAACTTGCGACTTTTTTCAATGCTGATTTGAATGTCACTGAGAAAACAGAAAGGTGTCAAATATTTGTTTTCTGAAATTAAAAGGAATCCTACAAGTAATCATCTAGGTTTTCCAGAAGTATCTAATCTGATTACAATATTTTTGCTGTTAATGTAACAGATTACAGTAATACTTTTTTGTAAATCAGTTATATGTGATGGATTAGGCTACATGTAATCCGTTACTCCCCAACCCTGTATGCTACCTGCCGTTTGGGTGTCCATTGGTTTGTTTCCGTTCCTGCATATACATTTTTATGTCCATAACTCACTCCGTCAGAAACAGGGAAGGTGCCAAATATGTCTAGATGAGGCAACATTCAGCTTCTGTTCTCTGTCTGTTTTGTTCTTTGAATTTAGAAGCGTCTTACTTTCTCAAAATATTTTGTTCATATTCCCAAGCTATCTGCATTTCCTTTCTCAAAGAAATCTATACAGAATCTAGCTGTCATAGAAAATTATTAAGACTAAACAAATCTACATGAAATTAAAGGAATTTACACTAAGGAACCAAAACCTTGATCTAAGGAAACTTTCTGAAAATCAAGATTTTAAAACAACAACAATAAACAATAACATGAATATAAAACATAGCCTTGATATACACAACTTTTTTTTCGATCAAAATAAATACACCACAATGATTTAGATCAGGGTCAGTATATGTCAAACCTCCCCCAAAAATCAGAAAGGGTGGCTTCCCCTCCTGAGCCTGGTTCTTCTCGAGGTTTCAAGGTTTATCTTGCTCAGCTTTGTAATTAGTGTAGTAAGACACAGTAAATAGTAAAAAAAAGAAGAAGATCTGACTCCTGTCATTTTAGACAATCAATCTTAACTGATGCAATATTCACTCTCTATCTTAACGTCCAGTGTCACCTTTAGGAAATGTTAACTGACTGGATAACACTGTGGTAATTCTTTATGGCTCTACATGTATGTCCTACAGAAGCATCATGACCTAAACACATGACACTTGTGTCTTGACCTACTGAAACACATGACACATGTGTCTTTGTTTTGGCTCCTGCAGTGTAACTGAAACCCATCCTGCTAATTGGGGTTTGTTTCCCTACGGGAAATTGCACTGTGTCAGTTTGTTTAGCATTGTCTGGGACACTGGTGAATTTATTTGATGCTAAGAATTCTGTGGAAACCCAAGAGGCACCTCCCAATGCTGCTGTGTAATGTAAACAACCACACATCTCTTCCTTCTGGCTCAGAAGCACTGCGGATTAACACGGAATTGCTTCCGACTGACCTGACCACGTTAGAAGTTACACTTCCCCTCCTCATAGCTCTGCAATAGTACCAGCTGAGAGGAAAACATTTTCAGATGCAGTATCAGTCAAATTCACAGAATTCTGATCCTTTCCCACAACTTCTATGTCAAAGATAATAAAACAAAAACACATTAGTAAATACTACAGTAATGTCAGCAAAAACACTACAGTAAATACTACAATCCTCAAAAACACTACAGTACTGTAAATACTACAATCCTCAAAAACACTACAGTAATTACTATAGTATATACACTACTTGATTTTTACCTCATTATTTATACTATAGTAAACTGTAAATACTACAGTTTTTGACTGTATACTACAATTAATACTACAGAAAAGTCTGCAAAAAAAACCAAAGGGAATACAATAGTATTCCTACCAAAGTATACACTATAGTATTTTTTCATGTGGGAGGACAGTTCTCTGATTGGCCACTCTTGTCCTGTCTAGGATGTGTCCCAAATGGCACCCTATTCTCTACATAGTGCACTACCTTTGACCAGAGCCCTATGAAACAGGGGGTGAGCTGGCTCCTGTCACCTTCCGTCTCCTCCTGCTACATTCATATCTGTCACCCTGTGAAGAAGAAGGCAAAAGGCCACTGGAGTTCACCTGACCAGACTACACAATCACAAGGAAGCCTGGATGAAACAAAGTAGAAAGTGTAATAAAGTAGAAAGGGTAGGAGTAATCGACCTACCCACACCAACCAAACACATAACAGCTATGTCTACCCACACCAACCAAACACATCACACAGCTATGTCTACCCACACCAACCAAACACATAACAGCTATGTCTACCCACACCAACCAAACACATCACCACAGCTATGTCTACCCACACCAACCAAACACATAACAGCTATGTCTACCCACACCAACCAAACACATAACAGCTATGTCTACCCACACCAGCCAAACACATCACCACAGCTATGTCTACCCCACACCAGCCAAACACATCACCACAGCTATGTCTACCCACACCAACCAAACACATCACACAGCTATGTCTACCCACACCAACCAAACACATCACACAGCTATGTCTACCCACACCAACCAAACACATAACAGCTATGTCTACCCACACCAGCCAAACACATCACCACAGCTATGTCTACCCACACCAACCAAACACATCACACAGCTATGTCTACCCACACCAACCAAACACATAACAGCTATGTCTACCCACACCAGCCAAACACATCACCACAGCTATGTCTACCCACACCAACCAAACACATCACACAGCTATGTCTACCCACACCAGCCAAACACATAACAGCTATGTCTACTCACACCTACCAAACACCTCACAACTATGTCAGCATTATGTTATTCCATCATCCTACACCCCCACATAATTTTCTCATTTTTCTTGTGAACAAACCAACCTTCTTTTAGTGCTCCTTTGAGGATGGCTGGTAGATTCACGCCCCCACTTCACCAATGTTCTCATTACTTGGAGATCAATCAATCAGGCTCCTCCAGAGTTCAGGCATATTCAGCTGCTGCCGCCTGCCTCCAGGCTTCAGATAGAACCCCTGCTTCCCACTCAATCAGGGGGAACATGAAAAACACATTAATCTAGTGGCCCTAAGAGCACTCAGTCACTCAGGACTGTTAGCAGCAAACAGACAATTTGCCATCTCAAGGATGCATGGAGAGAACTGGAGAGGACACCTCCCATCACCACATAGCAAATAGGAAAATATGGGTACTCGGGGTGAACAAGCTTGAAATGTTAAATGCAACATTGATTTTCAGATAAGTAGAACTTCAGTCTGTAAAATCCCATGTAAAACATTGATATATGCACATGTAAGTTGGGCTTAGCCATACACTGAAATGAGAGTTTACAGTAGCTAACTTACTTTTTGTATCTCTCACATACAGTCCACTGTTCTCCCAATTTACTTGGGCATACACACAACAGCATCCTCAGCAGGGAGTCATGGAAATTCAGAGTACAAAATAATCTGAAGACCATGTATTACTTGTAAAAGGAAGGAAGCCCTAGTGAAGCGTTGAGCTTCAAATATCATATAATTTCTGTGTAAAAATCAAGTACCTTACTGTAATTGTTTTCAATTAAAATGATCAAAAATAAACAAAAATAGGTCCTTAGCGAAGAGAAATTTCTCAAGCAAGAATTTAGCTAGAACTGTTTTAAAGTGGTCTGAATGGGGAAGGGAAAACTGAGAACTAGCTGTTATTGGCAGAGAAGTGTTTCTCTTTTTTCTTAATTACAAACTTTAGAAGCCTTATTAAACCTCAAGTACACTACAAGATGTAGGATCAAACTAAGATCCTACATCTATAGTAAATACTTCAGCAGGGGTATTCAAATCTTACCCTATGACAGGGGTGTCAAACTCAATCCATGGAGGGCAGAGTGTCTGCAGGTTTTTGTTTCTTCCTTTCAATTAAGACCTAGACAACCAGGGGAGGGGAGTTCCTTACTAATTAGTGACCTTAATTCATCAATCAAGTACAAGGGTGGACCGAAAACCCGTAGACACTCGGCCCTCCATAGAATGAGTTTGACGCGTGTGCCCTACAAGGTCCAGACTACTGCTGTTTTCTATTCTACCTGATAATTCATTGCACACAACCGGTGTTCCAGCTATTGATCTAGCATCCCCGCCAGCAGTAGTGACCGCGATACATTTCTGTTATGAAGGGGAGAGGAAGGGGATATTGATCACAGTACAGGCCTATGGCACAGACCCTGCTGAATGCTCAGAGAACTGCACTGCTCCATTGTGAGGCTAATTAACGTAACACCCTCCAAAGGCACTGCATTCAACTAGCCTCTGACTTCCACTCTTCTCTGCTCTCCCATGCATGCACAGATCTGTCCCTGCGGAATTCCTGCAGAGTGCAATAAAAATGTCTCAAAAGAAGAATGAAAAGTGATTTGTGCTTCATTGTCAAAAAAAATATTCATTATGACCAATCAGAGAAATTAAGATTTTGTGGATGCATAACTGTAAGCAGTTAGCCAGATACATTGTTCTGCATGCCCAATCATAACTATAGTATACAGTATTGGTCTAAAGTGTGGAAGAATTTTCCACTAGCTACCGAGGTACGCTATACTATAGAATTACAGTTAGACATTTGTTATGAGTATAAACACTAGCTGGTAGTTATCACCTGTATACAAGTGACAAAGTGGTTGAGTGAGTTTTTCAGAACACCACAGCTAAAAAAACATCAAATTGATACATTTTCCAAATTTCAATAACATAAGTTTTAACTAGCTTGTAATGACGAATCATAGACATTTGTACTGGCCTTGGTGGCAACAAACCACTGACCTGAGCTGCATGTTACTGTGTGCACTATGCTGCCATCTAGTGTTATGTTCTTCATAACGGATGCATTATTGATGAATTGACAGGGCTCATGAAAACCAAGCCTATTTGGCAATAATGTTCTTTATTGACACATACCACTGTACAATAAACACGTTTCAGATTTTTTTTTAAGAGAGTAAGAAAGAAACAAATCAAACTTGTGTAAAATTTCAAAAGGAGACAGTTGCTATCTCAAAAGCATAATGAGCATAAACATTTATACCATTAGATTAAAAGGCATCACAGAGTTAATGCAGAAATAGTGTTTGTTATTCCATAAACCCTTTTGCTTGATACGAAAACAACTACATTTTAAAATACATGTAAATATTTGGTCTAAATGTAAGGTACATGAGAACAATTAAAAAGAATAAGCAGCAGAAACCTAAAACTAAAATATTTTGAGATGCCAATATAACAAAGATTCAACATGTTTTCAACATTATGTCTACTAATCTCTGATCCGACACCATTGCTAGAGTATAAGGAACATGGAATCCAGGTGAAACCCTTATCTATAAAAGAAAACCATCCAGAGAGAAAGTATACTTTTACATTCCCCAGAAAGAAAACCAAATAATGTCGCTCAAACAGAAGCGGGAACTTACAAAGAGTCATTGACAACAACCAAAACAGGTGGGATTTTAGGAGTCGTTTCTGAAAGACACTCATGGGGGTGTCCACTGAAAGTTGACTAGCAACAACTGGAACCTAAAAGACATCCACCATAAGTGCCCACTAAATTTGCCCAAGAAGAGGCAAGCAAGAAGAAAAACCCACCAAACTTAGACAGGACGCAAACCAAAAAGGTGGAGCAAAACAAAACAACAGGTAAGATCAGATAAAGTATTGTTCGTCTCGAACTCAACTAAGGAGCCCAAATTAGAGGTGTTAAACCTTTACGTCTTTCAAGACCACTGGCGCACTGGGCCACCCACTCTTATATAGCACCTGGGCCAGCACAGGTGAAACACCTTCCCACATTTACTCATTGTAATTTGTGAAAACAAAATGGCGTTTGTCAAACAAACAGGCACAAAATACACTCTTAACAGCTCACTAAACTGAATAGGATCTTGTTTTATATCAAAAGAGAGTAAACACGCCTCTAAAATATATATTTTGTGCATTTGTAAATTATACTCAACCTGGGTTGGTGATATACTCTATGATATTTTTTGGGGGGTATCTTCATCAAATATTGATCATGCAAAAAAAAGAAAAATGTTGATACAGGGCACAAGGCCAGTGGCAAAGTTATCTACACTTAGTCACTATACCAAATTGATCTTATAAATGGGTTAGATGACAACGTCACAAATTACACCCGCGTGTCGATGGGGCAGAAGTCTGTGTGTTGTTATGATTTTGGACGGTCAGATAGCTAGCAACAATGACAAGAAGCTCGTTTTAGATCATTGTGTATTGATACCATGTCTTGTTTTGAGGTGTTTTACTCTTGTCACGTCTATGCTAATATGGCTAAAATTACAAATGTAACAATGTATTTGAGAGACAACAAGTGCTCATTGTGCAAATGTATTTATGTTTTCAATAAAGATTTGGAGAGGAAATATAGTTTACATGTTGTCAACAATCCTTTGATTCTAAGTCAACCTGACTGTTTTGCTCCACAGTTGCGCATGCATTGGTTTTGTTGCTAAACAACCCACCCGTCTATATATTTCTGTGACCCCTCCAAAGAGACCCCATTGTAAATTCAGTCGTATAGTCCAATGCCACTTCCAATGTCATTGGATCTTTTAATGACTAAAGGCACACCTGGTAATGCTGAGCTCCAATTGTCATTGTTGCAAACAAACATGACATACGACAAAGGCCCAGACTGTGGCAGAGCAATTCAAATAGAAAACTCCAACCAGAACCCTTAAGACTTCAATGATATCATGTCCATTCAAGTGTAATAAAGCAGATGAATAATGACAGAACCCTGGACTTTCCCCACTAACAGATGTCATGGCCACTGGTGGAAAAAGTACACAATTGTCATACTTGAGTAAAAGTAAAGATACCTTAATAGAAAATGACTCAAGTAAAAGTCACCTAGTAAAATCCTACTTGAGTAAACATCTAAAAGTATTTGGTTTTAAATATACTTAAGTATCAAAAGTAAATGTAATTGTTAAAAAATACTTAAGTATCAAAATTTAAAGTAAAAGTATAAATAATTAAAAATTCCTTATATTAAGCAAACCAGATGGCACCAATTTCTTTTATTTTTATTTTTTAATTTACAGATAGCCAGGGGCACGCATCAACACATAATTTGCAAATGAAGCATGTGTTTAGTGAGTCCGCCAGATCAGAGGCAGTAAGGATGACCAGGGATGTTCTCTTGATAAGAGTGTGAACAAGACCATTTTCCTGTCCTGCTATGTACTGTATTCAAAATGTAACGAGAACTTTTGGATGTCAGGGAAAATGTATGGAGTAAAAAGTACATCATTTTCTTTAGGAATGTAGTGAAGTAAAAGTAAAAGTTGTCAAAGTAAAGTAAAGCACATATACCCAAAAAACAAAACATAAGTATTTTTACTGAAATACTTTACACCACTGGTCATGGCAGTGCTTCCTCTCCTTACAGTTATCAGTAAAAGGCACAACATATAACCGCCATACATCTAATTGCATATTATCTTTCTAGGAGAGGAATAAATATCATATGCATGTTCCTATATTAGACCAGCCTGGTGGTTGTTCAGTCAATCGCTGAGTTCACTATTCACATGAGCCTCAAATGAACCTCACGGTGTGAATAAAAACTTTGAAACAGCCACAAGATGGCGATGTTGGTTCAAAGAGTTACTCAGCCAAAGATCTATCTGGACCATTGAGGTCATGGAATTCAAAATCAAATTCGGAGACAAAATATGTTATGTCCAGGGGGAGAGGAGTTGGTTGAAGAGATTACCAGAGGGACAAGGGTAAAATACATAAAAAAGCTATTTACATAAACTCTAAACTACCTAACAACCCACACCTCCCCATCCCAATAGAACACTCACAGTCACACTGACTCACGCACGCAAACACTTAGACATACTGGCTGTGTTTACAGAGGAGTGATGATAAACAAGGAAACGGACTCCGGTGTGTCTTCGCTCTGCTCCTCTGGCAGATGGTTGACAGGATCCAACTCTATTGTAGGAGTCACAGCTGTTTTTATTCTCTGGGGGCACATAGAATATACAGAAGAACAAGTTAAGAATCACATAAATAATTTAATTTCTTATGGTGTCTGCTGATGCCCGGACTGCACTTTTGTTATTTATATGACTGCCATGTGGGATAAAACTTACAGTATCAGTACAGTGTGTGTGCGCAGCCTGGTCTCGTATACTAAACGTAACATAGAAATAGTAAATCCAGGACATTCAAATTAGTATGATACGTTACGCTTGGCATGGTTACATTAGATAGATGGTTACTTAAGGCAAAAACTAAAGTAGTGTGGTTGGTTGGGAGGACAGGTTGGCATATAACGCAAACGTCTAGCAACCCAAAGGTTGCGAGTTCGAGTTTCATCATGGACAACTTTAGCATTTTGGATAATTTGCAACTTTTCAACTGATTAGCATGTTAGCTAACCCTAACACCTACCTTTTATCCTAACTCCTAAACTTAAACCTACCCCTAGCCTAGCTAACTTTAGCCAGCTAGCTAACGTTAGCCACCTAGCTAGAATTTCAAATCAAACTATTTGTCACATGCTCCGAATACAACAAGGGTAGACTTTACCGTGAAATACTTACTTTACATGACCTTAACCAACAGTGCAGTTCAAGAAGAGTTAAGAAAATATTTACCAAGTAGACTAAAATAAAAAGTAATAATAAAAAGTAACACAATAACAAGGCTATATACAGGGGGCACCGGTACCGAGTCAGTGTGCGGTGGTACAGGTTAGTTGATGTAATTTGTACATGTAGTTGGGGGTGAAGTGACTATGCATAGATAATAAACAGCGAGTAGCAGCAGTGTACAAAAGGGAGGAGGGTGTCAATGTAAATTGTCCGGTGGAGATTTTATTAATTGTTCAGCAGTCTTATGGCTTGGGGGTAGAAGCTGTAGAGGAGCCTTTTGGTACTTGACTTGGCGCTCCGGTACCGCTTGCCATGCGGTAGCAGAGAACACAGTCTATAACTTGGGTGACTGGAGTCTCTGACAATTTTATGGGCTTTCCTCTGACACCGCCTATTATACAGGTCCTGGATGGCAGGAAGCTTGGCCCCAGTGATGTACTTGGCCGTTCGCACTACCCTCTGTAGTGCCTTTCAGTCAGATGCAGAGCAGTTGCCATACCAGGCGGTGATGCAACCGATCAGGATGCTCTCGATGGTGCAGCTGTAGAACCTTTTGAGGATCTGGGGACCCATGCCAAATGTTTTCAGTCTCCTGAGGGGGAAAGGTTTTGTCGTGCCCTCTACACAACTGTCTTGGTTTGTAACATATTGTACGTTTTGCAAATTTGTAAAATATAATACGAATTGTAATTCGTAACATATACGAAATGAGCTTTGGACATCCACAAATACATACCATACGAAACGTAACATATCATACTAAATGGAGTGTCTCGGATTTTCGTACAGAATAATAATAAATGCTCTGAGACCAGGTTTGGGGGGGGTGTATGTATGTATGTATGTATGTATGTATGTATGTATGTATGTATGTATGTACAGTCGTGACCAAAAGTTTTGAGAATGACACAAATATAAATTTTCAAAGTTTGCTGCTTCAGTGTCTTTAGATATTTTTGTCAGACATTACTATGGAATACTGAAGTATAATTACAAGCATTTCATAAGTGTCAAAGGCTTTTATTGACAATTACATGAAGTTGATGCAAAGAGTCAATATTTGCAGTGTTCACCATTCTTTTTCAAGACCTCTGCAATCCGCCCTGGCATGCTGTCAATTAACTTCTGGGCCACATCCTGACTGATGGCAGCACATTCTTGCATAATCAATGCTTGGAGTTTGTCAGAATTTGTGGGTTTTTGTTTGTCCACCCGCCTCTTGAGGATTGATCACAAGTTCTCAATGGGATTAAGGTCTGGGGAGTTTCCTGGCCATGGACACAAAATATCGATGTTTTGTTCCCGGAGCCACTTCGTTATCACTTTTGCCTTATGGCAAGGTGCTCCATCATGCTGGAAAAGGCATTGATCATCACCAAACTGTTCCTGGATGGTTGGGAGAAGTTGCTCTCGGAGGATGTGTTGGTACCATTCTTTATTCATGCCTGTGTTCTTAGGCAAAATTGTGAGTGGGCCCACTCCCTTGGCTGAGAAGCAACCCCACACATGAATGGTCTCAGGATGCTTTACTGTTGGCATGACACAGGACTGATGGTAGCGCTCACCTTGTCTTCTCTGGACAAGCTTTTTTCCGGATGCCCCAAACAATCGTAAAGGGGATTCATCAGAGAAAATGACTTTACCCCAGTCCTCAGCAGTCCAATCCCTGTACCTTTTGCAGAATATCAGTCTGTCCCTGATGTTTTTCCTGGAGAGAAATGCCTTCTTTGCTGCCCTTCTTGACACCAGGCCATCCTCCAAAAGTCTTCGCCTCACTGTGCGTGCAGATGCACTCACACCTGCCTGCTGCCTATCCTGAGCAAGCTCTGTACTGGTGGTGCCCCGATCCCGCAGCTGAATCAACTTTAGGAGACGGTCCTGGCGCTTGCTGGACTTTCTTGGGCGCCCAGAAGCCTTCTTCACAACAATTGAACCGCTCTCCTTGAAGTTCTTGATGATCCGATAAATGGTTGATTTAGGTGCAATCTTACTGGCAGAAATATCCTTGCCTGTGAAGCCCTTTTTGTGCAAAGCAATGATGACGGCACATATTTCCTTGCAGGTAACCATGGTTGACAGAGGAAGAACAATGATTCCAAGCACCATCCTCTTTTTGAAGCTTCCAGTCTGTTATTCAAACTCAATCAGCATGACAGAGTGATCTCCAGCCTTGTCCTCATCAACACTCACACCTGTGTTACCGAGAGAATCACTGACATGATGTGGTCCTTTTGTGGAAGGGTTGAAATGCAGTGGAAATGTTTTTGGGGGATTCAGTTCATTTGCATGGCAAAGAGGGACTTTGCAATTAATTGCAATTCATCTGATCCCTCTTCCTAACATTCTGGAGTATATGCAAATTGCCATCATAGAAACTGAGGCAGCAGATTTTGTGATAATATTTTTTTTTGTCATTCTCAAAACTTTTGGCCTCGACTGTATGTATGTATGTATGTATGTATGTATGTATGTATGTATGTATGTATGTATGTATGATACGATTACAATGTATGTATGTATAATACAATTCTAATACAAATACAATTCGTATTATACATACATACATACATACATACGAGTGAGTACTAGTATTTAAGTAGAGTATGTATGCATGATGCTACAATAGTATCTGTGAGCTATATTTATGTACAGTGGGCTCCAAAATTACTGGCACCCCTGACTGGCAATGCACAAACAATACTTAAAAAAATATAAACAATATAATTATAGAGATAAACTCAAAATACTAACATGTGAAAAATACTGTACTTTATTAATGTTTCAATAGAACCCAACAAAATAATTTATTGATTTAATTAAAAATCAATGTCTTCCGAATCAAGGTTTCACAATTAATGGCACCCTTAAAGATTATTGTAAATAACATCTACCAAAATTAAACCAGGAATTCAATTTCACTTATTTAAGTGTATCTAAGTGTTAAGGAACTATATTGAGCCATTACATCACTTCCTTTTTCGCTATGGTATAAAAATGAGGGAACGCATGCAATATCCCTTTGTCATCCAACAACATGAAGAAAACAAAAGAACTGGCAGTTCAGAAGGGACAGATGGTCGTAGACCTTCATAAATCTGGTAATGGCTACAAGAAGATCCACAAACGATTGAATATACCACTGAGCACTGTCAGGGCAATTATTTAAAAATTAAATAGATATGGAACAGTTGAAAACCTCACGGGTAGAAGACGCAAATGCATTTTGCCCCCCAGGATAGGGAGGAGGATCATGAGAGAAGCAACAAAATCCCCACGAATCACTGTGAAAGAATTGCAGGCCTTGGTGGCGTCTTGGGGTCACCAGGTTTAAAAAAGCACCATCAGACATGACCTCCACAACCAAAGGCTCTTTGAAAGGGTTGCCAGAAGAAAGCCCCTAATGACCCCAAGACACAGACGCAAGCGCTTGGAGTTTGCCAAACGTCATTTAAATTATGATTGGAAGAAGGTGCTCTGGTCAGATGAGACCAAAATTGAACGTTTTGGTCAGATACAGCATCATGTTTGGCGTCGAAACAGAGATGCATACAAGGAGAGGCACCTTATACTCGCGGTGAAATATGGTGGTGGGTCAGTGATGTTTTGGGGCTGTTTTAATTCCAGAGGTCCAGGGGCGCTGGTTAAGACTGATGGCATAATGAATTCCACCAAGTACCAGGCAATTTTGGCTGACAATCTGGTTGCCTCTGCCAGAAGGCTGGAACTTGGCCGTATGTGGACTTTCCAACAAGACAATGACCCAAAACATACCTCAAGATCCACACAGAAATGGTTCTGTGACAACAAAATCAATGTTCTGCCATGTCCATCTCAGTCGCCGGACCTCAATCCAATCGAAAACCGGTGGGCTAAGTTGAAGAGGGCAGTTGATAAGAGCAAACCCAAGAATGTGAAGGATCTTGAAAGGATCTGCATAGAGGAATGGTCCAAAATCCCTCCAAATGTGTTCCTTAAACTTGTCAAACATTACAGGAAAAGACCATGCTGTTATCCTTGCCAGAGGTGGTGGCACTAAGTACTAAATGAGGAGTGCCAATAATTATGACACCTTGATTTGGTGAAATGTATTTTGTATTAAATAATTGTATGATTTTGGTGGGTTCTATTGAAACATTACAAAAGTACAGTATTCTCACGTTGGCATTTTGAGATTACCTCTATAATTAAATTGTTTATGTTTTTTTAAGTATTGTTTGTGCATTGCCAGTCAGGGGTGCATGTAATTTTGGAGCCCACTGTAAGTATCAGTATGTGTGTTTGTTTTGGTTTACTGAAAGAACGCTCACCTGCAGCAGTGAGCCCTTATTTCTGCAGATCTCTTGCAGGGCTCCCAGAGGGATCCACACGATGGAGACCAGGGAGATTCCCCAGCCCACCACCTCTGCCCAGACAGGGTATGTGTATGACTTCCCATAGCGAGCTGGCGTGTACTGGATGATGCTGGAGATCAGAATGCACTGCAGGAGAGGATAGGAGAGGCAAACAATCTCACATGGAGCAGGTTAGACTTGGATGAAACCTCTAAGCCTTATGACAATCACTACTATAAAGACTACAAAAAGTAAAACAACACAAATAGAAAACACATTAAATCCTCATCACCATCATAATTATGCTAATTGTACTCCTCCTCAGCATCAGTCAGCCATAGCACTCACCAGGACCAGCACAGGGGAGAAGACCATCCAGCAGGAGCGGAAATAGATGTTGGGAGCCTTTCCCAACATTCTCTTGATCATGATGGTAATCCGCCGCAGTCCTGCAAAAACGCATTGCATTAAATACTTAAATTAACTCTGAGAAATACAGTACATACTGTTTAAAGAGCAAAGTGTATGTGGACACATGCTCGTCGAACATCTCACAACTTTTCTGCTATAACAGCCTCCACTCTTATGGGAAGGATTTCCACTAGTTGTTGGAACATTGCTGCTTGCTTCCATTCAGCCACAAGACCATTAGTGAGGTCGGGCACTGATGTTGGGCGATTCGGCCTTGCTTGCAGTCGGCATTCCAATTCATCCCAAAGGTGTTCGATGGGGTTGAGGTCAGGGCCCTGTGCAGGCAGGTCAAGTTCTTCTACACCGATCTCGACAAACCATTTTTTTATGGACCTCACTTTTTGCACGGGAATATTGTCATGCTGAAACAGAAAAGGGCCTTCCCCAAACTGTTACCACAAAATTGGAAGCAGGGAATTGTCTTGAATGTCATTGTATGCTGTAGCGTTAAGATTTTCCTTCACTGGAACTAAGGGGCCATGCCCGAACCATGAAAAACAGCCCCAGACCATTATTCCTTCTCCACCAAACTTTACAGTTGGCACTATGCATTGGGGCAGGTAGGGTTCTCCTGGCACCCGCCAAACCCAGATTCATCCATCGGCCTGCCAGATGGTGAAGCGTGATTAATCTCTCCAGAGAATGCGTATCCACTGCTCCAACACTTGGCATTGCGTATGGTAATCTTAGGCTTGTGTGCAGCTGTTCGGGTATGGAAATCCATTTCATGAAGCTCCCAACAAACAGTTCTTGAGCTAACGTTGCTTACAGAGGCAGTTTGGAACTCGGTAGTGAGTGTCGCAACCGAGGACAGGCGTTTTTTACGCGCTTCAGCACTCGGCGGTCCCGTTCTGTGAGCATGTGTGTTTTCCCATTTCGCGGCTGATCCGTTGACGAACTGACTTGTTGGAAAGTTGCCATCCTATGATGGTACCACATTGAAAATCACTGATCTCTTCAGTAAGGCCATTCTACTGCCAATGTTTGTCTCTGACGATTGTATGGCTATGTGCTCGATTTTATACACCGGTCGGCAACAGGTGTGGCTGAAATAGCAGAATCTACACATTTGAAGGGGTGTCCACATACCTTTGTATATATAGTGTATTTTTCTTGTATAAATAAAGTCCTGTAAGATCTAACTCTTAATCAGGGTGTTATATGTAATCAAATACTGTAAGACCAAAATTATTTCCAGGCTGTTGAATGTCATCATAAGGGTAAGAAGGGGCTGGGTATTACCGAAAACCCAGCAGACAGCGATGACTTCAAAGAAGGACAAGAACATGAGCGACACCACAGCAGTGTAGTGGTCCATCAGCTGGAACACATACATGCCCCCCTGTGGAGACAGAGTCGTTTTAGTCGTGTACAGATAAAAAACTAAATACAGTGCCTTCGGAAAGTATTCAGACCCCTTGACTTTTTATACATTTTGTTACATTACAGCCTTATTCTAAAATGGATTAAATAAAAACATTTCCTCAGCAATCTACACACAATACCCCATAATAACAATGCGAAAACAGGTTTTTAGAAATTTTTGCAAATATGTATTAAACATAATAAACAGAAATACCTTATTTACTTAAGTATTCAGACCCTTTTCTATGAGACTCGAAATTGAGCTCAGGTATTCGTATTTATTATGGATGCCCATTAGCTGCTGCCAAAGCAGCAGCTACTCTTCCTGGGTTCCAGCAAAATTAAGGCAATTTATACCATTTTAAAAACATTACAACACATTCACAGATTTCACAACACACTGTGTGCCCTCAGGCCCCTACTCCACCACTACCACATATCTACAGTACTAAATCCATGTGTATGTATAGTGCGTATGTTATCGTGTGTGTGTGTGTGTTTGTGTGTGTATGCATGTGTCTGTGCCAGTGTTATTTCACAGTCCCCGCTGTTCCATAAGGTGTTTTTTAATCTGTTTTTTAAATCTCATTTTACTGCTTGCGTCAGTTACTTGGATGTGGAATAGAGTTCCATGTATTCATGGCTCTATGTAGTACTGTGTGCCTCCCATAGTCTGTTCTGGACTTGGGGACTGTGAAGAGACCTCTTGTGACATGTCTTGTGGGGTATGCATGGGTGTCCAAGCTGTGTGCCAGTAGTTTAGACAGAACCCTCAGTGCATTCAACATGTCAATACCTCTCATGAATAAAAGTAGTTATGAAGTCAATCTCTCCTCCACTTTCAGCCAAGAGAGATTAACATGCATATTATTAATATTAGCTCTTTGTGTACATCAAAGGGCCAGATGTGCTGCCCTGTTCTGAGCCAATTGCAATTTTCCTAAGTCCTTTTTTGTGGCACCTGACCACACGACTGAATAATAGTCAAGGTGTGACAAAACTAGGGCCTGTAGGACCTGCCTTGTTGATAGTGTTAAGAAGGCAGAGCATCGCTTTATTATAGACAGACTTCTCCCCATCTTAGCTACTACTGCATCCATATGTTTTGACCATGACAGTTTACAATAGGGTTACTCCAAGCAATTTAGTCATCTCAACTTGCTCAATTTCCACATTATTTATTACAAGATTTAGTTGAGGTTTAGGGTTTAGTGAGTGTTTTGTTCCAAATACAATGCTTTTAGTTTTAGAAATATTTAGGGCTAACTTATTCCTTGCCACCCACTCTGAAACAAACTGCAGCTCTTTGTTGAGTGTTGCAGTTATTTCAGTAGTAGCTGTAGTAGCTGACGTGTATAGTGTTGAGTCATCCGCATACATAGACACTCTGGCTTTACTCAAAGTCAGTGGCATGTCGTTAGTAAAAATTGAAAAAAGCAAGGGGCCTAAACAGCTACCCTGTGGTATTCCTGATTCTAACTGGAATATATATATCCATATATATATATGAGGCTTCCATTAAAGAACACCCTCTGTGTTCTGTTAGACAAGTAACTCTTTATCCACATTATAGCAGGGGGTGTAAAGCCATAACATATACGTTTTTCCAGCAGCAGACTATGATCGATAATGTCAAAAGCTGCACTGAAGTCTAACAAGACAGCCCCCACAATAATTTTACCATCAGTCATTTGTGTAATTACTGTGCTTGTTGAGTGTCCTTCCCTATAGCATGCTGGAATTCTGTTGTCAATTTGTTTACTGTGAAATAGCATTGTATCTGATCAAACACAATTTTTTACAAATGTTTACTAAGGGTTGCATTCTGTTTCCATTGATCATCCTTGCGATGTTTCTACAACTTGATTGGAGTCCACCTGTGGTAAATTAAATTGATTGGGCATGATTTGAAAATGCACACACCTGTCTATATAAGGTCCCACAGTTGACAGTGCATGTCAGAGCAAAAACCAAGCCATGAGGTCGAAGGAATTGTCTGTAGAGCTCAGAGACAGGATTGTGGCGAGGCACAGATCTGGGGAAGGGTACCAAAAAACTTCTGCAGCATTGAAGGTCCCCAAGAACACAGTGGCCTCATCATTCTTAAATGGAAGAAGTTTGGAACCACCAAGACTCTTCCTAGCGCTGGGCGCCTTGCCAAACTGAGCAATTGGGGGAGAAGGGCCTTGGTCAGGGAGGTGCCCAAGTATCCGATGGTCACTCTGACAGAGCTCTAGAGTTCCTCTGTGGAGATGAGAGAAACTTCCAGAAGGACAACCATCTCTGCAGCACTCCACCAATCAGGCCTTTATGGTAGAGTTGCCAGACGGAAGCTACTCCTCAGTAAAAGGCACATGCCGGCCCACTTGGAGTTAGCCAAAAGCCAGCTAAAGACTCTCAGACCATGAGAAACAAGATTCTCTGGTCTGATGAAACCAAGATTGAACTCTTTGACCTGAATCGCTGCCAAAGATGCATCAACAAAGTACTGAGTAAAGGGTCTGAATACTTATGTAAATGTGATATTTCAGTTTTTTATTTGTAATACTTTTGCAAACATGTCTAAAAACCTATTTTTGCTTTGTCATTATGGGGTCTTGTGTGTAGATTGATGAGGGGAGAAAAAATGATTTAATCCATTTTAGAATGAGAGAGAGATATTATCCCATGAATAGTAAATATATCTGGCAGGATTACCTTACCTTAGTGATGTGAGGAATGCCTAGAAGGAAGCCCATAACACAGACGGCCAGAACGATGACCTCCTGTCTCTTAAGGACACGCAGCACCTTAGGGCCGAAGCCATCTATTATGGACGTCACCGCCACCTCCACCATGGCAAACTGCAGGGCACAGCACAGCACAGTGGATATTTACACTGAGATCTGGGTTTGAGACTGGGGACTGTTTTTGGGTAGTGTGATGTAAATACAGCAAATGTTGATTGCTCTCTCTCAGCTTAGAGGTAGAATTGGTTCCTGTGGATTCTGTTCTGTATTTGCTATTAAAAAAACAAACAATAAAATGCACAAGCACCGCCTGGTCAGGCATTTCTACACTTCCTTTCTTCCCTCCTCTGTCTTGATCTCTCCGAACCATGAATCAACATTAAAAAGGTATTGTAATTGTTCATGAGCTAAAATGTTGTATGTGTCTAACCTGGCTGTCCAGTCCCAGGCAGAGAAGCATGAAGAAGAACAGAGGAGCCCACAACTGTGGCAGAGGCATAGTGGAGAAGACCTCTGGATACACCACAAACACCAAGCCAGGACCTGTGGCACACAAACATACCATAGAATGGTACTTTGTTGAGAACATTTTACAGATAAATGACACCAGTGGTTATTCTCAACCTAAACAAGGAAGTCAAAGCATTCAATAACAAAACAATGTACATGGGTCACCTTTTCCACCCTCAAAATACTTCAATAATTCATGCAATTGACCACATCAGTAATTTGACCTAACAAAAAACGTTAGAGCACAGACGTGCTCTTTATACAATCATGAAGGGAATGAAACCGAGCCAGATCATATAGAATGTCCTGAACACATCACAATCACCTGACTGTATACCACCATTACTTCACACTCACAGAACAAACTATCTAGTCAATAATTTGAGCGCTAGGGACTAAGGTTCTCTGCATTTTTGTCAAAATTGAGTTGTTGACATTGCCTTGTTCTATTCAATGTTCTTTACATATTTAGTACTCTAAATAGCCCAATTTATGTTGTTACGTTCAAAAGAATACAAGATCAAAAATTGCTGACATCATTCAAACCAGTGAGGGTTTGGAACTTTAAAGCCAATTATCTCAAAATCCTCTTTTTGCCAATAGAAATTTAGAGTCCAAATCTCTTGAATTTCCATACACCAGATGTCAGTCGGTGTAGAATAGTCAGTCAGCAGTGAGACAATTGTGTGTTTCAAAGCCGGTATCTGAGACCATATGTGGGACTGAGCCGAGCCTGAGCAGGTGCTCATAAGCAGAGCCTGGCAGGCACACTGGTTAATCCCTACTTTACTTTCTCCAAAAGGTCCTAATACACTGTGTGAACAATTACATGTTTTGCTGTTTCACCTGAAGTTCACCTTAAGCTAATCCAAGTTTAATTCACCATTCATTTCAATTAGATAGATCTACCTACAGTGAATTCGGAAAATATTCAGACCCCTTCACTTGCTCAAAACTGAGCAATCGGGGGAGAAGGGCCTTGGTCAGGGAGGTTCACCTTCCAACAGGACAACGACCCTAAGCACACAGCCAAGACAACGCAGGAGTGGCTTCAGGACAAGTCTCTGAATGTCCTTGAGTGTTTGAGCCAGAGCCCAGACTTGAACCTGATCGAACATCTCTGGAGAGACCTGAAAATGGCTGTGCAGCTACACTCCCCATCCAACCTGACAGAGCTTGAGAGGATCTGCAGAGAAGAATGGGACAAACTCCCCAAGTACAGGTGTGCCAAGCTTTTGGCATCATACCCAAGAAGACTCAAGGTAGTAATCGCTCACAACAAAGTCATGAGTAAAGGGTCTGAATGCTTATGTAAATGTTTTATTTTTAATAAACAGATACTTTCAACATGGCACCGTCAATTTGATTTGGCTTTGTCTTTATGGAGTATTGTGTGTGTAAAACATACACACACACACACTCTCTCTCTACCGGTCAAAAGTTTTAGAACACCTACTCATTCAAGGGTTTTTCTTTATTTTTGCTATTTTCTACATTGTAGAATAATAGTGAAGACATCAAAACTATGAAATAGCACATATTGTAGTCAATATATCATGTAGTAACCATAAAAGTGTTAAATCAAATTATATTTTATATTTGAGAGTCTTCAAAGAGCCACCCTTTGCTTTGATGACAGCTTTGTACACTCTTGGCATTCTCTCAATTAGCTTCATGAGTTAGTCACCTGGAATGCATTTCAATTAACAGAAGTGCCTTGTTAAAAGTTAATTTGTGGAATTGCTTTCCTTCTTAATGCGTTTGAGCCAATCAGTTGTGTTGTGACAAGGTAGGGGTGGGTATACAGAAGATAGCCCTATTTGGTAAAAGACCAAGTCCACATTATGGCAAGAACAGCTCAAATAAGCAAAGAGAAATGACAGTCCATCATTACTTTAAGACATGAAGGACAGTCAATTTGGAAAATTTGAAGAACTTTGAACGTTTCTTCAAGTGCAGTCGCAAAAATCATCAAGCGCTATGATGAAACTGACTCATGAGGACCGCCACAGGAAAGGAAGAGTTACCTCTGCTCCAGAGGATAAGTTCATTAGAGTTACCAGCCTCAGAAATTGCAGCCCAAATAAATGCTTCAGAGTTCAAGTAGCAGACATCTCAACATCAACTATTCAGAGGAGACTTGAATCAGGCCATGGTTGAATTGCTGCAAAGAAACCACTACTAAAGAACACCAATAAGAAGAAGAGACTTTCTTGGGCCAAGAAACAATGTACTTCAGACCGGTGGAATTCTGTCCTTTGGTCTGATGAGTCCAAATGTGAAATTTTTGTTTCCAACCGATGTGTCTTTGTAAGATGCAGAGTAGGTGAACGGATGATCTCTGCATGTGTGGTTCCCACCGTGAAGCATGGAGGAGGAGGTGTGATGGTGCCCTGCTGGTGACACTATCAGTGATTTATTTAGAATTCAAGGCACACTTAACCAGCATTTCTACCACAGCATTCTGCAGCAATACGTCATCCCATCTGGTTTGGGCTTAGTGGGACTATCATTTGTTTATCAAAAGGACAAGGACCCAACCCACCTCCAGGCTTTGTAAGGGCTATTTGACCAAGAAGGAGAGTGATGGTTCTGCATCAGATGACCTGGCCTCCACAATCACCCGATCTCAACCCTTTGGGATGAGTTGGACTGCAGAGTGAAGGAAAGGTAGCCAACAAGTACTCAGCATATGTGGGAATTGCTTCAAGACTGTTGGAAAAGCATTTCAGGTGAATCTGGTTGAGAGAATGCCAAGAGTGTGCAAAGCTGTCATCAAGGCAAAGAGTGGCTACTTTGAAGAATCTCAAATATATTTTCATTTGTTTAACTCTTTTTGGTTTGTTTAACTCTTTCATAGTTTTGATGTCTTCACTATTATTCTACAATGTAGAAAATAGTAAAAATAAAGAAAAACCCTTGAATGAGTACCGGTAGGTGTATCCAAACTTTTGACTGGTACTGTATATCTTAATTATGAATGAATTATGAATGAATTATTATCTCTTTATTATTATTTTTTATTTTTTTTGAAATAAATCCTAGTTGTAGACATCCAAGTGAATCAGCAAAACTATTCAGAGAACCGTTCTGTTCTACTGTATACACATACAAACACTTGTAAATCGATCATCACACAGACTTGTTAATATTTTATTTCTTATTTACTTAAAGTGACTACGTTCTGTCCTGGTTATCCATCAAGACTGACACTCTCATTCATGAAATAACTACTTACTTAACCATAATACAACTGAGCCAGTAATAATCACTTGCAGTGAGAAAAAGAGAGAATGAAAGAGAAAACTAAAAAGGGGCAAAAAGCAAGACTTCAATAAGGCTCATTTCCAGACTGCGTCATGTTCTCAATTTACTAGGGAAAAAACAACCCACTCCACAAGACAGAAGTGACACTAATGTGTCTGTGGTTTGCAGATTTTTTTATAGTTTTAAAACGTTGTGTTTACTTTTGGAGCTTCACCCAATCCCAGGTAGCGACTTTTGGGGAAATTCCTTGAGTCACAGCTTAGGATAAGACTGAGAACAGAATAACTGTTCTGTTGATTTAAACATCTTTAGATGGGTCATCATGATATCAATTACTTTGGAAACCCAGTGGTCCCACTGGTCATAGAGGTCAATTCAATGGCTATTCCACGTTGGTTCAAGGTCAATTTCATTGAAATGACATGGAAACAACGTTGATTCAACCAGTGTGTGCCCAGTGGGGTCTCACTGGCATGCTAACTGGTCACCCAGGTACACTCAGTGAGTGTATAATCTACTTTCTCCCCAAAATTGTAAAACTATTAGATTGGTGTTGGCATTGGCTGGAGGGAGGGAGGGAGTTTCCATGTACCAGTCATTTCTTTCAAATCCACAAAGGGAAGTGAACAAGATTAGTGGGATGCAACCAGTCTGATGCATCCTGGCCCAGGCCTCTGAGCTCTGTCCGTCTGTCTGTCCATCCGTCTGTCCGTATGCCTGCTGGGTAGGGAGGGAGGACTCTACAAAAACACCCACTGCAAACACTGTAGTTTTCCACTCTGGCATCCCAGAGAGAAGTGCATCCTTGTGAATGAATCCCTTTGTATTCTACTCTGTGTTCTTGTTTTCCCCCATGGAATGGAGGCAACACTCAACTCCAAAGTTTTCCAGGGACTAATAAACGGAGGAAGGTGTTGGTTCTGAACTCAACTCGACTTCTATGGGTGTCATTCCCAGGAGTTCACAATATGTGTATACTTCAAAGTGACATGGGTCATGTTTGACCTCCTTCCCTACATACCCACTAAACATCTGTCAATGATGGGAGGAGTTGTTTGGTCAATCAATACCTATTGACTATGACAAATTAACACTATTCAAGGTATTTACAAACTTAGTGCTGAAATAAATGTGATGAATCATGATGCCCTGGACCATGAGGAAGTTTTAGGAGATAACCCATCAATTAGACATTAAATAGCTACTCTGGAAATAAAAGAGTCATATAAGTTGATCAGTGGCGGTCAGTGCAGTTTAACATGAGGGAGGACATATTTTTTTAATGAGAATGTCTTTATTTCTATTACAGCATTTGGATGATTGTCATTCATATTCCATTAACCCAGTTCAATGTAACAGCAATAGGTTTAGGCTACCACATGATACTAACATTTTCCCTATACCCATCATGAGGTTGCTACAACCTAGCCTATGAATGTTCAACTATTGTCTTGCTCTCCCTTTGAGTCAAATACTCACCACATTTTATGCACTGCAGTGCTAGCTAGCTGTAACTTATGCTTTCAGTACTAGATTCATTCTCTGATCCTTTGATTGGGTGAACAACATATCAGTTCATGCTGCAAGAGCTCCGATAGTTTGGAGAATGTCCTCCGGAAGTTGTCATAATTACTGTGTAAGTCTACGGAAGGGGGTGAGAACCATGAGTCTCCTAGGTTTTGTATTGAAGTCAATGTACCCAGAGGATGGAAGCTAGCTGTCCTCTGGCTACACTATGGTGCTACCCTACAGAGTGTTGTGGAGGCTACTGTAGACCTTATTTGCAAAATAGTGTGTTTTAGTCAATTATTTGGTGACGTGATTATATTTAGTATAGTTTTATCTAAAAAGGATAACTTTTTAAATGTTTAAAAATATATATTTTTATGAAATTCACTGTGGAGTACGGTCCTCCCCTTCCTCCTCTGAGGAGCCTCCACTGAAGTAGATGGATGAACAGCAATCAAAGAAGTCCCACTTAAACAGGAAGTACTTACCATCTGTGGCGATGTTGTCCACTGGGAGGTTGTGGATATGAGCCATGTAGCCGATTGCTGAGAATATCACAAAGCCAGCCAGGATACTGGTGGCCGAGTTAGCTAAAGAGACAATCAATGTGTCCCTAGGGGAGGACAAGAAAACAAACACAACAGTCAGACTGATGGGATGTATCATAGTCAAGTGGATCTCTAAGGAGAACACTTAGCTCTGAGGGCTAAAACTAGCCATTTGGTTTGAAGGACAGTCTGTGGTGAGTAACTACAGTAACTGGCCAGGGACAAGCAACATGGTTGGTTGCTTCTGAGGAGTAACCAAGCACTTGTGTATCAACCAGTTCCACTGAGGCTTTACGCCTTCGTCAAAGCTAAGTGTTCTCAATTCTGAAATACCATTTTAGTCCGCAAAACAACATCCTCATCGCACATGCTACGTCTATTTAGCTATTCTCACAGAACTAAGAAAGAATAACACTGATTTGAACTAGATATGACTTTAAAAAGGAGGAGCAGCAGTGCCTCCCTTAGAATGTATGGAGGGGTTTTAGTCATTGATAACATTACATGCTCACACAGGGATCTTTTGTGTTTACATTTTTATTGATACCATTCATGGGCAACAGCACTACAGTGTACAATGGCACATTTTTAAGGTCACAAATCGGGAATGTATTAACGGATCTGTGGATGTACAAAATATGGTGGGACTTATTGAGAAGACACAGTTAACTACTCTTAGTCACCATGAGAGGCAGCAGTGGGACGTCTTCATGGTTGCCAAGGGAAAATCAGGCTTCCCCAAAAAATTGACAAAAAAAAAAAATACAAAATAAAATAATGTATCTTTCGTCTCTGTGTTCCATAATTTTCTCTCAATTCACAAGAGGCTGAATGTATCTCACCGGAGAAAGCATCCGAGCAAGCGAAACAGCTTCCCTCGGTCTCTGTATGTGTAGCCCATTTTTCTGATGCCATCTGGTCAAAATTAGTATGATATTGATGCCACCCGTAGCATTGAATGCAAGGGAAGCCAGTGAGCATTTGGCCTCAGTTGATATTTTTCTTTATACAATAGCCGATCAGCGTTGAGCCAAACTGAGTGAGATCAACTGTGAATGGTCCTGGCGCACAAAAAAAATAAAAGTATCATGGGAAGCCTGTTTGGATTTGGCTTCACATCAAATCAAGCCAAATGTAATTTGACAGAAAGAAAATTTGATGCATTACGTTGTGTTGTTGTCTTCCGGCGGCTAGCTAGCTAGGTAAAATTGTCCCTTTACTAAATTAGCCACGAACGGAGATTTGGACTTGTGGTTTTACTTACGTAATTCTCCTTACTGGCCAATGATTATAACAACGATTCTGATCCAACCATAAATTTATACATTGTGCCTCTGGCTTGAGAGGATGGAAGTTCAATATGTAGCTAGACGTAGTAGGCTAATGTTAACTAGCTGGATAATCATTGTCCATGAAAGGAAGCTAGGCTAGCGAGCAAGTATTTTAGCCAGGTACCTTAGGACAACAAAAACTAAAAATGTGTACTGTATGACAGCGTCAAAGACCGTTTCAGCAACATCAGAGAGGAGGATGGCATTGGCGTTTCTTTACAAGTAGGTTGAGTCAACATGTTTTTTCTACTTACGCACACACACAAATCAGTCCCATGGACAGCCACATGATATTTAGCTTACGTTGAATGGACTAAATTGTTTTTGGAATCTTTTAATTGTCACTGTATTTATTAGACTAAGCATAGGTGATTTAATGATTGGGCAAAGGTGCTGGAATAATGGAGGCCACTCCTGTTTTCTTTGTGACTTGCAGTAACTCTCCAGTGTTCTAAATCAATAGTTGTTTAGTAGTCCAAAAATGTCAGAAACATTAAGTTGATTGACCATGCTGTAGGTTATGTAACTGTTTGTCACGTGCAATATGTTTTGTGGACTCCACCGGACAGATGTTGCTCTCTGATTTTGTGATGAAACAAAGGTGTGGTTAAATTTATTCTGCCAATGTGTCTTCTTATTGTTTCGGCCTAGGCCTATATATCACATTGTCAAGGCATATGAACTAACATGTTATAGAGCAAACAACGAAATTATCAAAACACATAGGTTGTAATATGGCTTTTTTCCCCAAAATTGGCTTCCCCAGTGATTTTACCCACGCACCACTACTGAGAGGCAGTTATTATTTTTTAACTATAGAATTACACTGTGGATCTGCGGACAATCATGGTAAAGACAAAGTGGTACTGTAGTGGTTGGAATAGGAGATTGCATGTCTAACCTAAGGATGTTATTGTTGAACTTGTTGTAACTGGCCATGGAGATCATGGAGCCAAATCCAATTCCAATGGAGTTGAATACCTGGGCTGCAGCGTTAACCCACACCTGCAGAACGTCAGAGGTGAGCGGATAAAGGTGAGAGAGGGACACAACTTATTTACTCATACTGTAAAACAACACAAATACACTTCTAGGTCGTTTCCCAGTAACAGATTAAGCCTAATCCTGGACTAAAATGCTTTTTCAATGTTGTCCAAGACTACACTCTTAGAAAAAAAGGTGCTATCTAGAACCTAAAAAGGTTCTTTGGCTGTCCCCATAGGAGAACCCTTTGAAGAACCCTTATTGTTTCCAGGTAGAACTCTTTTGAATTCCATGTAGAACACTTTCCACAGAGGGTTTGACATGGAACCCAAAAGGGTTCTACCTGGAACATAAAAGGGTGCTCCTATGTGGACAGCCAAAGAATCATTTTTTCTAAGAGTGTAGTAGGCTTAATGTGTGTCCAGGAAACCACCCCTTAATCCTCATTGATCCTCTCCTACAATATGTCAGACCTGAACTTCAAGCAGCTTGCTCCACTTTGGCTTCAGGAAGTAGAGCATCCCATTCTTGGCCCCGGGAAGCTGGACATTGTTGATGAGCAAGGCGAACAGAATGAAGTATGGGAACGTGGCTGTGAAATAAACAACCTAAAGCACAGAGAGTGAGAAGAAAAAATATTCAGTAAGCATAATATTAGATTAAATGTATTGTATTTATTTCTTATTTTATTAGGATCCACATTAGCTACAACCAAGCTGCAGCTACTCTTCCTGGGCTCCACACAAAACACATAACATTAAGACAATTACAGCTGTCACGGCCGTCAAAAGGTGGAGACCAAGGACCAGCGTGGTATGCGTACATTCTTCTTTTATTAATAAGAATGAACACTGAACAAAACTAACAATATAACAAAACGAACCGTGAAGCTATACAAATGAGTGCTGAACAGGCAACTACACATAGACAAGAACCCACAAATACCCAAGGGAAAATGGCAACCTAAATATGGTCCCCAATCAGAGACAACGATAAACAGCTGCCTCTGATTGGGAACCATATCAGGCCACCATAGACATATACCTAGACCTACAAAACCCCTAGATATACAAAAACCCTAGACAAGACAAAACTAGCATACCCACCCTAGTCACACCCTGACCTAACCAAAATAAAGAAAACATAGATAACTAAGGTCAGGGCGTGACAACAGCTGAAGGACAGAACTACATAAAATGACAATACATTACATTAATATACAGGTAATATAATTTCTTCTCCCTGTGCTACTTACGACTATTATTGCCTTATCATACAGGAATAATAAAGCCCCAGTGCACTCAATTTGTGGAACAAATAAATACTAAATATATACATTCTGATTTATCAGGGGGTGCTGCAGCACCCTCAGCACCCCTACTTCCAGCGGCTATGAATGTCACTGACTGTCACGTTCGTTGACGGAAGAATCTGACCAAGGTGCAGCGGTAAGCGTACATCATTTATTTTGATGAACACGAAAAAATAACTTACAAACAAACGTGAAGCTACATGCAGTGCAGAAAGCAACTACACACAAACAACATCCCACAAACTAAAGGTGGGAAAAAAGGCTGCCTAAGGATGATCCCCAATCAGAGACAACGATAGACAGCTGCCTCTGATTGGGAACCATAGCCGGTCAACAAAGAAATAGAAAAACTAGAATGCCCACCCAAATCACACCACGACCTAACCAAATAGAGAAATAAAAAGGCTCTAAGGTCAGGGCGTGACACTGACGACTATTTAGGTCTTCTCATGCAGGAGTAATAAAACAACAATGTCAAATATACTAATTCCTCCAGCTAAGGCTTTAACCACAGTTTTCACCCTAGCAACCGTGCCATTCAGTTCATAAATGAGCAACAGATGGAGTTTCCTCCCCCCGAAGGCTTCAATTTAATCCTTCACCTCAGCAACCGCGTTGGAGTTTTCTGCAGCTTAACTTTCAATTGAATCCTTCTCTTTAGCTACATAAGTTCACTTTTTAGAGATCCATAACTCCACTCTGTTCAATAAATTGAACAGAGTCATCATATCATCAGATGGGGTTCACTTACGTCCTTCGCCCTGTCTTGTGCATAGAAATGAACTAAACATTTGCTGTGCTACAGTCTACCACCCATAAAGGGATAATTGTGGTAAAGTGTAATGGTTTTCAGTCTACTGCCCGTAAAGAGGTAGCTAAGGTATAGTGCTTAGCCTTTGGATTTATTCATAAAATGAATAAAGTCTCCTCGATATGGAGTTTCCTCTGGTTATCTTATGGAGTTTCCTCCGGTTTTGCATTTCCATATTCAACCCCCGCACCACACTCACACCCAGCAGCACCCACCAGTCACACACAAAATAAGAATACACTTCAATAAAACTTTGCTCTACTGACTAACATCAGTAATCTGATAATATGGAGCAGGATGCCCTTACTCTGAGGCTTTGCTTACAATTGCTTTCTCTGAGTAGGCCCTGATATCCTGATGCCAAGGGCATATCTTATCTTTAACCCAAACACCAGCTGTGCTCGGGAGGAAGATGCTACAGCTATTTAAGTCAGAGGTGTTGTGCTGTGCTGTTTTATTTGTTTTTTAAAGCTACTTTTACAGCTTGCTTACTCAGATTTGAGATGGCAAGGAGTGCCATGCTTTGCCTTGAATTCATTTTGGCTTTAGGGACTATGAAGAGACCTTTAGTTGCATGCCTTGTGGAATATGAATGTCTGTCAGAGCTACACTATATATACACATAAGTATGTGGACACCCCTTCAAATTTGTGGATTCGGCTATTTCGGGCACACCAGTTGCATAACATTTTAGACAAACATTGGCAGTAGAATGGCCTTACTGAAGAGCTCAGTGACTTTCAACGTGGCATCCTATGACGGTGTTACCTTTCCAACAATTCAGTTCCTCAAATTTCTGCCCTGCTAGAGCTGACCCGGTCAACTTTAAGTGCTGTTATTGTGAAGTGGAAACGTCTAGGAGCAACAACGACTCAGCCGCAAAGTGGTAGGCCACACAAGCTCACAGAACGGGACCGGCGAGTGCTTAGGTGCGCAAAATTCGTCTGTCCTCGGTTGCCACCCTCACTACCCAATTGCAAACTGCCTCTGGAAGCAACGTCAGCACAAAAACTGTTAGTCGGGAGCTTCACGAAATGGGTTTCCATGGCCGAGCAGCCGCACACAAGCCGAAGATCACCGTGCGCAATGGCAAGCGTCGGCTGGAGTGGTGTAAAGCTCGCCACCATTGGACTCTGGAGCAGTGGATACGCGTTCTCTGGAGTGATGAACCACGCTTCACCATCTAGCAGTCCGACTGACGAATCTGGGTTTGGCGGACGCCAGGTGAACGCTACATGCCCCAATGCATAGACCCAACTGCAAAGTTTGGTGGAGGAGGAATAGTGGTCTGGGGCTGTTTTTCATGGTTCATGCTAGGCCCCTTAGTTCCAGTGAAGGGAAATCTTAATGCTACAGCATTCAATGACATTCTAGTCGATTCTGTGCTTCCAACTTTGTGGCAACAGTTTGGGGAAGGCCCTTTCCTGTTTCAGCAATGACAAGCAAGGTCCAGAAATGGCTTGTCGAGAGCGGTGTGGAAGAACTTGACTGGCCTGCACAGAGCCCTGACCTAAACCCCATCGAACACCGTTGGGATGAATTGGAATGCCGACTCTGGAATGCCGCAAGTCCCCGCAGCAATGTTACAACGTCTCATGGAAAGCCTTCCCAGAAGAGTGTAGGCAGTTATAGCAGCAAAGGGGGGACCAACTCCATAGTAATGCCCATGATTTTGGAATAAGAAGTTCCACATACTTTTGGTCATGTAGTTTATATGTTAGTTGATCGAATAGACAGTTTGGAGTTAACACATTAATATTTTTGATCAAAACGTAAAAGAAAAATGTATGAAACAACAGAGGTGGAACAGATTCTGTCTCCTCTGAACTCCAGGAGGAGAAACATGATATTTGAACACCATCAGTGCTCCTCCCACTCCTACCAACAATGTAGGCGACACAAGGCAATGGAAAACCCTTAAACATGTATAATGATTCCCCACTAACGAGACAGCCTGAGAGTATACAAAAGTTCTAAACGTATACATTTAAGGACTAAGAGTATCACTGGTGAGTGCAACCATTTCAAATGAAACAGCAGCTATACACTTCAGTTAAACTATACCACAAATTACAACCACTAAATAATCTACACTCTTAGTTACAAAAAGGTTATTCGGCTGTCCCCATAGGAGAACCCTTCTTGGTTCCGGGTAGAACCATTTTGGATTCCATGTAGAACCCTCTGTGGAAAGGGTTCTATATGGAACCCAAAAGGGTTCTACATGGAACCAAAAGGGTTCTACATGGAACCAACAAGGGTTATCCTATGGGAACAAACAAATAACCCTTTCAGGTTCTAGATAGCAACTTTTTTCAAAGAGTGTACTGCTCTGAGGAGGACTAACAATAAGTAGCTTCTGTTGTGAGGGAAGAGAATGCACTCTGACCTTGCCAGTGGATTTGACGCCTTTAAAGATGCACAAGTAGACAATGACCCAGGCCAGGATGAGGATGCCAAACAGCTCCCAACGTAGTCCTCCTGCATCCTCAATACCGTTGGTTATCTCCAGAAGCCTGTGACTGAGGAAGGAAGGGTCAGGATGGGAAACAAAGCTAAAGAAACCTTCATAGCTTATCATACTGTTATCATTCAATAACACAAAATCCCTGACTTTACAGTAATCTGTCCTGCTCCAATTCACATCCAACTTGGGGTTTTCATTACTTTTCTCACCATATGATTACCCAAAGAGAGTACAAACCCTCTGCGATAAAAACAAGCTATAACAATAACCTACCCATGTCTGCGACTTTCAGGCCCTACCACTACGTCAATATAAAAAATATTAAATGAAGATTCCCAATGAGATTTCAACCTTTATTAACCAACTCAAAAAGACAGCCAGAAGTTTGTTGAATTCCCAATGTGTTATTACTGCTTTCAACCATCTAAAAATACAACCAAATTCCAATGGAAAAACAATGTCGGATTTTTGGTTTAGTGATCATCTAAATGTGTTATTGCTGCGCTTTCAACCATTAAAATGCACAACAAAGATCAAATGGGAATAAAATGTCAGATATTTTGTATTAACACAATTACTTAATGGATTATCACTGTGCTTCATCTAATATCACAACCACATGACAAAGTACATAGTGCAAGTGATCAATGCTGTTCAAGAATCTGCTATCTTTGCATGCTATCTTGAACATGCACGCGTTCTATGATCACATAAAAATACATTTATAGTTACATTAGGCTAACCTCAAAATGTGGCCATGGATGTGTTACTCCGGTTGAATAACTACTGTTACATTAGTTTGTAAGATAGCCCTAACTTTACACTATTTACTGCATTACAAAATTATTATTGAATAGTGTTTGGTTGACAATGAATCCAAATGTTAACATTTAAAGAACATCTAATGCTTGAAAAGTTTGATCTCAGCCACTGGTTTTATCTTATTCTTTAACTTTTAATTTTGGTTTAGTTGGAGACGTAAAGATAATAGGCAATTAACTGTATTGCAAAAGTGATATCAAATTCCAGTTTGACTATAAATTAATAATTTATATGTTGGATTCACATCTCCATCTCAACCAATAATCAAAGTTAAAGAATAGAACTAAATTACATCAAACCTTATTTAAAGTGCATTTAAAGTTATATTTAGTCCTATTCTTTAACTTAGATTTTTGGGGTTGAGATTGAGACATGAATCCAACATATCAATTATTCATTTATAGACAAAAAAAAAAAGAGAGACCAAGTCAGTGGCACAGATGGAACTATCCAAGCAGAAGATACATCTCCTTCTAAGGTTGATATTTAGTTGTGTTGACAACCAAACACAATTCAGTATCCAGTTTGTCTACAAATTAATAATTTATTTGTTGGATTCACGTCTCCATCTCAATCACAACAAAAAAAATTGAAGTTTAAGAATAGGAATAAATCTAATCAAACTTTAAATGCACTTTAAATAAAGTTTGATTTGATTTAGTCCTATTCTTTAACTTAGGTTGTTGGTTGAGATAGAGATGTGAATCCATCATATTAATGATTCACTTGAAGATTACATTTGAAGTCAAGAAAAGCTTGAAAACATAGGCCTATATTTGTTTCTTTTTAGTTTAACAATAGCTGCTGATGATTTTGCAAATGCTATATAGGCCTAAATGGTATCATTGGTGATTTGACTTATAGACTATGGTTCCATTTCATTTGCTCTGTTAAACCTACCCTTCTGGAATGACTGATAATAACTCAATATATTCACTGTTGCTAAGAGGCGACTCAATAATCATTCTCACAATAGCATATTGGTAGTAGTCAGTGACAGATATAAAAGATAAGCATGGCTGGGCTTGGTTAAAACCCTGGATGGGAGACCAAATGAATAGCTGTGGATCAACTCTTCCGTAGGTGCTGCCCAGCCTAATGTTCATGTTTTTGATAGTGGATATAACATTTGAAGATCTGACGTTGTTTCAAAGGGACAAATTCAACATATTTAATACAATAGGTTTGTCAATGTTGAAAATGGGTAACTGCTGCTAGGACATAATCCTGTGGTTGAAGTTTTACCCAAAACAACAGTTAACGTTGATTACTTTTTGCAAATCCAATGTATTTTAAAACAGACTCCATGGCACAATATGTTGACAAATTACAATGAAACAACGTCAAGTCAACCAGTTTGTGCCCAGTTGGTCAGTGCTTACTCAAAGTACTGCTGACTGGCTGATTGCAGGTGGGTGGCATTTCCAGGGAAACCGCTGGAGCAGTTACCCACGGCATTCCAGGTGTTGTTGCAGGTCTGCCAGGGGAGGATGGCTCGGAATGAGTTGAAGAAGTAGTAGAGCGCCCAGCTCATAAGAACGTTGTAGTAGGTGCAGAGCACAAAGGAGATCACAACTGTGGCAATGCCCACACCTGTAGAGCAACAGGGAGGGCACAGAGGACAAAGTAAGATACCTTTCCTACAGTGGTGATGGCCAAGCAGCAGTAGCTACTTTCTCCTCTGGTGTCTCTTGTGTATGGACCTCCTTTGGCAGTGTACTGGTCTTTATGTGGATCTGTAAAGGTAGGCCTGGGTAAACAACAATGGTAGTGCTCCCATTAACAATTAGCTGTGGACAAAGTTTTTTTTTTAAAGATACTGTACAAAATAAGTACACTTCCAGTTAGTGTGGTACTTGGATAAATTCATCCAGCAAGAATGTGAGGTTCCAAGAAAGATGAATAGCTGCTATGGTAGGGTTTTAGACATGCATGTTGCTACAATCCAACTAAACTAGCATAGCAGGCGTAAAATAAATGCCTGAGCAGCGTTTCTATCTTTCTGGTCGGGGAAGGTTCTCTTCTGCACTGTTCAACCAATCCATTAAATGTCGAGGAGGGGTTCAGATGGAATGTCGCTCAAAAGCGGAAGTCGCGTCGAAAAGCAGATGTCGCGTCACATGCTCTCTTTCCATTTCCCCTGAAAACTAGATGCATCCGGTTGTTACCGACCCGCTGAGTGTGCAATCCGACAAACACTTTCCAGGAAAGCCCAAGCTCAAGAAAAATAAGTCCTTAGAGCACGTTCCAAACTCATTCCACGACGGGCCGAGTGTCTGTGGGTATTTGCTCCTCCCTTGTACTTGATTGATTGAGGTCACTAATTAGTAAAGAACTCCACTCACCTGGAGGTCTATGTCTTAATTGAAAGGGGAAGAAGAAAAAAACAGCAGACACTAGGCCCTACATGGAATGAATTTGAGAGCCCAGCCCAGCTTTCTCTAATATTTCTTTCAAAAAGGTTCAGTAACAGGACCCATTCAAAACCATGCAAACCATAAAAACCAGAGGTGGGAAGGGAACGCAACATTGGCCATAACCGGATCACAACTAAATACTGTAGGCCAGCAGTTCCTAACTTAGAATAATTCCACTATTTTGTGGGAACTAAAGAAGAGTCATATATCGACATCCTGTTCCAGGCCTTCTGGCATCTGTGGATATATTGAGTTGGGATTTCTTTTGCGACACAGTCCTTCAACAACAGGACAATATATATATATAAACAATAGTAGGCAAGTATAAACACCAGTGACCAATTTTTGATAATTGTGAATTGGCTGGCTGACACAGTTAAGCCCAGTTTCTCTTCTCTGAATAGTTTGGATTATAAAAGTCCTTATCGCCTAAAATATGTGGAGACAACAGTTTAGCAGTAGTGTCTTAATGACTGTCTGCTGTTCATAAATCTTTCCACTGTGACTCTGCATTACAGAATATACATAAATGTACTCAGAGAAGAACTAAATCTTTACAAACAAATCTGTGAGGTTACAAGTGTTTGTCACGTGGACAAGTACAGTGAAATGCTCTAACCACAATAGTGCAGTAATCAATAACAATGTAATACTAAAAATAACAAAGGTAGAACAAAAAAGCACAAATAAAAGTAAGAAAAATGTGCAAGGATACTGGAGTGATAGAGGTAGATATGTATAGGGGTAAGGCGACTAGGCATCAGGCTGATAAACAGAGTAACAACAGCGTATATGATAATTGTATGCGAGTGGATGTGCGTGTGTGTAGAGCAGCGGTTCCAAAACTACGGGGTCGGGGGTCGCCTGATATGAAAATGGAGTCGAGGGAGAATTTTCCAAAATCCTGAAGAATATTTTTTTATTTTTTATAATATCGTCTTTGTATCTCAAAATCATTGTAATGTGGGAAAGGGCAAAACTTGACCATTGCACTTGAATCATTCCCACGGTGAATGACTAGGTCCGCTACGCTATGAAACCACACATTATTGCAGAGACTTTGATATTACCGGCCGCAATTGATATGGTGAAAACAAAGTGTGGGGAGGCAGAGGCACAGAAACTCCAATCAATACCTTTGTCAGACATCACTGTTAAATGGAGAATTGCTATCGCTAGCAATACAGAGGAAACGGTCTGAAATGACTCAAACTCGCCCAGCTTATGCTCTCCAAATGGATGTTAGCTTTGAGGGCTAAAATGCCCATCTATTGCTTTTGTTCGCTATACATGTTGGGGATGCTATTCCTGAAGACATCCTGTTCCGTCTCACGAGAATGAAAGGGCACAGAGGATGTTCAGTGTGCTGTGGCTGTATTGACGAAAAAACAGATTTCATGGGATGGAATGGTGGCACAGACGGGGATCTAGAGCATGACAATGTTCTATTTAATACTGAGGCTTGGTGGTTATTGAGGGGAGTGTTGGAAAGATTTTTCACATTGAGAGGGGAACCATTCACAATGGTTTTTACATTTAAAAAAAAAATGAAATACTTGGTTGACTGTGTGTAATGAATACATTTTCTGTGTAGTCCATGAAAATGTAACAGACATATTTGGAAAACTGAACAAACTGAACGGAAGTTTGCAGGGGAAATACAAAGACATTCTACAGATGAATGACTGAATCAGTGGATTCAGAGGAAATAATTCTTATTGGAGAGAGTCTTTCAAAAGCGAATCATGCTATTCCCTCGGCTGAGCATATTTCTAACAGAATCAGTAACTGTCCCAAACGAATGATGACTGCTCACCTCCATCGCTTAGAGGAGCACATTGGCAAATCGAACAGCTGATCGAGCTGTCATGTGACCGAATGCATTCACAGGTCATTAAAAAGGAGTTTTGGTTCCTTACTCAAATGGAATAATACCCTGCCGAACTAAAAAAAATGCAAGCTCTGAGTGGGAAAAAACGTTTTGAAAGGTCATCCAACTTGGAATTCCAACTCGGGCCTCTTTTTAAAGCTCAGACTTTCCGACCTGAAGATCACTGACGTCATGATTTGACCTCGTATTTTTCCCAGTTTCTTGAAAGCACCATAAAACTCATGGTAGCCTTTGTCAGCTCATATCTGTGTGAAGCTGGATTCAGAGCTCTCGTCTGCATTAAAACCAAATATCGATCCAGGTTGGATGTGACAGCAGAGATGAGGCGCGCACTGTCGACCAAGCCCCCTGACTTTGAGAAGCTTCGACGTGACATGCATCAAGCACACCCATCTCATTAGTGGTGGTGAGATATGATACATTATGTCAGACTAATTTGCAAATGACGGTCAACTACTTACATTAAAAGTATGTGATGGTGAGTTGAGAAGACAATCAGAAATACTGTTGGAATGTTTTTTTTAATTGACTGCCATAGCACCAAATAAAAAAGTAAACATGGGCTGTTAATTACATAATTTTTTTCACATTGTTGGGATTCCGAGAATTGTCAAATATCAACATGGGGTCGTGGGCCCAAAAAGTTTGGGAACCCCTGGAGTAGAGTCAGTATAAATGTATGTGCATATTATGTGTGTGTGTTTGTTTGTGTGTGAGCAAATTATGAAGTGAGTGTGTGTGTTGGAGTGTCAGTGTGCGTGAGTAGGGCCCTGTGAGTGTGCGTAGACAGTGCAAAAACATAAATCAAATAAAAAACACAAGGGTCAACTCTGATAGTCCATGTAGACATTTGGCTAGCTTTTTTAGCAGTCTTATGGATTGGGGATAGGAAGCAGAGAGAACAGTCTATGGCTTGGGTGGCTGGTGTATTCAACGATTTCCCGGGCCTTCCTTTCACATCTACTGATATAGAGGTCCTGGATGTAGTGGGTTGTCCGCACCACCCTCTGTAGTGCCATGCAATCGAGGGCGCTGCTATTGCCATACCAAGCAACGATGTAGCCAGCCAAGATGCTCTCAATAGTATAGCTGTAGAACTTTTTGACGATTTTAGGGCCCATGTCAAACTTCTTCAACCTCCTGAGGGGGAAGAGGCGCTGTCACGCAATCTTCATGACTGTGCGGGTGTGTGTGGACCATTAAGTCCACACACACCAACCTCAGGTAGTGAGGGTAGGCAACATCACCTTCGCCACACAAAAGTGATTTGGACACAGAGGAACTCGACCTGCTCCACTGCAGCCCCATCGATATGGATGGGGACGTGCTCACCCCAGCGTTTCCTGTAGACCATGATCAGCTCCATGGTCTTACAAACGTTGAGGGAAAGGTTGTTGTTCCGGCACAGCACTGCCAGGTCACTGACCTCCTCCCTGTAGGCTGTCTCATCGTCGCTGGTGATCAGGCCTACAGTACCACCGTCGTGTCGTCAGCAAACTTGATGATGGTGTTGGAGTCGTGCATGGCCTCGCAGTCATGGGTGAACAGGGAGTACAATAAGGGACTAAGCAAACACCTCTGTGGGGCCCCCGTGTAGAGGGTCAGTGTGGCGAAGGTGATGTTGCCTACCCTCACTACCTGAGGTAGGACCATCAGGAAGTCCAGGATCCATGTTGCAGAGGGAGGTGTTCAGTCCCAGGGTCCTAAACTTGGTGATGAGCTTGGAGGGGACAATGGTGTTGGAACGCTGAGCTGTAGTCAATGAACAGCATTCTCACATAGGTACAGTATTCATATTATCTAGGTGGGTGAGGGCCATGTGAAGTGCAGTTGAGATTACATCATCTATGGAGCTGTTGGGGCGGTATGAACATTGGAGAGGATCTAGGGTGTCTGAGATGGAGTTGATGTGTGACATAGGCAAGTCAGTTAAGAACAAATTCTTATTTTCAATGACGGCCTAGGAACAGTGGGTTAACTACCTTGTTCAGGGGCAGAACGACAGATTTTTATCTTGTCAGCTCGGAGATCCGATCTTGCAACATTTTGGTTACAAGTCCAACGCTCTAACCACTAGGCTACCTGCCGCCCCAGTTTAGTGTCATCCTCAGTGTTAATCCAGGGCTTTCGATTGGGGAAGCAACGTGGTCGATGCATTTCCTAATGAAGCTGGTGACGGAGGTGGTTAGCTTGTTGATGTTATCTGTGGAGTCTCAAAACATATTCCAATCAGCACTAACAAATCAGTACTGTAGCATAACCTCTGATTCTGGGTGACAATTTCTCAATGGAACGAGTCACGGGTACTTCCTGTTTGAGATTCTGCTTGTAAACAGGAAACATACATGATCTGATTTTACAAATTGCGGACGAGGGAGGGCCTTGTATGCTTCCTTGTGGGTAGAATAACAGTGGTCTAAGCCTTTATCGCCCCTAGTGGTGAAGGAGACGTGTTGATGGATGTTGGGCATCACGTGTCTTAATGACGCAGAATTAATATCGCCGGCAACCAGAAAAGCAGCCTATGGAGGTACGTTTTCCTGCTTGTTTATAGCCTCATACAGTTTGTTAAGTGCCAGCTTGTTATTTTCTTGTCCTGAAGTGGAATGTATACAACAGTCACGATATCAGCTGAAAATCCCCTGGGAGGTAGAAGGGTTGGCATTTGAACATCTGGTATTCCATGACAGGTGAACAATGGGTCGACTTTTCTACCGCGTTCGAGTCAGCAAACCAGTTGGTGTTGATGAAGAGGCAAACCCCTCCCCCTCTTGATTTCCCTTACTCCACTGTCCTGTCCGCACGGTTAATGGAGAATCCATTGAGTTGGATAGCATCTTGTCCGAGAGCCACATTTCAGAAAAGCAGAGAATATTGCAGTTTCTAGAGTCCCATTGGTAGCTAATCCGCGATCTGAGGTCATCCATTTTAGGCCAGTAAAAAAATGCAGGGAAGAGGTGGCCGGTTTTCCCTTCGCCTTAATCTCTCCAGGATGTCACTTGCCTCTGTAATGCCAGCATTTCCTATTGGGTAGCCCGAACATTGTGTTGGAATTACAGAAAGAGCCCAGGGCAGATGAGTCGAAGTCGAAGCCGGAATTGAGGTATGTAACTGCCGATTTGATGTTCAAAGTTATTGCAAGAAATGATAGTGGATACATTTAGTGAAAATAAAGTAAAAGTTGGGTCGGAGCTTGCAAAAAGGCGGACATCCAATACGGCGCCATCTTGATTAAGATCAGGTCATGTTTGGTGCCTCACAAAAGAAAACAAAATATTTTGGCATTGTTAGCAGAGAAAGAATTATGGAATGCTGCTGACAATATGGAGGGGTGGGCTGGAAAACACCTATGTCAACACAATGATGGAGCCCAATCTAACCCCACTGATCTCCCGGATCAGTTGGAACTACTACACGTGGTACACCATAAGCCTCTTCTTTTGTCATCCATCCCCGAGTTTGCTCTTTCCCTTCACGCTAATTTATTGGCTCATCCTAACACACCCAGAATGGCGTAATGGTGTTTGCGTTCTCCCTGTCAAAATGAGTTTAATCTACAGTGTTCAATAACAACCCAGCGCCGCTATACTGCAGACGAGGAAGAATTCCGTGGGAGTGGTCCAAAGCATTGGAATATTTGAAGAAGAATTGCTTAATTGTATGTACTGCAATACAATAATAATGTGAATTGTAAGGGATCAGGGGTTGATCTCCAAATGTACAGTTACTGTTATCATTATTTTGTCAAGAAATAACTAAGTAAAAGCAGGTAAAATACATTCTCAGTTTACTAATCTAAAGCTAGGGAACCTCATAAGCCAACACAAGTCCAGTAGCCGATCTCTATCTTTCACTACAGCAACATTGCAATATATTTTGGCATGATATTGCCAGCAAGGAAAACCCAATTGGCTGGGTTTACAATTTGAGAAACACAAAGGCTCTTCTGATGCAATGCTACTTGTACACCTATTATTCAAATGTTAACCCTTTGTGTTAATGTTAACCTTTTCATGACCCAAGTCTCCCTGTGTAGATTCTGCTACTGCACCTGCAAAGTTGCTAAGTCATAGTGATTTCACCTGACATGACCTATGTGCCTATTTTGTTGTTGGGCATCTGATTGTAGTGAAGAAGAACAGGTTCCACCAGATTGAATTAACAGTGCATTTTTTACGTGCATTTACATGCCATTGTAGCGACATGTCATTTTAATGTCGTATGTTGAACAATGATGAACATTTTATTTAACTAGGAAAGTCAGTTAAGAACAAATTCTTATTTACAATGACGGCATACACCGGTCAAATCCAGACGATGCTGGGCCAATTGTGCGCTGCCCTATGGAACTCCCAATCACGGCTGGTTGTGATACAGCCTGGATACGAACCAGGGTGTCTGTAGTGACACTTCTAGCCCTGAGATGCAGTGCCTTAGACCGCTGCACCACTCGGGAGCCCTAAACATACATTTACTATCTGTCTAGAATGTTGAACTGTTATGAACTACCGAGCTCCTTCCTCCAAGCGCACTCTACTCTCTCTCTAAGACAAAGGGTCAGAAAAGTGGCCCTTCACACCCAGGTAGATACCATGTGACCTCACAGGACTACCAAAAGGACCCTGCAGTCTCCCCCTTTTAGCCTCTTATCCTGCTGGACCTTCCTCGATGAGGGAGAAGAACCTCCATCTTCAGTAGGCTGACCATAAGGAAGGACCTTCGCCTTAAATGGCAAGAACTGGTAAACTGATAAGTTAGGAAAAGTACATTTATAGAAATTGGGACGGAAGAGCCCATGCACTAAACAGTCTCAGATGGAGTTTTCATTTAAGCTAACCTTCTTCAAAGAAAGAAGGAGAAGACCATTTAGAGCACAGCCTCTGCAACTCAAAGGAAGAGCCATCAGGTAGAACAAGCAGGGACAAAACCCAAAGTAGCAGTCCACGAGGAACCATCCAAACTCAGAGGAAAGGAGCAAGAAACCACCACCAAGGAACCCCTCAACTCAGGACAAATGAGGACACACTGCCATCTTTCCTTTGTTCACCTCCATGCGGCCTAACCAGAGCCAAGGACAACAGACTATCACATCTTTAAATATTCAGATGTATTGAGGTCTCTTGTCTTTCATTCTATTTCCTACCTTTTCATGATCCCTCTCATTATGATTGTAAATATCTTGATTAGAGTTATTATACACTACATGACCATAAGTATGTGGACAGCTGCTCATCGAACAACCCATTCTAAAATTATGGGCATTAATATGGAGTTGGTCCCCCCTTTGGTACTATAACAGCCTCCACTCTTCTGGGAAGGCTTTCCACTAGATGTTGGAACATTTCTGCGGGGACTTGCTTCCATTCAGCCACAAGAGCATTAGTGAGGTCGGGGCACTGATGTTGGGCGATTAGGCCTGGCTCACAGTCGGTGTTCCAATTCATCCCAAAGGTGTTCGATGGGGTTGAGGTCAGGGCTCTATGCAGGCCAGTCAAGTTCTTCCACATCGATCTCAACAACCCATTTCTGTATGGACCTCATTGTCATGCTGAAACAGGAAAGGGCATTCCCCAAACTGTTGCCACAAAGTTGGAAGCACAGAATTATCTAGAATGTCATTGTATGCTGTAACGTTAAGATTTCCCTTCACTGGAACTAAAAACAGCCCCAGACCATTATTTCTCCTCCACCAAACTTCCCAGTTGGCACTATGCATTGGTGCAGGTAGCGTTCTCCTGGCATCCGCCAAACCCAGATTCCTCCGTCGGACTGCCAGATGGTGAAGTGTGATTCATCACTCCAGAGAACGCGTTTCTACTGTGCCAGAGTACAATGGCGACGAGCTTTACACCACTCCAGCCGACGCTTGGTATTGCACATGGTGATCTTAGGCTTTTGTGCAGCTGCTCGGCCATGGAAACCCATTTCATGAAGCTCCCAACAAACAAGTTATTGTGCTGACGTTGCTTCAAGAGACAGTTTGAAACTCTGTAGTGAGTTTTGCAACAGAGGACAGACAATTTTTACATGCCTCAGCACTCGGCGGTCCCATTCTGTGAGCTTGTGTGGCCTACAACTTCGTGGCTGAGCCGTTGTTGATTCTAGACGTTTCCACTTCATAATAACAGCACTAACAGTTGACCAGGGCAGCAGCAGCAGGGCAGAAATTTGACGAACTGACTTGTTGGAAAGGTGGCATCATATGACGGTGCACGTTGAAAGTCAATGAGCTCTTTAGTAAAGCCATTCTACTGCCAATGTTTTAGTCTATGGAGATTGCATGGATGTGTGCTCAATTGTATACATCTATCAGCAACGGGTGTGGCTGAAATTGCCGAATACACTAATTTGAAGGGGTGTCCACATACACTATATACACAAAAGTATCTTGAATGTATAAAGAACTTGTTTTTGTCTCGTTATTCTGGGAAAGAACTCAAATTTATTCTCAAAGAATTTATACCTTCAGATTCATCTATGTATTACTATCAATCAAATTTTGGGTAGGCCTTCTTAGACAAACTCTCTGAGGAATTACAAGACACATCTCAGGGACACCAGGATACCAAGGAGACAATCAGTCAAAACATACAGTACACGTGAGGCCACTCAAAGTATAAATAAAACAAAGCAAATCTTGGTCTAACAAATAAAATACAACATGTGTGCCCAAACCAGAGGGGTTTTAGACATAGGAAAGCATTTAGCAAAGGAAGAACTGTTAGCTCAGTTTGAGCTGCTGTGAAACTGGAAAGACGTAGTTGTATAGAATGTGAGAATATGAGTTTGGTGTATGATAAAATCCACAAGGCCATGTGGAATAGAATGTGGAAAAGAATCACATTAGGGGTCAACAGGTATATGCTGCATTCTGTATCCAAGCTCAACCACAAAAGTGACAAATTGTATATTACTCTATGGAATTACAAAATTACATTACAAATACAACCCACAGATAAAGGTACAATGGTGGGTCAGGAGAGGAATGGGGTAGAGGATTTTACAATGATATACATTCATATACTACTGAGTAAGTATACTGTAGGCATTAGTCCAGAGTGAAAATTGTGTTGGTTGAGCAGAGAGGTTTGTGGGGAATTGATTGGGAGAACTGATGACAGAAATATCACAGTTACTATGTGAGGCATAGTAATATAAATTAAAAAGATATATACAGAAAGAACTACCTGCTTTTGGCCTTCGCTTAGCACAGAGCCATTACCAGGCTGAAATGAGCGATAAATCAAGGGACGGACCCAAAAGTTTTGACCGGGTAGACTATCTCTGTCTTTGAGGAGATAAAAACTATGGAGAAAAGTCTTAAGTTAGAACAGGTGACAGAATACCTTATTGATTCAAACCCAAGATAAGCAATGGCTGTTGATGGCTGGGCCTTGTACATTGAGGGAGCATTAGGTGACCGCTAGTGTTCTGTAGATCCACACATTCCATGGTCAAAAATAGTGCAATCTTCCAGACTACCAGAGTCAGAGGCCATTTGGTGTTCAAAGGCATTTGGATTTAACCAATCAGAATTCTTCAGTATGATTTGAAACATATTCAACTCTCTAAATAGTGAAAGTTGTATTATCCAACAGTGTCCCTACTGGACTGCAAAACGAGATCCAGGCAGAAAGTTTGAAATCTTTAACTTAGATGGAAAGTAGTACCCTGCAGTTGACACTAGAAATAGAACATACTGTGCTCTCTTCTCTCAAAACACTGAGGACTTTGAAGGGATTTGTTGGGAGCCACTGACTCTGATCCTATAAGCTTATTTGATGTTTCAAAAGTAAATGTGCCAGGTTTTTTTCTGATAAAAACAATATGTTGTGAATCTGTGAATATCAAGAACACATGTTGAATCACCCATATTTGATTCCAAATTAAGATTAGAATTTGCTACTTTTATATGTTCAGAATGTACACCATTTCACTCCTTTAGTAATTTTAACATGTGTCAACTCAAAAACGTAGCCCCAACTGTTTTGTAGTAGATTTTGATCAAAACAACTCTTCCAGAAAGCATGGGCCAAAGAATTTGAGAAACTAATTCAGGCACTACAATGTAAATTGTACAAGGTCTCAGCCATCAACACAGCATCTGAAATCATTTGGTTTTGTGACAGATGTTTTATTCAATACAATACACATAATTGATTAAACAAGCATGCAGCACAGGCGGTTCTCAGGATAACGTGTGTTCCTACTACCACAGTCCAGCAAAATGCCAAATGAGTGCTTTCACAGAATCAGAACCTAGGGAATCTCTGTAATTCAAAGAAATGTACCATGATGAACAGTAGTTATTGTAGGGTGGCTTCTGACAAACTATCTTTCAAACCTTGTTGACTGAGGAGGCAGGACTTCCGCCTTTATTTATGAGGCGGGCATGTCCAGAGGTAATCAAATTAGGTAAATGAAATGAGATAACCAGGGGGTTTCAACCATTGTAAACATCCGGTTTGTGGGGGACGGATTTGGAAGGGGTTGGTAATTAGGTTTAGTTATGTTAATTAAGACTATAAGTTAGAGTGAATTAGGTTTGTCTGGGTGTTGTCTGTGATTGACGTATTTTCATATCATATGGCATAATGTCAGGTAGAACGTGACCCGGAAGTCGTGATTTATGACCACAGATGTCAAATCTGGGATTAGGGACAGATTTTTATAGAAGGGTATTTGCACAAGAAGATTATGTTACACATATTATCATATGTAACATGTAAAATATTATTATAATAAATGTGTAAGATCATTGAAGATCTCTTGCACATATGAATATAATTATATCCACGGATGCTGCAGACAACAGTTTTCAAGAAGTTACATTGGTGATGGAAAATGTCAGATATTCAAAGACCATCACATCTTTCACATTGCCGTCAGTGAAGCTTATGTTAGGAACTCAGTCCTGCCAGTGATTAATTGACAGGTCTTAATCCTACAGGGCTCCCTGTTAACCATCAAGTGAATAGACCACTTATCCCAACAGAGGTAGGGTGAAAAGTTGGAGAGAAATTGGTATAAGGGAGGTTGGGGTACTTTTTTGAACGGTCTTTTCACTCACGGGATACAGTAGCTCACCCCGAGAAACCTTTGCAAGGGTTAAATCTGCATAAACATTGTTGATTCGCTGTTACCTTACGATAAGACAGGCCCTCTCTAGACCCCTTTGTAATTAAGGGGTGGTGTGTCTGGACTTGTAGCCTGGTTGTGAGTCTGGGTGGTAGATGTAAATGGGGAGAAAGTGGGTGACATGTTAAAGTGGATATTGTCGGATGGTACCAATTTGATAACCTCAAAGTCTGGGTTCACATAGAATTGATTAATGACGTAACCTCAAAAGGTAAAATGCATATACGGGTATGTGTACACACATTTAACATATTACATTTAAAATATTATTAGATCAGATTTGAGATCACAAAGGATCTCTCTCACACAACTATATCCACCGATGCTGCATACATCTGTTTTCATGAATTAAGGATTATTTTACATCCCATACACTAATATTAGTCATTTAAATACAGTTTGCAGTAGCTTGGTGGTAGTTGAACTAAATTCAAATTTTGGTAGTGTTTTCAGTAGTTAATGACTTTTTCCCCCACGTAGCGGTGTAGATAACTACTGAAGCTATACACTATTTTATTTGTCGCTAAAATAAAATGTGTGAAGTGGGAAAGAATGTCCTTTATCTTTCGGCATCAGAGCTGCTAAATTTACACTGGACTCCAGAGTGATCTGTTCTTGCTATTTGTAGTCTACGACATTTCAGACTTAGACGTGATAATTTGTCAAAGTAGTTTGGATGTAGTGAACAACTTTTCAATCTAACGTTAGTTAGTTAAGTCAATTACAATACCCCATAATGATAAATCAAAAACAAGTGCTCTAGGGCTTAAATATACCCAACCAGTTTGAATACAATTTGGGGGCCCATCAACAGACAATTAGGTATGTATGCTAAGTTGAGAGCCTTTGAGAAGGTCTGTAAGATAGTCATGTTATATACTGTATATAGTCAGTGTTAGGAGAAAAGTACTCTGAACAAATATTTTACCAAGCTACCAATTACAGTACCAGTCAAAAGTTTGGACACACGTACTCATTCAAGGTTTTTCTCTCTATTTTTACTATTTTCTACATTGTAAAATAATAGTGAGGACATCAAAACTTTGAAATAACACATATGGAATCAAGTAGTAACCAAAAAAAATGTGTTAAACAAATCAAAATATATTTTATATTTGAGATTCTTCAAAGTAGAATCTTGATGACAGCTTTGCACACTCTTGGCATTCTCTCAACTAGCTTCATGAGGTAGTCAACTGGAATGCATTTCAATGAACAGGTGTGCCTTGTTAAGTTAATTTGTGGAATTTCTTTCCTCCTTAATGCGTTAAAGCCAATCAGTTGTGTTGTAACAAGGCAGGGGTGGAATACAGAAGATAGCCCTATTTGGTAAAAGGCCAAGTCCATATTATGGCAAGAACAGCTCAAATAAGCAAAGAGAAACAACAATCCATCTTAACTTTAAGACATGAAGGTCAGTCAATATGGAAAATTTCAAGAACTTTGAAAGTTTTTCAAGTGCAGTTGCAAAAACCATCAAGCGCTATGATGAAACTGGCTCTCATGAGGACCGTCACAGGAAAGGAAGACCCATAGGATAAGTTCATTAAAGTTATCAGCCTCATAAATTGCAGCCCAAATTAATTATTCAGTTTATGTAACAGACACATCTCAGGCAGGATCAGGGTCAAGGCAGGCAGAATAGTCAAAAACTGGGACAACTAGAAAACAGGAACTAACAAGAAACAGGAGTACGGGGGAAAAAAACTGCTGGTAGGCTTGACGAGAAAAGACGAACTGTCAACAGACAAACAGAAAACACAGGTATAAATGCACAAGGGATAATTTGGGAAATGGGCGACACCTAGAGGGGGGTGGGGACAAACAGAAGACAGGTGAAACCGCACAGGGTGTGGCAGCTACCACAGCATTCTGCAGCAATACGCCATCCCATCTGGTTTGCACTTAGTGGGACTATCATTTGTTTTTCAACAGGACAATGACCCAACACAACTCCTGGCTGTGTAAAGGCTTTTTGACCAAGAAGGAGAGTGATGGAGTGATGCATCAGATGACCTGGCCTCCACGATCACTCGACCTCAACCCAATTGTCATGGTTTGGGATGAGTTGGACCGCAGAGTGAAGGAAAAGCAGCCAACAAGTGCTCAGCATATGTGGGAACTCCTTCAAGACGGTTGGAAAATCCTTCCTCGTGAACCTGAGAATTCCAAGAGTGTGCAAAGCTGTCACAATCAAGGCAAAGGGTGGCTACTTTGAAGCAAATCAAAATATATTTTATATTTGAGATCCTTAACACTTGTTTTGGTTACTACATGATTCCATGTGTATTATTTCATAGTTTTGATGTCTTCACTATTAGTCTACAATGAAGAAAATAGTAAAAAATAAAGAAAAACCCTTGAATGAGCAGGTGTGTCCAAACTTTTGACTGGTACTGTACTTCACGCTGGAAGAAGTTAAGCTACACTAAAGCTTACCTTAACATGCTGACCACACTGCTCACATCGCGTGTTACATGTTATTAAATTATTGCACCAACACTGCTCGCACGCGCCAACGAGCGTCTGCGTTGCCAAGCGCTTAAGTAGAAGTCAGTTCTATTTGTGACACTGAACGCGGTGCAAGTCCTGCCTCTCCCATCTCCTCATTGGTTTATAGAAGCAGATACCAACGTGCCATCTCCTCATTGGTTATACCCACGTGGGTGATTGAAAGATGAACTGAGTTCGGTCGGTCGTCGTGGTAACTAGGAAAGTTAGATGCCAATCGCCATATAAAGTCCAAAGAAGAAAAAGACTGGAAGGAGGAGATGACTTGAAACGATTCGGTTGACTGTTTTATGTGTGGATTAATTGTCAGAGTAGAGGACCTTGTGCATTTCAGGTAAAATAACAACTCAACGTTTATATCCCAGAACAAATTATCTAGAAACAGCATGCTAGCTAAATAGGACAAATTAGCTAGCAACTGCAAGCTAGCTAACTAAATTGCCATAAATGTTTAATGCTTTTCGACCCTTCCCCAAAATAACAATTGGTTCAGAGTTTGTTTTGATATTTATACCTGCGTGTCGTGATCGTGTTTGGTGTGGGGGGACAAAAATCTATTTGGGCACAATGGTGCGTGGACGGTTTGGATACGGTGTTAGAACATATATTGGACTTGACTAAGGTACAGACTCATGTGAAGGCCTAATTACAGAGGATGAACTTCTAGATGCAATTAAAGACTTATAGTCCGGGAAAACTCCAGGGCTTGATGGAGTTGAGGCATAACAAATATTTTTCATTGTACTCAAACTACCATTATTAAGATGTTATTACTACTCCAATAAAAATGGTAAAAAACTGGAGACCCCTTACACTTGTTGTGATGCCAAAATTCGAGCAAAATGCATAGCGCATAGAATTAAAAAAGGTATTGTCGGATATGATTTATCCTAGTCAGACAGCTTTTAACATGGACGATACATTGGAGATAATATAAGACAAGTACTAGAAACAATAGAACACATTTGAGAAACCAGGTCTGGTATTCATAGCCGACCTTGAAAAGGCCTTTGATAAAGTACGACTGGAATTTATATATAAAGGGCCTGGACAATCTCTTATACAATGGGTTAAAGTTATGTATAGTAACCCTAGTTGTAAAATAGTAAATAATGGCTGCTTCTCAGAAAGTATTAACAACTGTCTAGTGGAGTAAAACAAGGTTGTCCACTGTCAGCAAACCTATTTATTATGGCTATCGAAATGTTAGCTATTTAAAAAATGATATATATATATATATATATATATATATATATAATTTATATAGATGAAGTCGGAAGTTTACATAAACTGAGTTTAAATGTATTTGGCTAAAGTGTTTCACAATTCCTGATATTTAATCCTAGTAAAAATTCCCTGTCTTAGGTCAGTTAGGTTCACCACTTTATTTTAAGAATGTGAAATGTCAGAATAATAGGAGAGAGAATTATTTATTTAAGCTTTTATTTCTTTCATCACACTCCCAGTGGGTCAGAAGTTTACATGCTACCAAATACTAATTGAGAGTACTGCCTTTAAATTGTTTAACTTGGGTCAAACATTTTGGGTAGCCTTCCACAAGCTTCCCACAATAAGTTGGGTGAATTTTGGCCCATTCCTCCTGACAGCGCTGGTGTAACTGAGTCAGGTTTGTAGGCCTTCTTGCTTGAACACGCTTTTTTCAGTTCTGCCCACACATTTTCTATGGGATTGAGGTCAGGGTTCTGTGATGGCCACTCCAATACCTTGATTTTGTTGTCCTTAAGCCATTTTGTCACAACTTTGGAAGTATGCTTGGGGTCATTGTCCATTTGGAAGACCCATTTGCGACCAAGCTTTAACTTCCTGCCTCTTGATGCCATCTATTTTGTGAAGTGCACCAGTCCCTACTGCAGCAAAGCACCCCCACAACATGACGCTGCCACCCCCATGCTTCACGGTTGGAATGGTGTTCTTCGGCTTGCAAGCCTCTCCTTTTTTCCTCCAAACATAACGATGGTCATTATGGCCAAACAGTTCTATTTTTGTTTCATCAGACCGGAGGACATTTCTCCAAATAGTATGATCTTTGTCTCCATGTGCAGTTGCAAATTGTAATCTGGCTTTTTTTATGGCGGTTTTGGAGCAGTGGCTTCTTCCTTGCCGAGGGGCCTTTCAGGTTATGTCGATATAGGACTCGTTTTACTGTGGATATAGATACTTTTGTACCCGTTTCCTCCAGCATCTTCACAATGTCCTTTGCTGTTGTTCTGGGATTGATTTGCACTTTTCACACCAAAGTACGTTCATCTCTAGGAGACAGAATGCGTCTTTTTCTTGAGCGGTATGATGGCTGCGTGGTCCCATGGTGTTTATACTTGCGTCCTATTGTTTGTACAGATGAACGTGGTACCTTCAGGTGTTTGGAAATTGCTCCCAAGGATGAACCAGACATGTTGAGGTCTACACATTTTTTTCTGAGGTCTTGGCTGATTTCTTTTGATTTTCCCATGATGTCAAGCAAAGAGGCACTGAGTTTGAAGGTAGGCCTTGAAATACATCCACAGGTACACCTCCAATTGACTCAAATTATGTCAATTAGCCTATCAGAAGCTTCTAAAGCCATGACATCATTTTACGGAATTTTCCAAGCCGTTTAAAGGCACAATCAATTTAGTGTATGTAAACGTCTGACCCACTGGAATTGTGATACAGTGAGTTATAAGTGAAATAATCTGTCAGCAAACAATTGTTGGAAAAATTACGTGTCATGCACAAAGTAGATAAACGACCAAAACTATAGTTTGTCTAACCAAAGTCCTAACCGACCAAAACTATAGTTTGTGAACAAGAAATTTGTGGAGTGGTTGAAAAACGAGTTAATGACGCCAACCTAAGTGTGTATATATATATATATATATATATATATACATACACATATACACACACACATACAGGGGCTTGTGAATTATGCAGACAATTGAATTGATAGAAGCCACAATCTGCAATATTAAAGCTGATCTACCCCCCCTGATCTACTAGTATTAGTGTATGGGATGTAAAAATGTAAACCATAATTCTAGAAAATGGATGTATGCTACATCAGTGGATATAATTGTGTGTGTGAGAGATCCTTTGTCATCTTAAAAATCTGATCGAATAATATTTTAAATGTAATATGTTCATAGTACATCAATCAATTCTGTGAAACCAGACTTTAAGGTTATCAAATTGGTACTATCAGACAATATCCACTTTCACCTGTCACCCCCTTTCTCCCTATTTACATCTACCACCCAGACTCACAACCAGGCTACAGCTACAAGTCAAGACACACCACCCCTTATTTACAGAGGGGGAGAGGGCCTGTCTTGTCTTAAGGTAACAGCGAATCAACAATGTTTATGCAGATTTAACCCTCGCAAAGGCTTATGCGGGTGATCTAATGTATCCTGTGTGATGATGTAGATCTTTGAACATCAGACATTTTCCATCACCAATGTAACTTCTTGAAAACTGTTGTCTGCAGCGTCAGTGGATAGAATTATATTCATATGGGCAAGAGATCTTCAATTATCTTACAAATGTAATACTATTTTAAATGTTACATATGTTAATATGTGTAACTATCTTTTTGTGAGTACAAACATCCTTCTATAGAAATCAGTCCCTAATCCCAGATTTGACATCTGGAGTCATAAATCACGACTCCCGGGTCAAGTTCTACCTAACATTACGTCAGATGATATAAACAGACATTAAATCACAGACAACACCCACACAAACCTAATTATAGAGTCTTAATTAAACATAACAAAACCTAATTACCAACCTCCCAAATCATGGGTGAAACCACTTGCTTCTCATTTAATTACAACTGGACACGGCCCCCTCAAATCATGGCGGAAGTCCCATCCCCCTATTCAATCAATCAATCAACGAGATGTGAAAGATAGTTTGACAGAAGCCAACCTACTATAACTACTATGAACATATACAAACACTTCACTTCAATTATCTGCCATGAAGCAAGTGTAAGAAATATGGAAAACATGGCACCTGTAATTACCATTAATAACAGTTTGTCAGCTCATAAAATAATAATATAATAAAATAATGTTAATACACATTCAGCGATTAGGTTGGATAACATAGCGTGGATGTGTCAAGGTAACAGAAAAATGTCATTTGCCACAAACTTGCATGAACAATTCTAATGAATTGCACCATGAAATTTATATCATGACAAATAGTTCAAAGTGAAGTGGAACTACAGTATAACCTGAAAATGTTGTGCTAAATTATTATTCACTATTAATAAACTTTGTGTTTATTAATCTGAAACAATTTGAGGTTGGTCTTATTTGTTTGTACATTGTCACCCTAAACAGCAAACTGCTTGTGTGGTGCTTTGTGCAACATGTTTAAACAACTTACCCCTCGAAGAAAACCACTGCATTGGTGTTACTTCTATTGACATTGTTCTAATAATTGATGATACTGATGCCAATGCCATAAAATGTACTGTTGATATAGCAAACATTAACTTACATCCCAACTTCTTAACCTGAATTTAAGGACAATCCACTGGGCACAATATGTCATTTCAAAGTGGATAATTGGGTAATATTTGGTTGAGACGTTGATCAATGAGATTGCAACCTACACTACCGTTCAAAAGTTGGGGTCACAGAAATGTCCTTGTTTTTGAAAGAAAAGCCAATTTTTTGTCCACAGAGTTCCTCTGTCCAGTGTCTGTGTTCTTTTGCCCATTTTAATATTTTATTTTTATTGGCCAGTCTGAGATGTGGCTTTTTCTTTTCAACTCTGACAATGTCAGATGTTTGGTTTAGTTGTCACCCAACTGCCTATCAATGCGCTTTCAACCAATTAAAAGCATAAGGTTAAAATGAGAATACAACGTAAGATATTTTGTTTATTTATATAACAGATTGTGTTATCACTGGTCTACATTAATAGTATATGGTGCAACCATCTCCCCAGACTTACGCATGCTATCTTGAACATGCATGCTTTATATGATTACATAAGAAGAAATGTATACAGTTACAGTAAACTCAAAATGTGGCCATGGATGTGTTACTAATTTTAAAAGGTTGAATGTTACATTAAGATTAACTTTAGGGTATTTACTGTATTACAAATGTAATATTGAACTGTGTTTGGTTGACAACGCAACCAAATATTAACGGAGTCACTGGCTTAATCCCATTCTTTAACTTGTATTTTTGGTTGAGTTGGTGACGTGAATCTAACATATCATTTGTTAACTTGATATGGGCTATTTATTGTATTTTAAAAGTGATATTGAATTGGGTTTGGTCGTCAACGCAACCAAATATCAACATTTGAAGGAGATTTATTTTCTGCTTGGATAGTTCCACTGACTTAGTCTGGCTTTAATTCCAGTTAGTCTACAAATTAATAACTGATATGTTGGATTCACGTCTCCATCTCAACCAAAAATCTAAGTTAAAGAATAGGACTAAATCAAATCAAATTTTAAATGCACTTTACATTCTTTAACATAGATGTTTGGTTGAGATGGAGACATTAATTCAATTCTTTCTGCAAATTAATAATTTATAAATTGGATTATGGCAGACTGTCAGTGGCACAGATGGAACTATCCAAGGCGTAGTTACAGTACATCCCTGGGTGGGATCTCCTTCAAATGTTGATATTTGGTTGTGTTGACATCAACGCAACATCACGCTGTAATGCTGAACTTCAGTTGATCGGAATTTAAAGGCTATGTTCCCTTGTTAGCGGAGACCACATTCACAGTAAATGCTGCATTCAGAGCCTTCAGGAAGTATTCACACCACTTTTCTTTTTCCACATTTTGATGAGTTACAGCCTGAATTTAATGATTTTGATTTTTTGGGTCACTGGCCTACATACAATACCTCATAATGTCAAAGTGGAAATGTTTTTCAAAATGTATACAAATTAATTAAAAATTAAAAGCTGAAATGTCCTGAGTCAATACATTTTCAATCCCTTTATTATGGCAAGCCTAAAGTTCAGGAGTAAAAATGTGCTTAACAAGTCACGTAATAAGTTGTATGGACTCACTCTGTGTGCAATAGTGTTTAACATGATTTTTTAATGACTACCTCATCTCTGTACCTCATACATACAGATAATTGTAAGATCCCTCAGTCAAGCAGTGAATGTCAAAAACTGATTCAATCACAAAGACCACAGAGGTTATCCAATGCCTTGCAGAGAAGGGCACCTATTGGTAGATGGGTAAAAAAATATATTTAAAAAAAGCAGACATTGAATATCCCTTTGAGGATGGTGAAGTTATTCATTACACTTTGGATGGCGTATCAATACACCCTGTCACTACAAAAGATACTGGCAGCCTTCCTAACTCAATTGCCGGAGAGGAAGGAAACCACTCAGGGATTTCACCATGAGGGAGAAAACTGAGGATGGATCAACATTGTAGGTACTCCTGTACAGAATAAAAATATTCCAAAACAAGCATCCTGTTTGCAACAAGGCAATAATGTAATACTGCAAAAAATGTGGCAAGGCAATTTACTTTTTGTCCTGAATACAAAGTGTTATGTTTGGGGGCAAATCCAATACAACACATTACTGAGGACCACTCTCCATATTTTCAAGCATAGTGGTGGCTGCATCACGTTATGGGCATGCTTGTAATAATTTTTCAGGATAAAAAAAGAAACCAAATACCTGGTTCCGTCTGCTTTCCACCAGACACTGGACACCCAAAATACAAGGCCAAATCTACACTGGAGTTGCTAACCAAGAAGACAGTGAATGTTACTTTCTGAAGGCACTGTAAGTAGGCTCCATTGGAAATTTCAAATTGGGAAATCTGTAACGCTTCAGTGATACCTGATATTTAGATTGAATTGAGCCCTAAATATCATTACATTTCGCTAGGCCTTTTGTTTGTTGAATACTGGGTTGAATTCAAACAATAGCTGTTGATGACTTTGCAAAGGTTATATAGGCCTAAATGGCATCATTGATGATTAATTTGCTCTGTTAGACCTACTCCTTGGAATGACTGTGAATCTATTTCGTTTTTATGAGGAGATTTCACAACAGTCATTGTCAAAATAGCACATTGGTAATAGTCAGTGAAAAATATCCTAGCTAAGCAGGGCTGGGCTTGGTTAAAACCCTTGATAGGAGACCAGAGGGTAGCTGTAGACAAATCAATTCTCCAGTACATTGTTTTAAGGTACAGATTCAACATATTTTATACAAGGTTTGTCTTTGTAGAAACTTGATTACCATGATGACATAATCCAGTGGTTAAAATGTCACCCTCAAAACAGTTGATTACTTTTTTCAAATCCAATGTATTTTCCACATCACTATACGTTGACAAATTAAGTTTGTCAACGTATAGTTTGGGCAGTTTGTGCCCAGTGGGAAGGTTAAGTTTATGTTTTTTAACCTGTGCACTTGGATTCCTGTTTATCAGCACATCACCTTATAATACCAAACCAAACTGGGCATAAGTACACTCACACGACAGGTTTCCTTTTGAACTAATTAGGCCCACATTGTAGGATCACTCCTTTCACTGTGAAGTGAAGCCAAAATGGGGCAAACATCATGTCAGTGTACTATTTAACTAGATGGAAAGAAGACTGGCCAACAGTTAATTGTCACGGATAAAAAAAATCTCACAAATGTGGATTTTACTCTGTATTACTTCACATTGGCACCTGTTCTTTTCAGAGGGGCCTGAAACATAAAACATTGAACATGAGGTTAAGAAGGAATATGATTTTATTCACTTCAGAAAATAACAGGTGCAAACCCATCTAACCAAAATAAACTGAAACTTTAAAGAATTACTTGATACAATTCATCACATTTCTCCTTAGTTGGTCTATAAGGATGGGTCTGTTACATAATACTATGTACATTATTGGTAACGTTTAATTTCTAGTGGCATCAATAAGCCTTTCAGATCAACGTTAACACAAAAGAAAATGTATAACATTATGATGTGTGATAAACGTCCATAACAAGTTACAACAATGATTTAGGCTTTGTCCATACTAATAATGATATTTGGAAATAGTTCATTTAAAAATAATCCATCAGACACTATGTGTACTGGAAAGCTTATGTATAACACATGAAGTGTTACCCATGAACAGTAGGTATGAAACTGAACATGTGACAGATGAAAAAAAAAATGAAAAAAAAGCTGTGAACAAGCACAGCTTTTAAGAAACATCTTATTTATAAAGGACTGTTTGTACAAAGGCCATTCCTTTTATAACTTGTAGCACATGGGCAGGAGTCTCTAACGTGGGAAGGAGAGCTTAAATTAGAGCTAAACAACAGGGTGCACCTTGTTTTCGAAAAAAAAAGTTAATTAGTGAAGAACACTTAAGGGTGAAAGTAATGGTGCAAAATTATTGCATGGGTGGTATAGTGTAAATACTTATGAGTGGCAGTTAATTGCATAAATCTTTCTATTATTATTTTATTCTGTGAACACCTAGTATAAACCCAATAGGCTATTCATGTGTAATGTCTAAATAATTGATAACATGTCAACAAAGATGTAGACTATTGTTTAAAGCCAATTTTGAGTCATATGACATTGTCGAGTAACACAATGTCTGATAACAGTTTATTAAACCCTTCCCCTTTTGAACAAAGGAGCAACCTGAACCTCCACATGTTAATCCCTTTACCTGTGCCAAGTAGGCCTACTGTACATATGCGCTCATTCAAATATCATTGTCTCTTTGCTGGACTCTTCCAGGTTGACTAAAACCAACAGAAAATGGTGGATAAAGGTTAAACATGTGTGAGGTCTTGGGAACCATAGGCCTGTGGATATCACTCACCTTTGAACAAGGGGCAGATTGTGGCTAGAGCATGCACCGGTCCCAGACGGGTGTACTGCCCAATAGCAAACTCCATGAAGAGAAGGGGGATGCCACACAGAAACAGCATCAGAAAGTAAGGAATGAGAAAGGCACCTAAACAAAGGGAGATATGGAGCCAAATAGATTAGTAACACAAGAAGTGTTCAAGATAAACAATAAATGTCTTGTTTTATTTGCAGTTTCTCTGGACCCCCGCAAGGTCGGAGTTTGTTAAGCCTAACATTTCACAAAGCTATACAGTGTCACAAATTGCTGGCTGGTGGCAATAACGTATGTTGGAAATTCAAACATTGCTGATTGTAAAATAAATGTTTGATGCAACATACTAATCAACTACCAATATATATTTTTATTTTAATATACAACTGTCCTGTATAGGCTACTTGAACCTGCATGACATGAGCCGTCCTCACGCTACCTCCCAGCTTGGATAGAAAGTTGTTGTGAAACCAGTCTATTAATGCCAAATAATACAGTCAGTCCACCCTCAAATCACTAGCTTAGTGGGGATTGTTTCATTCTGCAGTGTACAATCTATAGCTATATACTGTATTTGACTGCTATTTATACACTTTTTTTAAATGACACATGTAGGTAGCGTTAGCTGGCGCTAGTCTGCTATACATGTGCCAAAACTCTGGTCTTTTTCATCCTATAGCTTGTTCTCCATTTTCTTTTTAAATAGTAAGCCAACATGTTTTGAGCACTTATTTCCATGACAGATCTCATGCTCTTGTCTTTTCTGCAGCAGACATATAGTGAGCAATATGTTTGGAACATCAATTCTCAATACATATAGAATCGTGAAAATCGCAATACATAAATCATACCTGCACCTAAATACTGTGATAATATCGTATCGTGAGGTCCCTGGCAATTCCCAGCCCTACCCAGTAGTGATCATGGGTTTAAAGAAGTTGCTTTGCTAGCACTCAAATACAAGAAACAATGAACTCTCAATGTTGGTTCAATTCAATTGAAACTCGACCCAGGCAGTGGACCATCAACTATTGTCTACTACTACCACTAATACAGCATCTCCGTTTACAGAGCAGATCCACCCTATCTCAGTAACTGGATAGAGGTCTGGACTGCTAGCCCAGGAAACGGTCATATATGGTAATTACCATGACAGATAGCTTAACACCAAGGAGGATGAATAGGCAACACATGGTATGTCTTACTGTAATAAAACCAAGACAGACAGTCTTAATTCCCTAAACTACAACTAGAAATGTCCTTATACTTGTTTTAAGCTCTCGGGTGAGGGAATGAGATACAGACCCCTTATTGTAGTTGTCACAGACAGGATCTGAACCCTGGTTCCTCACAGGAGAAACATACATCTTGACCATTAGACCAAGAGCATTCCCCCACGAGATTATAAATCCAATTTATGTCTGCTACATAAACCAGGGATGTGAATGAATGCCAGATTAATGTAGTGCCTTCTAAGTGCCTGAGCAAACCAGTGTGATGGTATCTGTCAAGGTAGCACATTTCTGTTATACAGTGAGGTCCGTGGCAAAGCAGGAGAAGAAGTAAACTATTTGTATTTATTTTATTTAACCTTTTTTTAACTAGGCAAGTCTAACGAGGAAATACAACAGAACACAATCATCAGTGTCTGTTGTTTGGGAAGGTCTGATGTTTTGCCAAGTCACACATGCCTAGATCTCAGCTGTGCCAGATGTAAGCCAAGGCAATGCAAAGTCATGATGATGATGCAACAGTAAAGGACCATCACGTTTTTGACTGCACTGGTCCTTTACTGTACCAGTAAAGGTACAGTAAAGGATTTCAATTTCAATTGAATTGAACCAAAAACAATTTCAATTGAATTGAACCAAAAACGTGATTTTTCTATGATATATATATATATCATAGAAAAATCACGTTTTTGACTGCACTGGTCCTTTACTGTTGCATCATCATCATGACTTTGCATTGCCTTGGCTTACATCTGGCACAGCTGAGATCTAGGCATGTGTGACACGGCAAAACATCAGACCTTCCCAAACAACAGACACTGATGATTGTGTTCTGTTGTATTTCCTCGTTAGACTTGCCTAGTTAAAAAAAGGTTAAATAAAATAAATACAAAAAAATATATATATATATTTCCACCTATGTGGTTTGAATAATACTGTGAAAATTATCATATAATTTTAGTGTAAGATCTGTTCGAAAAGATAGAGTTTGGGATAGAGTTTTTGCCTGCCTGGTGATAATTCGTTAATAGAACAATACAAACAAGAGTTCCAAACCTCTGCCAATAACAGCTCGTTTTCAGTTTTCCCCTCCCCACTTAGACCACTCCAAGACAGTCCCAGCAAAATTAGTCGTGTGTCTCCTGGCTCCTTCAAGAAGTCCAGTTTATATTAATATCATCTTGACCTTAATCTCAACCTGAAAGTCTTCCTTTGCGGTGTATTTCAGAGGATGGGGCAGATAGAATCCCTGAGATCCAAGTTTCAACATTTTATTAAAAACAGAATCCATATGGCAGCATTTGGCTCAATCCTATATTCTACAAAAGGCATGCAAGTAAGATTAAAATCAGCAAGTAAGCAAAATGTCATACATCTTCAAGAAACAAACATCCAACATAAATTAACACATTATCTTTATTCTGAAAGCAACCTTGTTATTGCATAGTGAAAAGGCTTCTCCTTTTTAAATTAGTAAGGCTATTGTTCAACCAAAAGGCAAATACACCACAAGTAAAGTTTATGTAGGCTACATCACAGATTGCTCATACCTGTTGGCAGGTAGACTAGCAGTTAGAATGTTGGTCCAGCAACCGAAGGTCGCCAGTTTGAATACCCGAGCCTACAAAGTGAAAAGTCTGTTGATGTGCCCTTGAGCAAGGCACTTAACCGTAATTTGCTCCAGGGGTTCTATACTACTATGGCTGACACCGTAAAACAACACATTTCACTGCACTGATCATGTGTATGTTGCAATAAAAAAATTGCAACAAACAGGATTGCAAACTTCATGTGACTGTGCTCAGTAATTAAACTCATTTCTAAATTAAACAAACCGAAAAATCTTTCTGGATTTATACTTCCACATATACATGCTTACCTCCACCGCTCCTGTAGCAGAGGTATGGAAAGCGCCACACGTTCCCAAGTCCCACCGCGTACCCCACTGACGCGAGGACGAACTCAATGCGGCAACCCCAGGTGGCTCTTTCTGCTGTCGCGTGCCCCACTTTCTTTGATAACATAGCATCTACGTTTAAGGATGCTTTCAAAGCAATATCAGTCTCCTCTTTGTAGACCGCCTTGGTGGTGGATGATGTCTTTTCGGAGCCCAGTCCCATTGTAAAGTGTAATAGTCTTAACTCTCACCAACAATTTCAATTAAGTTATGGGCTATTATGCCACTTACTAACAGATAACAGTCGAATGTTCAGCTTAATCAATAGGCTAAATGTGACGAGAATCTTTATAACAGAATAAATCAGTAGGATAATACTGAATATTATGAACAAAGCCTATAGCAGGAAATATATAATAGCCGCACGACTAAAATGTCTAAACCAAATAGGCTACAGACAATCTGGACAACTCAATTCCCTTATGAAACACAATTATATTGGTATACTAGCTTTAGCCTACAACGTGCGCTATCTTACTGTAGGCATCAGATGACACCTCATTCGACGACTGCCTGACATATCACAACTAATGCCCCGATTTACCATCAATTCACATGCAGGATAATATGCACTAAACTCCCGGTAACCTACCCGTTCTTATTATATCTCAATGAACCCACCGAAACATTGACCTAAAAAATGTCATTCTACCTGCTTATGTACCGTCATAAAAAAAAATCGGGAACCCGCCCCTACGTGCCGTAGTTTCCTAGCGAAGCCCTTGTTGTGCGTTTCCACTAGTTACCACAGCCACAAACTACAAATTGGCAGTCAAAATTAATGAACACAAAAATGGTCTTAATTTAAGGTTAGGGTTAGGCATAAGGTTAGCAGTGTGGTTAAAGTTAAGATTTGGTCTGAGTCGAGTGTGATGCAATTATGTATATAATCCCTGGATTGCTGATGCTATGTATTGGCCATTGACAGGCTCTGGAGCCACCGGTCGGCCATATTGGCTCTACCCTGTAGCCACAGTCCTCCTTAAGAATGAATGACATTCCACAGTATTTCAATTAAGTGTCACATGTATTTACAAAATTACATTCTATTTTTATTTTGTTGTAGTGGAGACGACCGTAACATTAGTAGTCTCTAATAATTATACTTTAGGGAAAATGTTTTTTTAATATATTTTTTCAGGTTTTGTTTGTATGTTTAGCTCACATTATATAATTTAAAAGTTGCATTAAGGGGTCTTTTATATAATAAACGTGGCAGAAACGAATTGAGACATTAATAAATGCATTTCTATAGCTCCAAACTGTGTTTTACGATAGTGAGGGAGTGCCAAGATGGAGGCGCGGGGGCTTCAAAACAGTGCCCCTTATAAATCATCAAGTGTATATATAAATCGTTGGTGCGATGTCTGACGTCACTGTTTTAAAGGCTGCGTTCACACAGGCAGACCCATTTTTTTCACTAATTGGTCTTTTAATAAATCAGATCAGCTCTGAAAAGCGCAGACTTGAAAAGATTGCATGTGTTTGGTCAAAAGACCAATTAGTGAAAAAAAATATCAGAATTGGGCTGCCTGTGTAAACACTCAAATCAAACCTTTTCAGTGGATTATCTTTCATTATCGCTTGATTTGTAAAGGATTTAGATGCGATTCTTAATAATTTTATTTGGAGGAACAAGCCTCACTATCTAAGGAAATCAATTATCAGTAATACCCAGAAACAGAGATCTTATGGTTTTAGATTTCAATATTAGGTGAATTCAGAAAGAGTGGGATATATAAACTGGGACAGGTTAAACGCCCACACCATTAGAAATCCACTTTTTCGAGTTGAAAGATGGCCAAAGTTTACCCATGATGTTGCACAATGATGCAAGTCAATAAGTCAGAGTTTTAACCGAACTGCCTGCTTCATGCAAATGTGTGCCAATGGCGTGTCTTATGAAATTACGTATAAATAATTTTCCGCTTATGTTTAATTGAAGGCTGGGTTTTATTTGATTGGTACCACCCACCAGCATGGCATTGTTTATTAAATCAGAAACACCTGCAAAGTTTGAGTCGCTGCTGAGCAATATTAAAGTCCGCCACAGCGGACAATCGAGAGCATCCTGTCGGGCTGTATCACCGCCTGGTACGGCAACTGCTCTGCCCACAACCGTAGGCTCTCCAGAGGGTAGTGAGGTCTGCACAACGCATCACCGGGGGCAAACTACCTACCCTCCAGGACACCTACACTACCCGATGTCACAGAAAGGCCAAAAAGATCATCAAGGACAACAACCACCAGAGCCACTGCCTGTTCACTCCGCTATCATCCAGAAGGCGAGGTCAGTACAAGTGCATCAAAGCTGGGACCGAGAGACTGAAAAACAGCTTATATCTCAAGGCCATCAGACTGTTAAACAGCCATCACTAACATTGAGTGGCTGCTGCCAACATACTGAGTCAAATCTCTAGCCACTTTAATAATTAAAAATTGGATGTAATAAATGTATCACTAGCCACTTTAAACAATGCCACTTTATAATGTTTACATACCCTACATTACTCATCTCATATGTATATACTGTACTCTATACCATCTACTGCATTTTGCCTATGCCGTTCGGCCTTCGCTCATCCACATATTTTTATGTACATATTCTTATTAATTCCTTTACACTTGTGTATAAGGTAGTTGTTGTGAAATTGTTAGATTACTTGTTAGATATTACTGCATGGTCGGAACTAAAAGCACAAGCATTTCGCTACACTCGCATTAACGTCTGCTAACCATGTGTACGTGACAAATAAAATTTGATTTGATTTGAAAACATAGTGGTCAAACACGGAAATGGTTCCAATTGTCTTTCCACCATTCATTTTTCACATAGTGCATTTTACAAACACTTCAGGTTCAAGGATAATTTGAACCAGGATAAACCGCTACCCTCTCTGTCATCCCTGTCTGTACCAGACATTGTTAAAAAACAAGGGCACCTGGAGTATGCAGGCATCCTGGCTGGGATGGCGCTGTTGGTGGAGCACAGAAGGCTATACGGCAGGCAACAGTTGGACCGCGCACCAACCCCCAACCATGAGAAGAGGGAGGTTGACGGCCAGCAATTATGGAGCAGTGGTTAGGGCCAAGCGTGTTACTCCTTCGTTGCTAAAAAGGGTCCTCAGATCAGTCGTTGGATGGGGTGTCTGTATAGTGGGGCACAGATAATGACGAGGAGGGCACCAGACCATCCAGTGAGGCATCAAGGCAAATGGCTACAGGGATGGGTGTGCAGGAGTTCGGGCTTTGGGTCACGAGATCTGGGATCCTGGGTGCCTTACTGGATGGTCTGGTGGGCACCACAGCCGTGGTGGAGGTCATGTGTCCCTATGGCGCAAGGGACCTTACCATTTGAAGAGGCAGTCAAGTCGAAGAATTTCTATTTCAAGGAGAAAGGGTCTTACAGCCTCCGTGAAGACGATTCTTACTGGTCGAAGGTCAGTTCCACATCACTGGAAGGGACACCTGCTTCTTCGTTGTGTGGACCACCAAAGCCAACATCAGCATGACGACCTCTGACAGACTCGTATTGCTCCTCTTGTCAGTACCTGTTTTCAGGGAAGCCAATGGTCCAAAAATATTCCACACACACTAGGCTCCCAGAATAGATTATATTACATACAGGTTTTGCTCAAAGCAGCCAACTAAAGTAATGTAGTTAACATAAGTTAAATCACAAAGGCTGGTGTGAGTGCATCTCCTCAGTTTCATTCAGTAGTACATCACAATTCACATTGCATTTTATCATGGTCACAGTGGGAATTTATACCTGTGATGTTCAAATTATTTCTTACCCCATTCGTCCCTGCCTGTACCTGACATTGTTGAAAAACAAGTGAACAATAAATAAAAGTCATACACAAACAATAGGCTTCTAGAATATGTTAGATTATATTCAAGTTTTGCTCAAAGCAGTCAACTAAAGTAATGTAGTTAACATAACGTAAGTTAAATCACAAAGGCTGGTTTGAGTGCATCTCCTTAGTTTCATTCAGTAATACAACACAATTAGAAACACAAGCAATTAGCTGCACCTGAAATAGCATCTGCAAATCTGTGTACTGTATGTGACCAAAACTTTGATTTGAATAATAAATTAACTAGTTTCATTATAAAAATGTTGATAAGACCTTAATTAATTGAAACAAACATCACTTGGGTAGGGGTAGATTGATTTTTATTGTTATATAGCGATCTACCAAAAAGTGCCACAGACTCACAATGGCTTCTTCTAGCGGCTTGGTTTGGAGTTACAAGGTATTCAGTGTGATTGTTGAAACCATTTTGGTTGGCTAGTGTCAGTTGTGTTTTGGCCCAGTTTTTCAAAAGTTATGTCTATCTAGAGGAATAAATGCATTAAAAAAATTATGAACAGAACGGACAAATCATTTACTTGAATGGGGACTCCTGTTCTATTCATTCTATTTCTATGCCTTTAATCCTATCTGATAGGTGAAATCCAGATATACTGAACAAAAATATGAACGCAACATGTAAAGTGTTGGTCCCATGTTTCATGAACTGAAATAAAATATCCCAGAAATGTTCTTTATGTATAAAAAGCTTATTTTTTTCAAATGTTTACATCCCTGTTAGTGAGCATTTCTCCTTTGCCAAGATAATCCATCCACCGGACAGGTGTGGCATATCAAGAAGCTGATTTAAACAGCATGATCATTACACAGTTGCACCTTATGCCGGGGATAATAAAAGGCCACTTTAAAATGTGCAGTTTTGTCACACAACACAATACCACAGATGTCTCAAGTTTTGAGGGAGTGTGCAATTGGCATGCTGACTGCAGGAATGTCCACCAGAGCTGTTGCCAAAGAATTGAACGTTCGTTTCTCTACGTCGATTTAGAGAATTTGGCAGTACATCCAACAGGCCTCACAACCGCAGAACACGTGTAACCACGCCAGCCCCAGGACCTCCACATCCAGCTTCTTCACCTCCGGGATCGTCTGAGGGGGAGCTGAGGCATATTTCTGTCTGTAATAAAGCCCTTTTGTGGGGAAAAAAACTAATTCTGATTGGCTGGGCCTGGTTCCCAAGTGTGTGGGACTAGGCCCACCTATGGCTATGCCCAGTCATGAAATCCATAGATTAGGGCCTAACTTAAGATAACTTATGAAAAACTGGGCGCAGGTATACTACCGGTCAAAAGTTTTAGAACACCTACTCATTCAAGGGGTTTTCTATGTTTGTACTATTTTCGACATTGTATGAAATAACACATATGGAATCATGTAGAGATTTGCTTGGGTTGAGAGAATGCCAAGAGTGTGCAAAGCTGTCATCAAAGCAAAGGGTGGCTATTTGAAGAATCTCAAATATAAAATATATTTTGATTGTTTAACACTTTTTTGGTTACTACATAATTCCATATGTGTTATTTCATAGTTTTGATGTCTTCACTATCATTTCTACAATGTAGAAAATAGTACAAATAAAGAAAAACCCTTGAATGAGTAGGTGTTCTAAAACTTTTGAAAGGTAGTGTATATGTATCCACTCCACCAAACCGTAGAATAGTAGCTATGAGAAATAAATTGAGATCCCTACTTTTTGACAGTAGATGGTGCTCCCGTTTCAGTGTAGTAGGGGATATTGGCCTGTGGGCTCTCCAATTATTTTCTCCTGTTCCAGGTGTTGCTGTTTGATTCCTTCCGGTCTCCGTACAGGAATTTCAACTGCATGACGTCATTTATCCTGCTAACAAAGTTAGGCTACTGCAAAACAGAGCTGTGATATTAATAACCTTCCTTGGAAAATGTGACGGGATTTAGCGGACAATTTCCCTAGAACTGGATTTTAAGATTTTTGGATGCGTAGAATGAAAACACCCCATTGTAACTCATGCTGGATCACGATGAGAACTTTCTGAGAAAAAAAAAAATCGACGACACACAGAAATTAGCTATATGGAGGAACTGGAAGGTGAGCGGTCTAAACTTTTTTTCCCCATTAAATTGTCAATTAGCTTAGCCTACATGTGGATAACAATGTGGATTTAAAAAAATATATTGTTGGTATATAAAAAAAATACTTGGTGTGTAAAGGGAAGCCATAGTTACATCCAGTAGGGGGGACGCACTATTTTCTGGATTTGGTCAATTTTCGACCTGGTAGTGTTTACGTCAAATGAGAATTTGCTACAATGTATCTGATCATCATGACATACATAGTTACTTTCTAACTACGGCAATGATTCTGCCATCAAAGTAAAGCTGATTATGATGAATTATACTATGTATTCTACTGCGAGTCCAATTTACTACCCACTTTATATTTGTAAATATAGTCAATTATTACTATGAATACTACCCCTATTACTTGTTATTTTGGACTTTACTGTTATTGATTAATGTAGGCTACTACATTGTTGAGGGAGCTAGAATTTTGCTGCACGTTTTATACCTGCTGTAAACCTGTTGAGTAAAATCTTATTTCTTCATATTTCAAACTTAAATTTAGCTTCTTGGATTCATTGGGCTTGTTTGAGTGGTAAAGCTGAAGCAACCAATAATTTATATATACACTAGAATTACTGATGGGGGCGCTGTGTTGAAGCCACCTTGCCTCCATCTTGGCACTCCCCCACCGTTGTAAAAAATATTTTGGAAGCTATAGAAATGCATTTATTAATATCTACATTTATTTTTGCCACATTTATTCTATTAGACACCTTAATGCATAATTTTAAATTATATTATGTGAGCTAAAAATACAAAATATGTAAACATTTTCCTTAAAGTATATTTTTTTTTAGATTACTAATGTCACTGTCCTCACTACAAAAAAAAAACTTAAATTCATGTAATTTGTCCTTGAAGCATTTCTTTGAAATACTGTATAATTCCTTTAATTCCTATGGAGTACTGCTTCTACTGGGGAGTGCCATTATTGCCAACCGGTGGCTTCAAAGTATCTCAATGGCCAATACATAGCATCAGCAATCCAGGTTTTATATACCTAATTGGAAGCAACCTACTTCAGATGAAAGTCGAGGAGGGAAGTTGAGGGAGGTACATCTGTGACAGCCGAAAGTCAGACACTGATTGGTTTTCCAACAGCAAGGCTCAGTGCAACATGGCAGTGTTGCCATTGTTGATAAGCTTTTCTTTGTAATGTTGAAATTAACATGTCTCCATATCACACACTATAAATATGTGTGTACATTGTACTATCAATTAGGGAGAGAGGGACTCAAATGTCAATCATTTGTACACTGTATACATTGCGGCAAAGTTGCTTCCTGTTTCAGTCACGTCCTGTTTGCGTGGGTCAGACAAAAACACTTTAATGATTGGTTGACAGTTATTGCCTCCCACAATGCAGGTGATGGCTGCAAGTTGCAGCTGGTGAGGGGCAACTGCAGAAAATTGCAGTCGACTTCATGACCATTGATCACATGGTTGTTGTAAAGTTCATGCAGTCGACATTTAGGCGCAAGTCAGACAATTTTCATCCCCATAATGCAACACACTTTGAAAGGTCACCGACTTGACAAAAGTGAGCTGCTCGAACGCGCCCACTCAATTCTAAATCCCCCAATTTTCCCACCATATTCATTGCATAGAGCTTGCTAGGGGTGTATTCATTACAGAAACATTTTTAAGAAGCAAACAGAGGAAACAGGGAGGGACCTACCTGAATTTGTCCAATAGAAACTCTTGTTTGTGTTTTACATTTGAAGTAGGTCCCGTGTGGCTCGGTTGGTAGAGCATGGCACTTGCAACGCCAGGGTTGTGGGTATGATTCCCATGGGGGACCAGTATGAAAAAGTGTGACAATGTATGCACTCACAACCCTGGCGTTGCAAGCGCCACTAAGTCGCTCTGGATAAGAGCATCTGCTAAATTAGATTTTTTTTTTTTTTTAATGAGTAAACGGTTGTAATGTTTTCATCACAGCTTGTAATCCTAAAAAACGGAAACGAGTTACCCCTGGTTTGTTCAGCCATTCCTATGGGGGAAATTAATGGGGTCTGAGGTTAACACAGGCTTAGGAGATCTCTTCAGTAAGTTAACTTTACCTTTATGAATTATGAAGCCTTTATGTGCTTGTTTTGTTTACATAAATGCTTCAAAATTATGAAAATTTTACTTCAGCTGATGAAGATTATCTCCTAGAACAAAACGTATAAGATCTCCTAAGCCTGTGTTTACCGCAGACCTTATTTTCGGCGTTTATCCCTCCAAAAATGATTAATTTCACCATAAGCTTTGGCCAGCGAGCCATGGTGGAGTTGGTGCCTACAAAAAGACAACATTTCTATTGGAATGGAAGCGTCGTGGGTGCAGGCTTTTGTGAGAACAAAACTTTGGGAATAGCTCAATGAAAGATCTTGTTTAAGAATGATGCGCAGGCTTGTCTGAAAGTTTTCTTTGTTACTTGAGAATCACTTATAGCCCTAACTTTATAACTTTATAATGTAAACAGCCTGTGTCACCCTATGTTCTACAAAAACAGTAGCAGAGTTTCTCAACTCTACGATGAACATCACATCAATGGAGGTGAGGTGCGACGAGTCTGGGCGAACTGTACCCCCCAACTACATCGAGTCGCTGTCAAATGTTTGTCCAGTGTAAAGGCCACCTTTCTTTGTTTACTGAAATTTGTAGTTTTTGATAAAAGTAGAATTTTCTGAACCTCTGCCAAGGTTCCATTTTCAGGATCTCTGCCAATTCCAACTGACAACTCTAACAATCAGGGCAAGCACGGGTACAAGTATCAATCAATCATTCAAATGTATTAATAATGCCCTTTTTACATCCGCAGATGTCACAAAGTGCTATACAGAAACCCAGCCTAAAACCCCAAACAGCAAGCAATGCAGATGTAGAAGCACGGTGGCTAGTAAAAACTCCCTAGAACGGCAGGAACCTAGGAAGAAACCTAGAGAGGAACCAGGCTCTGAGGGGTGGCCAGTCCTCTTCTGGCTGTGCCGGGTGGAGATTATTAGAGTACATGGCCATTAAGGCCAGATTGTTATCAAGATGTTCAAACATTCATAGATGACCAGCAGGGTCAAATAATCACTGTGGTTGTAGAGGGTGCAACAGGTCAGTACCTCACGAGTAAATATCAGTTGGCTTTTTATAGCCGAGCATTCAGAGTTCGAGACAGCAGGTGCGGCAGAGAGTCGAAAACAGCAGGTTTGGGACAAGGTAGCATGTCCGGTGAACAGGTCAGGGTTCCCTAGCCGCAGGCAGAACAGTTGAAACTGGAGCAGCTGCACGACCAAGTGGACTGGGGACAGCCAGGAGTCATCAGGCCAGGTATTCCTGAGGCATAATCCTAGGAAGCATACTTCAATTCATACAGGACACCAGAGAAGACAGGAGAATTACACCAGATGTAACAGACTAACCCTAGCCCCCCGGCACAGAGTATTGCAGCATAGATACTGGAGACTGAGACGGGTGGTTCAGGGGACACTGGCCCCGTCCGACGATACCCCCGGACAGGGCCAACCGGGCAGGATTTAACTCCACCCACTTTGCCAAAGCACAGCCCCACACCACTAGAGGGATATCAACAGACCACCAGTTTACTGCCCTGAGACGAGGCTGAGTATAGCCCAAAAATATCTCCTCCACCGCACAAGCTCAAGGGGGCGCAAAACCGTCTGTGACTCAACCCACTCAAGTGACTAGAGCACTAGTAAGCCAGTGACCCGTAATAGGGTCAGAGGCAGAGAATCCCAGTGGAGAGAGGGGAGCCGGCCAGGCAGAGACAGCAAGGGCAGTTCGTCGCTCCAGTGCCTTGCCGTTCACCTTCGCTACCCTGGGCCAGACTACACTCAATCGTAGGACCTACTGAAGAGATTAGTCTTCAGTAAAGACTACAAGTGGTAGTGCCCGCTTGAAGTCGTAACTTCCTACTCCATTGGAAAACAGTGGATTATGGGGCATAGTTTGACAGATCACATAAAAGAAATCCCAAACTACGGATTTCAGCAAACAAAGAAAAGCACGCCTTTACACAGGACAGACATAGGTACACGGTAAGCGTTTTAAGAATTCACATTTTTGCAAGTATCGACTGACTGCGACACGATGTAGTCGGAGGTACAGTCCGCCCACACTCTTCAATTCCACTCCATTGATGTGATGTACAGTGCCTTCAGAAAGTATTCATACATCTTGACTTATTCCACGTTTTGTTGTTACTACCTACATTTAAAAAAAAATATATATATATATATATTATTATTCTCACATTTACAGACAATACCCCATAATGAGAAAGTGAAAACTTATTTTAAGAAATATCTAATTTGCATAAGATTTCACGCCCTTGAGAATACAAGTTAGAATCACCTTTGGCAGCAATTATAGCTGTGAGGCTTTTGCACATTATAAAAACAAAAAATATTAAAGTTCTGTCAAGTTGGTTGTTGATCCTTGCTAGACAGCCGTTTTCAAGTCTTGCTGTAGACATTGAAGCAGATTTAAGTCAAAACTGTAATTGGGCCACTCAGGAACAGCAACTCCAGTGTACATTTGTCATTGAGTTTTAGGTTATTGTCCTGCTGGAAGGTGAATTTGTCTCCCAGTGTCTGTTGGAAAGCAGACGGAAAGCAGGGTTTCCTCTAGGATTTTGCATGTGCTTAGCTCTATTCCATTACTTTTTATCCTAAATAACTCTAGTTCTTGCCGATGACAAGCATACCCATAACATGATGCAACCACCACCATGGTTGAAAATATGAAGAGTGGTACTCAGTGATGTGTTGTGTTGGATTTGTCCCAAACATAATACTTTGTCTAAAGGACATAAAGTAAATTTCTTTGCCACATTTTTTTGCAGTTTTACTTCAATGCTTTATTAAAATCAGGATGCATGTGTTGTAATATTTTTATTCTCTGCAGCAGGGTTCCCCAATTTTGTGCTAGTATTTGGCACCACAAGTTTTAATTTATTATTATTATTTAATTTTTTTTTGGGGGGGGGGACATAAAAGACTGTAAAAACACCAGGAAATCAGCTCCAAGTTATTTTAATTTAAGGATTCTGTTCCCAAGTATTCCCACGCATAAGAGAGAGATGTGATCGTAAACAAATGTAAGACATTTTCAAATAAAATGTCAAATATTATAAATGTTTGGACTTCTTGCAGTCAATTTCCAGTCTACAAATGATTTGTAATTATGTTCCAGCCCCCTGACCATCCGCTCAAGAAAAAAATAGGCCCACGGTTGATGATCCCTGCTCTACAGGCTTCCTTCTTTTCACTCTGTCATTTAGGTTAGTATTGTGGAGTAACTACAATGTTGTTGACCCATTATCAGTTTTCTCCTATCACAGCCATTAAACTATTTTAAATGTTTTAAAGTCACTATTGGCCTCCTGGTGAAATCCCCGAGCTGTTTCCTTCCTCTCCGGCAACTGAGTTGGGAAGGACATCTGTATCTTCGTAGTGACTGGGTGTATTGATACACCATCCAAAGTGTAATTAATAAGTTCACCATGCTCAAAGGGATATTCAATGTATGCGTTTTTATTTTTACCCATCTACCAATAGGGGCCCTTCTTTGCAAGGCATTGGAAAACCTCTCTGGCCTTTGTTATTGAAATTCCCTGCTTGACTGAGGGACCATACAGATTAGTTGTATGTGTGGGGTACAGAGATGAGGTAGTCATACAAAAATCATGTTAAACACTATTATTGCACACAGAGTGAGTCCAGGCAACTTTTTATGACTTGTTAAGCAAATGTTTACTCCTGAACTTATTTAGGCTTGCCATAGCAAAGGGGTTGAATACTTATTGACTCGACATTTCAGCTTTGTAAAAAATGTCTAAAAGCATCATTCCACTTTGACGTTATGGGGTTGTGTGTGTGTGTGTAGGCAGGCCAGTGACACAAAATCAACATTTGATCAATTTTAAATTCAGTCTAACACAACAAAATGTGGAAAGAGTCAAGTGGTGTGAATACTTTCTGTACATTGTGGATTAGAAAAACACAGCAACAAAAAAAAACTGTACCCCTATAACCATAGTATTTGCAATTACTCTGAATTGCAGGTATTTCCCTATCTTAAGAAAAATGTGACTATGCAAAAAGAGTAGATAAAATGTTATTTGTCACATGCTTCGTAAACAACAGGTGTGGACTAAGTGAGATGCTTACTTACAGGCCCTTCCCAACAATGCAGAGAAAAATAATAGCATGATAAATAAATACACAATGAGTACCGATAGCTTGGCTATAAACACGGGGTACCAGTACGAGTCGATGTACAAGGTAATTGAGGGTGGTATGTACAGTTGAAGTCAGAAGTTTACATACACCTTAGCCAATTACATTTAAACTCAGTTTTTCACAATTCCTGACATTTTAATCCTAGTAAAAATTCCCTGTCTTAGGTCAGTTAGGATCACCACTTTATTTTAAGAATGTGAAATGTCAGAATAATAGTAGTGGCTTTTATTTCTTTCATCACATTCCCAGTGGGTCAGAAGTTTACAAACTCAATTAGTATTTGGTAGCATTGCCTTTTAAATTGTTTAACTTGGGTCAAATGTTTCGGGTAGCCTTCCACAAGCTTCCCACAATAAGTTGGGTGAATTTTGGCCCATTCCTCCTGACAGAGCTGATGTAACTGAGTCAGGTTTGTTCGTAGGCCTCCTTGCTCGCACACGCTTTTTCAGTTCTACCCACAAATTTTCTATGGGATTGAGGTCAGGGCTTTTTGTGATGGCCACTCCAATACCTTGACTTTGTTGTCCTTAAGCCATTTTGCCACAACTTTGGAAGTATGCTTGGGGTCTTTGTCCATTTGGAAGACCCATTTGCGACCAAGCTTTAACTTCCTGACTGATGTCTTGAGATGTTGCTTCAATATATCCACATAATTTTCTTTCCTCATGATGCCATCTATTTTGAAGTGCACCAGTCCCTGCTGCAGCAATGCACCCCGACAACATGATGCTGCCACCCCCGTGCTTTCCGGTTGGAATGGTGTTCTTCGGCTTGCAAGCCTCCCCCTTTTTCCTCCAAACATAATGATAGTCATTATGGCCAAACAGTTCCATTTTTGTTTCATCAGACCAGAGGACATTTCTCCAAAAAGTACGATCTTTGTCCCCATGTGCAGTTGCAAACCGTAGTCTGGCTTTTTTTATGCCGATTTTGGAGCAGTGGCTTCTTCCTTGCTGAGCGACCTTTCAGGTTATGTCGATATAGGACTCGTTTTACTGTGGATATAGATACTTTTGTACCTGTTTCCTCCAGCATCTTCACAAGGTCCTTTGCTGTTGTTCTGGGATTGATTTGCACTTTTCGCACCAAAGTACGTTCATCTCTAGATGACGTGTCTCCTTCCTGAGCGGTATGACTGCTGGGTGGTCACATGGTGTTTATACTTGCATACTATTGTTTGTACAGATGAATGTGGTACCTTCAGGTATTTGGAAATTGCTCCCAATGATGAACCAGACTTGTTGAGGTCTATTTTTTTTTCTGAGGTCTTGGCTGATTTTTCTTTTTGATTTTCCCATGATGTCAAGCAAAGAGGCACTGAGTTTGAAGGTAGGCCTTGAAATACATCCACAGGTACACCTCCAACTGACTCAAATTATGTCAATTAGCCTATTAGAGGCTTCTAAAGCCCTGACACAAATTTCTGGAATTTTCCAAGTTGTTTAAAGGCACAGTGAACTTAGTGCATGTAAACTTCTGACCCACTGGAATTGTGATACAGTGAAATAATCTGTCTGTAAACAATTGTTGGAAAAATTACTTGTGTCATGCACAAAGTAGATGTTCTAACCGACTTGCCAAAACTATAGTTTGTGAACAAGAAATTTGTGGAGTGGTTGAAAAACGAGTTTTAATGACTCCAACCTAAGTGTATATAAACTTCTGACTTCAACTGTACATAAACACTAAATGATCAAAGTATGTGGACCAACCTTCAAATTAGTGAATGCGGCTATTTCAGCCACACCCGTTGCTGACAGGTGTATGAAATCGAGCACACACCCATGCAATCTCAATAGACAAACACTGGCAGTAGAATGGCCGTAAATGAAGAGCTCAGTAACTTTAAACGTGGCACCGTCATAGAATGCCACCTTTGCAACTAGTCAGTTTGTCCAATTTCTGGCCTTGACTGGCCTGCACAAAGCCCTGACCTCAACCCCATCGAACACCTTTGGGATGAATTAGAATGCCGACTGCGAGCCAGGCCTAATCGCCTGACATCAGTGCCCGACCTCATTAATGGTCTTTTGGCTGAATTGAAACAAGTACCCGCAGCAATGTTCCAACATCTAGTGGAAAGCCTTCCCAGAAGAGTGAAAGTTGTTATAGCAGCAAATGGGAGACCAACTCCATATTAATGTCCATGATTTCGAAATGAGATGTTCGACGAGCAGGTGTCCACATACTTTTGGCCATGTAGCGTAGGTAGGGGTAAAGTGACTAGGCAACAGGATAGATAATAAACAGTAGCAGCAGCGTATGTGATGAGTCAAAATGGTCAATGCAGATAGCTACACGGACTATTTGGCTAACTATTTAAGTTTTATTGCTTGGGGGTTCAGGAGTCCTTTTGGTTCCAGACTTCATCAGTACCGCTTGCTGTGTAGTAGCAAAACAGTCTATGACTTGGTTGGCTAGAATGTTTGACCATTTTTAAGGGCCTTCCTCTGAAACCACCTGGTATAGAGGTCCTGGATGGCAGGGAGCGCTGCCCCAGTGATGTACTGTGCAGTACGCACTACCCTCTGTAGTGCCTTGCAGTCAAATATCAAGCAGTTGCCATACCAAGCGGTGATGCAGCCAGTCAAGATGCTCTCAATGGTGTAGCTGTAGAACCCATGACAATTATTTTCAGCCTCCTGAGGGGAAATGGCTCACATCAACGTCATGACTCACATGTATGAGTCACACCTTTGTTCAGTCAACAAAACATATTCAGAAATTCGTTGCTACTGTGATTTTAGTTTTATGGATGGATAGAGTATGCTTTTCCTTTAATGAAATCCTTGAACCCTACAGGTACACATGGATGCCACTGTGCGGGTTGTGGAGGAGCAATTCAAGATGCATTCAATGTGAAGGTTCTGCAAGGAACTTGGCACAATACCTGTTTTCAGTAAGTCATACTTTTAAATGTGGATTTCAGTTATATTCACTTTTATTTAATTGACAATTTATTGTAGAAATCACATGCTGTCTGCACTACGCATTAGAACTGTTTTGACATTAAATAAGCAGCATTGAAGTCAACAATGGACTGTTTTGCTGGTCAACATACAGCTTTTGACAATTTCAGGGATTCTTTGGGGTGAAAAACTGTATGCACATGTTTAGAAATGGACTTGTGGGTAGCCCTACAGAATTCTACCTGTCCTGTGGAATGTTTTATCATCATTTTCGGCAGGAATGTCTCTGTTCAGTGTTCAAACTATTCTACAGTAACGCAGAACTCCATTACAGTACTTATTGAAAATCTAGTCACTCAAATCCCATTTGCTGATACCACCATTCTAATTTTTTTTCTTCAAACCATTGTAGTTAGAAGTTAGTACAACAAGTGAACAACTTTGAGGTGGTAGATATTTGTTATCCTTTTGCCTTTTTAAAGGTGGAAAATAATAGACATGAGGCATTACTCGCACATGAATTTGCATGGGTCACAGGGACACAGAGGATCCCACCACCTCTCTCTCCGGCCTTGTGGACTTTGGCCCTGGCAGTTTCTCTTCGTCCTGTGGCTTAGTCATTGTCAGGATTGAGACTGTCTGGCATTCTCCGATCACTGGCCTCCAGTGATAACCCTCTAGACTTGGGCTGAACAGAGGTCAATACGATAGGACCTATGTACAGACGCTCAAACAAACAAAAACATTTAGCTCCCAAAGCTCTCTTTGTGAAATACGATCACTCAGGTTTTCTTTTCCCAGAAGAGAATGTATAGATATGATGGAGCTTCAGTTAGATAAGCAGTAGATGGGCACATGACACTCACTGTGCCCATCCAGCACACAATGTGACGTAACACAAATTAAAGAATAGAACTGATGAATAGTTGAATGGAACTGAATAAAGTAGAGCTGTTTTTCTAGAGCTCTGAATTCCCCCTGAATATAATAAATTCATTTAGTCTTCTTTTTTTTCTTTTTTAAGGAATAAAGCCTAAGAGAACGCCAAATTCACGTCATATCATTTCCGAGTACGTCTCCCTTGGGTAAAAGGGGCTTGAAATCTGTGAGTGTTCCTTAGCCCAAGCACTCAAATTTCAAACAAAGCTTTTCAGCAACAGTGTCCTTATATAACCCAGGATTTGGGTCTCTTTCTATGTTTCTATAATGGCTCTTTTATAGAACCACGGAACCTTGTGTCAGTTCAAAAGCCAAGTCCTTGATACAGCTGTGCAATTCTCGCTCTCTGGCTGTCAGTCTGTGTCTGGGAATTTCCATGTAAAAAGCCCCATGAGAACTTAACATGCGAAGTTCGTAGGAGAACATCCATACCATTTTCCATCCTAAAAATCTTGATTATGTAAAGGCTTTGATTTCTGGTCTAACATATGGAAAAGGGGTCTGAGAGAACATCTAGCAGAAAGTCAAATTTCACATTTCTCTCCCTCATGAAAAGGGAGGATAATGGAAGTTCACAGAAGTAACAAGGTAGACCTACTAATTTGTTATTGATTTTACTGATAAAATTTGGTTTATGATTTAAAATGAGTCATTCTGTTACTAAATTGGTAACTCTCTCTCCCTCTCCATCTCCTCTCTCTCATTAATATCACTGACACCTACCCATGAGCCCCCTCTCTTTCCATTTACTGTAACCAGCCCTCTCACCCGCTGAGCACTGACCGACACCGGACGTCCATGGACGTTGAAAAGTTGCAATTTGGTCAGTCCAAATTTTAACCAGTCATAGACGTCTGTTTCACAAGTTTGGACAGTACAGTAAAGAAAAGTAGAGTATAGTACAGTGAAGAGTAGAGTATCGGTCAGTACAATACTGTAGAGTTTAGTACAGTAGAGCACACGAGTACAGTATATTTTACTGTACTGAACGATACTTTACTCTACTGTTATGTACTCTGCTGTACTGTGATGTCCAAACCTTTTAAATAGAAAAATCAGTCTGAGTCATTCTGTTACCGTGGAATTGCCCCTTTGTCTCTCTCTCTCCCCCTCCTCCTTCTCTGTTTCTGCCCAAGACCACCTCAGTCATTTTCTGTGAAATTAACTCTTTAGATGGAGCATCTGCTTTGGGATAAACCTCCATCGAGCCAGACTACCGTACTGACGCTCAGCCAAGTGTGCTGGAGTTTAGCCCTCAGCAGTCAGACCCCCTGGCCCCAAATCTGCCCGTTTTCTGGTAATTTGAGACAAAAAATGTCCTGTTTTTGTAAAATGTTGTACACAAATTTTGTCCATGGAGTACAGAATTCCTTTCACTCTCCGTGTGGGACATTGTGAAACTTTAAAGCAACTACAGTAACTTCCTTTTCCATGTTACCCCCTGCTCTGTTCTATTGTGCACACACAGTCCTGCACCTCTCCCAAGTTGTGCAGCATTGTGAAAGGCTGACGTTATCCCTGTTCCAGTAAAGCTGACATTCAGACAAATGTATAGGTAAAGACTAGACAGTGTGTGCCCCGCTGCCGCATTCCTAGACAGCGATTCAGAGTTGTGGGCCCGCTGCTCCCGACACTGCACAGAGTCCTTTGTTTTTCCCAGGGAAAACTGGATTTTGGGTTGTCCCAAAGGACTGTCCTTTATGAGTCGATGTTAGTCCTCTAAAAGAGGTGAAGCCTTCTGGCTCAAGTCATAATGATAGTACTTTCTCCTTGTTAATTGTCTGTGGGGTCCAATAATGTAACGTTGATGTGTTTGACTTGAACTGTTACACTCTGTTCACATTGGTTGCCTTCTGAAATGAAAATGTGCTTTCACTTAGCCAATGATCTGGTGGCCACTGCTCTGGCTGGTTTGCTTTGGTTTGGTTACTCATGAGTCCCTTGATAACAGCCGGACCTGCATTGACCAATACCAACCATGAGTGCAATGTGTGCTATTGTGTTCTTGATATGCTCTTATTAAATCGGATCTTAGTTGGCTAACATTGAAAGTTGTACATGCAGTCCATTAATACATATGATCAAGTTTGAGAGGTTTCAGGTTATGTTCCGTGTTATGGCATCTTGAACTAGTGTTTCTTGTTTGCATTACTACGACACTGCTTCCCCATAGGCCTCGTGCTTAGTGTCAGTTTTCATCATAGAAAACTAAAGTATGGATTCTAGTACACTCCAACAAAAGGTATTAAAGTTGGCCTTCCACAGGTATAGTGGAATTGAGGAAATGGAATAAGTAATGTTTGCCCATTTGTGTTTGTTCATAGCATTGTTGGAGGACCAGTCCTTCCTCTCACTTGAGACAGATTTTTCTCTTTTTTTTTTTCTCCCTTCTTGGATAAGAAATGGCACCAGTGTTGTTTACTCTGCTCATTGAGGTGTTTGTAAGGTCAGATAGTCTAAAGACCAAAACAAAGATGATTTCTTCAGGGACATAACTGAAGATTACACAGTCATCTGTCATCCCCTACACTGGGATTGACAAAGCAATGTTTCTCATGAGGTATTGGGTTGTTTTGGAATGACAGGGAGGGAGGACGCAGTGACTCAACAGGGACCAGCCAAGGTTACTTTGTTCAGTTTTACAGTGAAAGTTGGTTTCCCTGCAGCATACCTGGAGCCCCTGTGAGACTCGTCTGTCTGAGGCAAGACATTCTTCACACTTGTCGCGTGTGTGTTTGTCAGTGTAGTTTGGCATTGCCTCCTGTTTCTGTTTCCGTGACTGTTATAAAAACACAATGATTGCAGAGGGGCTGCTCACAAATGCTCACATACAGTGCACACCTAGCAAACAGACAGCCATGCGTACACAGGCAATATTCAGGTTTACTATCACATACAGTAGGACACTACTACTGACCACAGATTGGCTAGCAGACTAAACTGTTGCTCACAGAGGAGCGTACAGAGGAGGAAAAAGACTAGTGTTTTTAAAATGCAGTTCCTTTTTTGTCACTTGTTTAGTCTGGTTTTGTAACCGGGGTGTATGGTCTCGTCAACATTCTGTCAGAATGTTGATCTTTATCTGGACAGCCTTTCAGACCACCTCTGCTTTTCCACATCATCCCTCTGTGCAAAGGAAGGCCCGGAAACCTCTTTTCCACATCATCCCTCTGTGCACAGGAAGGCCCGGAAACCTCTTTTCCACATCATCCCTCTGTGCACAGGAAGGCCCGGAAACCTCTTTTTCACTCTTTTCCTGCTTACCTATTCTTGCTTTCCTTTTTGTGTGTCGGCTGCATTTCCTCACACAATGTACCAGAAGCTATTAACCACCTCTAAGGTTTACCCAGTAATAAACATTGTGTTAAAGAATGAACCATTGTAAAAGGGAATTGACTTTCCTAATCTCCAGGAGTGGATTGTCTCTCCAAAGGCTGATCAATTGGGATTAGCGCTATTGCAGGGTTCAGAGATCACTGTGATCCACAGACCCAGGCCAGCAGTGGGCAAAACTACAGCAAATCCCCAGACCGGCAGGTGGTTGGCATATTTGTTAAGACTGTTACCTCAGTGTTTGTCTGTTGCCAGTGTACCGACTGTTCTCCATATAAATATCAGTCAGTATGCAGAACTGGCAACCTCTTCTTCACAGGGAGCTGTCTGTGTAAGTGGGTTGCCAGTTTAGTGGCTTCATCTCTTTGACAGAGGTGTAGAATTGATTGTGTGCCTGACACAGCTTAACCTGGTGCCACCATTTTGCATAACCTGTGAAACTTTCGGAAGGTGCGCTCATAGCCTGAAAGTGCTCTCTCCAACTTCAGCATTCCTAACTCTGAATGTATCGCGACTAAGTCCGAGCCATATTTTTCTGCCTGATTTGCCAAGTTTCACTCCAGTCAAGGATGTGGATCAATCCGCTCTTGAGTAGTGGCATGGCAGGATAATTGGTCTAATCATTGTATTAACCACAATTGAAGTTGATACCCCTTCACCGGGCTGTAGATGGTTGTCAGGGTTTCTGTCAGAAAGGTGCTGCAGCCTCTCCAGAAACATCTGGAACACATTAAGATGCTGGAATGTGGCTGTGGAGGGGGAGGGCTGAGGGCAGTGTTTGGTGTTGGTTGCTGGTTGCTGGTATTTAGTACCAGGTTAATGACCATTGTTTCCCAACGTCTACTGCTTATCGCTTCATTCTTCTCTGAAACCACATCCTTCAGGTAGACACTGTTCTCAGTGTTGCCCACCTTGTGCTGGAGCACACCAATGAGACGTGACATGTCTCAGGAACAAGGTAGCCTACTTCTTCATCGTACCTGACGATCAGAGACGAGTACATACCGTCATTCTAAAGAAAGGCCTGAAGCAACCGCTGCACTCCAGTGCAACATGGGAGTGGAAAGTATTATGTTCACCAGTGTAATTTCTCACACGATGAATGGCTTCTGCTGCACTGTGTCTAATGTGCCAGTTCCTCTCATTAAAGGATACTTTCACCTCCACACTCACTTTGTTGGTTGAGGTTTGGTTGAGGGAAAGTGTACAGACAAGTCTGGTTAACTGTTTGGGCGTTGGTTAAACTATTTCCAATGTTACCTGACTTCGATCGCACACTAAGCATATTTGTCTTTGTCAAATGCTGTTTTCTTTCAGGGTCTTTTGCTAGGTATTTCTGCTCTAGCCTCTAATTCCTCCCAATCCCGGATCCGGGAGCACCCCCATCAGTAAAAAAGCTGACTAGCATAGCGTCACAAGTAAATACTAGCATCTAAATATCATTAAATCACAAGTGTAAGACACCAGATGAAAGATACACATCTTGTGAATCCAGCCATCATTTCTGATTTTTAAAATGTTTTACAGGGAAGACACTATGTAAATCTATTAGCTAACCACGTTAGCAAAAGACACCACTTTTTTTACTGCATAGGTAGCTATCACAAATTCGACCAAATAAAGATATAAATAGCCACTAACCAAGAAACAACTTCATCAGATGACAGTCTGATAACATATTTATTGTATAGCATATGTTTTGTTAGAAAAATTTGCATATTTCAGGTATAAATCATAGTTTACCATTGCAGCCACCATCACAACTCTCACCAAAGCGACTAGAATAACTACAGAGAGCAACGTGAATTACCTAAATACTCATCATAAAACATTTCTGAAAAATACACAGCGTACAGCAAATGAAAGACCAAGATCTTGTGAATCCAGCCAATATTTCAGATTTTTTAAGTGTTTTACAGCGAAAACACAATATAGCATTATATTAGCTTACCACAATAGCCAGAAACACAAGCCATTTACCAGCAGCAAAGGTTAGCGATCGTAACAAACAAGCAAAAGATATATAATTTGACTAACCTTCATAAACTTCTTCAGATGACAGTCCTGTAACATCATATTACACAATGCATATAGGGTTTGTTCGAAAATGTGCATATGTAGCGGCACAAATCGTGGTTATACAATGTGATTAGTAGGCAAACTTCAAGCAATCTGTCCGGCGCCATCTTGGAGAGGCACCTAATCTAATCGATAACTAATCATAAACTTGACTAAAAAATACAGGTTGGACAGCAAATGAAAGATACATTAGTTCTTAATGCAACCGCTGTGTTAGATTTAAAAAATTAACGTTACTACTACATACAGCTTGCGCTAAAGCGAGACCGCACCGAAATTCATGGCGGAATTATTGTTTAACATTTTTCAACATAAATACGAATTAACAGCATAAAGACTTCTTACTATTTGACGAGCTTCCATCAGAATCTTGGGCAAGGTGTCCTTTCTCCAGAACAATCGTCTTTTGGTTGAAAGATGTCCTCTTCTCCTGTAGAATTAGCAGCTAACGCTAGCTATGTGCCGGAGAGGTGTCCAACTCGTGATAGCGCGTGACAAAGAAATTCCAGAAAATCGCAATAAACTGATATAAACTGCTATAAGTCGGTTTAAATTAACTACCTTATGATGTCTTTAACACCTATAACGAATAAAAACATGACCGGATATATCTAAGGCCTATAACCGGAGCGTTCTAGAGCCACAGCCAGATGTCCTTCCTGCGTCAGAGCGAAGTGAACAAAGGCCGGACACTTTTTTCCCAGGCCATTTATAACCTCTCAGTTCTGCCTAGCAACCCCATTTCAACTCTCACTATTCGCTGACACCCAGGGGAAGACGTATGCAGTGCATCTCAACCAATAGAAGACAGGCAAATTAATAAACTGACCTGGAAACAGCTTGCAGATTTCAGCATTCTCACATCCTCATAGGAAAAGTGCTCCAACTCCTGTTCTGTTTCACTCACAGATATAATTCAAACGGTTTTAGAAACTAGAGTGTTTTCTATCCAATAGTAATAATAATATGCATATTGTACGAGCAAGAATTGAGTACGAGGCAGTTTAATTTGGGAACAAAATTATTACAAAGTGCAAATAGCACCCCCTATTGAGAAGAAGCTAGCTTTGTGTCTTGTTTATTTGTTTCTATATGTGTATGTCAAATCTCTCAGCTCAGTCAATACGTGAACGCTCACAGACTCCTCCATTGTTTGAGAGTGGACTCTCTGCTCAATTGGAATCTTTCAGGAATCTAACACAAGCCTTTGAGATTGTCAACTTGTCTTTGAAATGATGCACCCAGGCTTTGTAGTGAGTCTCCTTTGATTCGCCTTGAAACAGATTGCTTTGCGCTTGATATGGTCTCCGCTGAAAGGATTTGTTTGTCCACTCTACTCCCTTCATTTCCTGCAGAGGTCATGAAGTGTTTTCCCATCCACAGGTGCTCGGAGTGCTGTGACCACCTGACCAACTGGTACTATGAGAAGAACGGCAAACTGTACTGCCGTAAACACTACTGGGAGAAGTTTGGGGAGCTGTGTCACGGCTGTTCTCTGCTCATGATTGGACCTGCCATGGTAAGTTGCCCCGCTCCATCCTCCTCACCTCACTTGTCAGTAAACGCTGAGACTAAGGTTTGTCATTTCCACAAACACATATAATCTCAGTCTGATCCGCGCTATCTCTGTGTGAAATCAAGATGAACCCTGGTTTATCCAGGATCCAGAGTATCAGGTATTATGATGCAGTAGGCTTCTAGCTTGGTTCACTTAGATCTCATGGAACATGAAGAGGACAGTGTTTAACTGTGTGGTTCCAGCCCTGAATGCTGATTGGCTGGCAGCCGTGGTATATCAGACCGTATACCACCGGTATGACAAAACATTTATTTTTACTGCTCTAATTACATTGGTAACCAGTTTATAATAGCAATAAGGCACCTCGGGTTTGTGGTATATGGCCAATATACCACAGCTAAGGGTTGTGTCCAGGCAATGACAAAGCTGTACATTATATAATATTTGAATAATAATTCACTGTCAGGGTTACCATTGTATTCAGAGGTTAGATGTGTAGGGCCATACTCAAATAACACCAGTTCACAGTGAATCACTGTTCTTCTAATGTGAGTTCAGGGGGTTGTGGACTAATAGGATCTGTTTTTCCTCTATGTACACAAATTTAGGGAACTGTCAGCTTTACCCCTGTCCCCTGCCCCTCATCTGTGTTGTAACAAACATCTCCTTGGTGATTGAGGTCAATACTTGTACAGAAGAGTTAAACTATTTCCAATGTTACCTGACTGTACAGAAGATAGTTATCTGTACAGAAGAGGTCATGGGGGCTGGGCTATGGCTCAACAAGTAATCACCCACACAGAGCAGCCATACTTTGCATCCTGGTTGCTTTGAAAGATAGCCGACTGGACCTGAACCTTCTCTCTGTATCTGTGGAAGTTAGGTTCCCCATCACATTGTGTGTATTAGTTAGGTCCCCCATCATGGCCCTGCTCTGTTCTTTGTACAGTCTCCACAGTTCACTTCCCCCAGCACAACTTTTGGGGTGAAAGCAGAGAACATGGAGTGATTTTGGAGCTAGTCCATCACCTGATTCGGTCCACTGCGGTGGAAAGGCAATGGATACTATGCACACTGCACCACCAGACCACCACACTGTTTACTGGGGATGGTTTTTGAAAGATCGACTATCTGTTATTAAGGGAAGGTTCGAATGGTTAAGCTCTACTGCGTTTGTCAAATCTATGTTTATCTTCCAGGATTAGACCATGAGCTCATGGTTATGCTATGGAAGAGTTACTGAAGGCTGGATATCGGTTAGCTTTCTTGTTGTTTCATCAGTGCTATGGAATGCCCATGCCTCATGCATGGGGTTGGAGTGCTGGGGAACTTCATTTTAACAGTGTTATTGGCCCAATTTAAATCAGGTCTAAATTAAACTGCTGCTGGCACAAACAATCGCTCGTCACAAAAGGATGCTTTCTCTTCAACTGGATTAGGGGGGGGTTCCCAAAATGATTCTTTTTTTAGAGCAAGAAGTTTGCCAGTAAGCAAAACACACAATGTGCCTTTCTATTTGTTCTTGGCCACATTGGCTCTGAAAGCGAGATGCCAAGTATTTCTGGCAGAGTTGAATTGGCAGGCTTCTCTTCGATAGCAGCCGAACCAACACGGCGTAAAATCGTATGGATGTTGGGTCTCTCAGGAGAGGAGAGCAGTGTGGAGCAGGCAGCTACTTATGACCGTTGTGTGTTTGATGGGCAGGCTACGGCACACAACTGCATTTTGTTCTCCTAATTAGGAGATTGTGTCATGCCATTTTTTTCTTCTTCGGTTTTACAGTTCTGACACGTTGTAAATCCTCTCAAATTAGATCACTTTTGAAGATCCTTCTTTTGTTCCCTTTTATTTTGATGAGATGGGAAAATGAACTTGTGTGTTGTGTAAGAGACATTTCCTCTGGAGTCATGTTGGTCATACACACACAAACGCACACTAGCCTAGCCTCCCCTCAGAGAGCCTGCACACACACAGCCACCTATGGACTATGACACAGCCATGTGTGTCTAGCTGTGGCTCCTTCAGGCTGTTTCTGACTGGGGTCAGTGTGGTAATGCTCCAGCCTGGAGGGTGGGAGGCACAGCCACAGATGCACACATGGCTTACGTCACCCAGCCTAATCTCACTGCAGCCTGCAACAGCAACAATATCCTTTCCCAACAGTCTTACTCATAGCAGCATACAATGAACAGCAGGGGGGTAATGGAAAAGGTTATCCTACTTCAAAGACTACAGGTTTTCATGAATATCTTCACATTCCTTATAAGTTATCCCTGTTTGAATTCATCTGGGGAAGAGCTTGCGTCTTGGCACAACAGTCTTAAGACTCCCCTGGAACTCTTAATACTCCCATGAAACTGCAGTCTGTTAACACTGACTAGTTTAAATACTGTAGATTATCTTCCCACACTCTCCAGGCCTCATATTTAGGTTTTCCAGCTGCCCGCCCAGCCTTAAAAAGAAAGAATTGAGGGAGAGGTTGAGGTTTTATTGTCACATACACCAGAAAAGTGCAGTGAAATGTGTTGTTTTACAGGGTCAGCCAAAGTAGCACAGTGCCCCTGGAGCAAATTAGGGATAAGTGCCTTGCATAAGGGCACATCAACAGATTTTTCACCTTGTCGACTTGGGTATTCGAACGAGCGATCTTTCAGTTACTGGCCAAACGCTACAGTGCATTTGGGAAATATTCAGACCCCTTGACTTTTTCCACGTTTTTTGTTATGTTACAGGCTTATATGGATTCAATTGTTTCCCCCCCCCCCCTCAATCTACACAAAATACCCTATAATGACAAAGCAAAAACAGGTTTTTAGACATGTTTGTAAATGTATTAAAAAAAAAAAAAAACTGATCACATTTACATAAGTATTCAGACCCCTTACTCAGTACTTCATTGAAGCACCTTTCATAAAGGCCTTTATGGTAGAGTGCTGCAAAGATGGTTGTCCTTCTGGAAGGTTCTCCCATCTCCACAGAGGAGCTCTGTCAGAGTGACCATCGGGTTCTTGGTCACCTCCCTGACCAAGGCCCTTCTCCCCCGATTGCTCAGTTTGGCCGGCAGCCAGATCTAGGAAGAGTCTTGGTGGTTCCAAACGTCTTCCATTTTAAGAATGATGGAGGCCACTGTGTTCTTGGACCTTCAATGCTGCAGACATTTTTTGGTACCCTTCCCAGATCTGTGCCTTGACACATTCCTGTCTCGGAGCACCATGGACAATTCCTTCGACCTCATAGTTTGGTTTTTGCTCTGACATGCACTGTCAACTGTGGGACCTTATATAGACAGGTGTGTGCCTTTCCAAATCATGTCCAATCAATTGAATTTACCACAGGTGGACTCCAATCAAGTTGTAGAAACAACTCAAGGATGATCAATGGAAACAGGGTGCACCTGAGCTCAATTTCGAGTCTCATAGCAAAGGGTCTGAATACTTATGTATATAAGTTATTTCTGTTTGTTGTTTGTAATACATTTGCAAAGATTTCTAAAAACCTGTTTGTGCTTTGTCATTATGGGGTGTTGTGTGTAGATTGATGAGGATGTTTGATTTATTTAATCAATTTTAGAAATAAGGCTGTAACGTAGCAAAATGTGGAAAAAGTAAAGTCTGAATACTTTCCGTATAACCGCAGGAACCTCCGCTATGGCACAGGCCCTGTTTGTACTTGTCCCTTGCTTTAGGGGGTGGATACTGGGGATCGGGTAAAAAATCTATACAATAGAGTTTAGCAAAACATTTTTTTTATTTTTGACGATATTATATTGATTCTCCCCTCAAAAAAGGGTCGTTTTTGTCGCTAGTCGGTTGCACCTGCGCTAAAACTTCAGTATTTCTCCTCCTATATCTTGGCCTCAATCTTCTTCTTAAATGCTGAGCTAACATGTTTTCAGCACTTAAAAAAATAAAAATCCCCATGACTTATCAAAACTCGTTTTTATTATGACTTTCGTTTGTCCCTCTGCAGAGGAGACCTACAGTACAGTGAGCACTATGTTTGGAACATTGAATCGCAATTCAATCGCTGTATCGAATCGCAATACATATAGATTCATGATAAATTGTGAAACGTATAGAAGCACAATACATATCGTATCGTGAAGTCCGTGGCAATTCACAGCCATAGTGGATAAGTTGTTTAATTTAGCATGAGCGCAGGACCAACAGATTGGGAGTGTGTAAGTTGTAGATAGAAAGGGAATGAGTAAGCGAGGGTGTGAGGAAAGTTAGTGAGGAGGTGAGGTGAGTGTCAGCAAGAGGTGTGCTGTGATTGGAAAAGGCAGGGCTTGGGAGCTGGGAGGTAGATGACATCATAGCAGATTCCAGATAGGCTGAGAGTGGAGCAGCTGTTACTGTGACAAAGAGAGGACAGTACACACAACACCATCTAGCACACAACACGGGACAACACAGAACACCACACAGTGTACAGCTCAGCACAGCAGGATCACCCTGAAGAATTCTCTGCTTGGACCTGGAACACCATGGGAAAGATCAAAGCCAGGAGACAAACTCAACTTTATCTGTTCTTCCAGGTGGCTGGAGAATACAAGTATCACCCAGAATGCTTTGTATGTCTGAGCTGCAAGGTGGTCATCGAGGACAGAGACACGTACGCCTTGGTGGAGCGATCCAAGCTGTACTGGTGAGGGTTGTTTTACTATCTACTGCTCACAGAGTTGTTGGTTTTATTTCTTTAGATTCTGTTTGTAAGTATGGTGTTAAGTCAGATGTTGATAGAGGCAACTAGGGAATGTGATGTTATTGCAAACAGTCAACATCACTCTTTCGGCTTGATCTTTTAGGAATCTGGTGCGTCTGTCACACCTGAGTCCCCTCTACAGTCTGACTCTCTCCATACCCCTCCTTCCTGCTCTCTCCTTCTCTTCATATTTTTCTCCAATAAAACGTTGTTGTTCCCCAAAGGGAAATTATTTTGCAGAAAAGTACTCAGATGTAGGTAAAGGAAGTTGGAAGAAAGTAGAATAATTTGATGTTTAAACACTGATGAACACTTTTGAATACTTTAAGAACTGGTAAGAACTTAAAAAACGTCATTATCCACAACAATACCCCTTATTCCTTGTTTCCTCTCTCCTCCTCTCGGTGTAGTGGGAAGTGCTATAAGCAGGTAGTCCTGGCGCCCGTGTTGGAGAAGCGTTCGGCCGACTCGGCCCTGGACTCTCTGCCCCACACGGTCACCCTCATCTCCATGCCCTCTGCCACCAACAGCAAGAGGGGCTTATCTGTCTCTGTCCTAAGAGACGTTGCCAGCGGCTCCGCTAGCGTTCAAGTCAAAGAGTGAGTGGATTTAACTGTGACTCACAACTAGTGAATCTGTACACCCTTAACTATCTAGGCCTGAGTGGGACAGGGTGAGTCGTGTTCTGTAACTGATTATAGGTTTGCTGAAATAACAGGGCATTAGTCCTTGGTACAGATATGTGTACATTACCAATAAGATTATGTCATTTGGATTGAATAGTTAAATCCCAGATCTCTTTACGTTGGTGTTTATTATAGTCTTGATCCAGGTCAGCCAAAGGAGTCTCTCATTAGCTGATAGATGTACTAGATGTCGTGGACAGACGGACACACCCACCTCTGTATTGTCCAGGTGCTCACTGCTGATTGGTCAACAGAACCAGCTCTCGTTTGACAGACCTATATGGAGTCATAGTTCATTCTGATACTGGTGCTCCAAACTGACATGTCTATGTGCTGTATTTCTCTTAGGGTCAGAGGAATGCATATCAGCCCGGAAGTTCGGAATGCCATCCATGTTGGTGACCGGATCCTGGAGATCAACGGTCTTCCAGTGGGGACACTGATGGAGGAAGAGGTGAGTTGCATGATCCAGGTTTTGACAGTACACTGAATAATAAAGCATTGAAACTATTCAGACTATTCAGTTGTAACCCAGTGGTGTATAAAATGTGACCTATTACATAAGTATTTGTTACTGTTACTCTAAAATAGATTTCGGAACATGTGATCTTTGCATTCCATTCATTCTGCCTTCATTTAAACATTCTTTAGCTGGGAGAGGATGGCATCTGAAAGGACTCGAACACACAATCTCACCACACACCTCACTCAACCATGTTCATTCCAATGGTGCATTCACTAATTACATTTTAGTTCCCACCTTTCCTGTTTGCAACAAGGTGCATTCCAATTAAAATTATTTGGCTTCATTCAAGTCATGTCAGTTTGATAGCTCTTCGCGTTGTCAGGAATCAAGATCATTTTCTCATTGGAACCCTGCCTAGTTCTAATTCCATCCCGTGTTCTGTATAGGCCTTACACCAATACCTCTCTCATTAGTGTTGCTTGCTCATGTTACTATGTCAGAGGACTTTGGCCTAGCAGATGATGTATTCTGATTGATTTGTGTTTCAGGTGGAGGACCTCATTCATCGGACCAGTCAGACGCTGCATCTGCTCATAGAGTATGATCCAGTCAGGCAGCGGTTGGAAAGGCTCAGACTTGGGTCCTCGCACAACCGCTTGGGGGTCCCCGCCACCTCCCGCATGCGCCTGTCTTCGCCCTCTGACAGTGTCCTGGAGAGGACAGATCTGGTGGATGATGCCACCCTAAAGAGGAGGTCTCTAAGGTACAGCTTAACCAGCCAACCTTGGGAGAGAGAGAGTCTAAGCATTGGGGAAAGAATTGAGAGATACAAAATTATTTATAATTTGTTCCAGTAGAACCTGATCAATGTCTTACTGACCTTTGTTCCTCTCTGTTAATGGAAGGCGTAGCAATAGCATCTGTAAGTCCCCTGGGCCAGCCTCCCCTAAGGAACACCCTATCTTGACCCGGGACATCGGGCGCTCTGAATCCCTGCGCTCCTCCAGCAGTTGCTCTCATCGCATATTCCGCCCCTGTGACCTCATCCATGGAGAGGTGCTGGGCAAGGGCTTCTTTGGCCAGGCTATCAAGGTCAGCTTTTCACTCAAAAATCAACATCTTTTCCACACACATCTCAATCTGTATTTCCATACCTATTTGCTATAACTTTATCCAAAGCCTAAAGGAGTGCATGTGTCCACAGGCGTAGAAGGAAGCTAAAGTAATTCCACTGCCTAAAAATAGTAAAGCACCCT